>NW_027507764.1:60388866-60826366 GCF_037356315.1 Lithobates pipiens
GACTCAAGCGGAAGGTATGTGGTGGTGGTGGTGGTGGTCGTGTTGTTGGTGGTAGTGTCTTTGGGGGTGCACATAGCAGAGAGTGAAGAAGAGGGTGCAGATCGAGAGGATGAGGAGGGTGCAGAAGAGTAAGGCTGAGCGAGCCACTCAACCAAGTCTGGTGCATCCTTTAAAGTAATTGAACGCACCTTCTGCAACTTCCCACTTTGGCTCAAGCCTGTTGCTCCTGCCCTACCCCTACCACCCCTGCGGAAGGGCCTGCCTCTTCCTCTGCATGTCATTTTTTAAATGACCCTGTGACAAAACTCTTAGTCCCTATACCGCTGAAGGACTGCTGCAGTATAGGTGAGCGGTCAGCAGTGGTGCACGTCAACCCTATCTATTGTGGACCTATAGCGGTCCTTACAGAACAGCAGACTGTACCGCACTCAAGCCTATGTACCGTAGCACCCTATACCAAGTTACCAGTCCTTATAAGAACTTTTGTGGACCAAGCAGGTTGTGTATTAGTGTTTAGCAGACTGTACGTCAGTCCCTATACCGCTGAAGGACTGCTGCAGTATAGGGCAGCGGTCAGCAGTGGTGCACGTCAACCCTATCTATTGTGGACCGATAGCGGTCCTTACAGAACAGCAGACTGTACCGCACTCAAGCCTATGTACCGTAGCACCCTATACCAAGTTACCAGTCCTTATAAGAACTTTTGTGGACCAAGCAGGTTGTGTATTAGTGTTTAGCAGACTGTACGTCAGTCCCTATACCGCTGAAGGACTGCTGCAGTATAGGGCAGCGGTCAGCAGTGGTGCACGTCAACCCTATCTATTGTGGACCGATAGCGGTCCTTACAGAACAGCAGACTGTACCGCACTCAAGCCTATGTACCGTAGCACCCTATACCAAGTTACCAGTCCTTATAAGAACTTTTGTGGAACAAGCAGGTTGTGTGTTAGTGATTAGCAGACTGTACGTCAGTCCCTATACCGCTGAAGGACTGCTGCAGTATAGGTGAGCGGTCAGCAGTGGTGCACGTCAACCCTATCTATTGTGGACCGATAGCGGTCCTTACAGAACAGCAGACTGTACCGCACTCAAGCCTATGTACCGTAGCACCCTATACCAAGTTACCAGTCCTTATAAGAACTTTTGTGGACCAAGCAGGTTGTGTATTAGTGTTTAGCAGACTGTACGTCAGTCCCTATACCGCTGAAGGACTGCTGCAGTATAGGGCAGCGGTCAGCAGTGGTGCACGTCAACCCTATCTATTGTGGACCGATAGCGGTCCTTACAGAACAGCAGACTGTACCGCACTCAAGCCTATGTACCGTAGCACCCTATACCAAGTTACCAGTCCTTATAAGAACTTTTGTGGACCAAGCAGGTTGTGTGTTAGTGTTTAGCAGACTGTACGTCAGTCCCTATACCGCTGAAGGACTGCTGCAGTATAGGGCAGCGGTCAGCAGTGGTGCACGTCAACCCTATCTATTGTGGACCGATAGCGGTCCTTACAGAACAGCAGACTGTACCGCACTCAAGCCTATGTACCGTAGCACCCTATACCAAGTTACCAGTCCTTATAAGAACTTTTGTGGAACAAGCAGGTTGTGTGTTAGTGATTAGCAGACTGTACGTCAGTCCCTATACCGCTGAAGGACTGCTGCAGTATAGGTGAGCGGTCAGCAGTGGTGCACGTCAACCCTATCTATTGTGGACCGATAGCGGTCCTTACAGAACAGCAGACTGTACCGCACTCAAGCCTATGTACCGTAGCACCCTATACCAAGTTACCAGTCCTTATAAGAACTTTTGTGGACCAAGCAGGTTGTGTATTAGTGTTTAGCAGACTGTACGTCAGTCCCTATACCGCTGAAGGACTGCTGCAGTATAGGGCAGCGGTCAGCAGTGGTGCACGTCAACCCTATCTATTGTGGACCGATAGCGGTCCTTACAGAACAGCAGACTGTACCGCACTCAAGCCTATGTACCGTAGCACCCTATACCAAGTTACCAGTCCTTATAAGAACTTTTGTGGACCAAGCAGGTTGTGTATTAGTGTTTAGCAGACTGTACGTCAGTCCCTATACCGCTGAAGGACTGCTGCAGTATAGGGCAGCGGTCAGCAGTGGTGCACGTCAACCCTATCTATTGTGGACCGATAGCGGTCCTTACAGAACAGCAGACTGTACCGCACTCAAGCCTATGTACCGTAGCACCCTATACCAAGTTACCAGTCCTTATAAGAACTTTTGTGGAACAAGCAGGTTGTGTGTTAGTGATTAGCAGACTGTACGTCAGTCCCTATACCGCTGAAGGACTGCTGCAGTATAGGGCAGCGGTCAGCAGTGGTGCACGTCAACCCTATCTATTGTGGACCGATAGCGGTCCTTACAGAACAGCAGACTGTACCGCACTCAAGCCTATGTACCGTAGCACCCTATACCAAGTTACCAGTCCTTATAAGAACTTTTGTGGAACAAGTGAGTTGTGAATGTTTAGCAGACTGCAGCAGAAGGGCAGCAGTCAAGTATAATATCCTTTCTATATTTGGAAGAAAGAATATTATACATGTACAAGCCTATTACTGTACCACTGATACCAGTCCTGAAAAGAACCTTTGTGGAACTAATAATAACAGCAAGTCTTTAAAATTACCCTCACTGCCTGACAACACTGCTTCCTTCCTGTCCCTATACAAATTGGCAAAAAAAGAGAACGATTAGTGGTTACTGGAACAGCTCTTTTGTGGACCTTGATAGTAACAGCTAATGATGATGATGATGATGATGATGATGAAAGACTAATCTGGCTGTCCCTGTAGCATACACCGTCCTTTCCCTTTCTCTAAACTAACAAAAGACACTCAGGCTGCTGCAAGAATCAGCAGCACAGCAAACCTATCAACACCTAACACCTATACCAGTCCTGAAAAGAACTTTTGTGTACCAAATAGCTAGTGGTTTATCTCTCCCTACTCCACACAGGAACCTGTCCCTATCTTAACAGAAGAAAGAATGTAAAATGGCCACCGGATCGGGTGTATTTATAGGTTAGGGGGAATGTACAAGTGTCCATGTGCTGTCATGTCTCAATTGGCTGTCCTGTATCACATGATAAACGTGTCACCAAAGGTTAAAGTTCTTGTATACATTAAACACGTAAGTCCGCCGCGGCGAACGACGGAAAAAGGCGTTCGAACGTGCGGACCGCGAATGTCGGAAATTCGCCGCGAAACGACCGCCGGGCGAACCGTTCGGCCATCACTACTTAAGTATAGTGATAAGAGGTGATATTAGATGTTCATGGGGTGTTGCTCCTTGTATTGCCATATTGAGTCACCACCGAATTGGGGATTTTGCAATAGGCTGCAAACTGGTTTGCAGTAGCATTTCTACCAGTTACCCCTGATTTACAAGGGCACCCCGAGTTTTAAAGATTAGTCCCTTGGAAATTGTATTGTCCATGCTTCTGTCCTGAGTCATTGCCAATGCATCCTAAATTAAAATTATATTGTAATCATCCTCTTGATATGCTCAGTTATGATTTACATCCACTTATGCTTGTTATAAACATAGCATTGAATATGTCACCGTGCAAAGCGCAGTAGCCAAAGCAGCCAATCAGCAGTCATCTTGTATTCTTGTTACTTCCTTATAAGAGGTGATTTTGATGTTGATGGCTTGTTGCACAATATTGGTCCTTGTATTGAATTATTGATTAGCTTCAGGTATCAGAATTGGGGTCTTTTTATGCAGATTGGTCAGTAGAGTGTATGCCAAGCATAGATATAACAGCTAAGCAGAAAAGTGTCCTGGAAATTGCTTTAAGCACAATTTCCTTTTCTAAATAAATCAATTTTTTTTTGTTGTTGTTTACAAACTTTTTATTAGATACAAAATAACAATACAAAATAAAGATAAGAGAAATACAGTATATTAAAAGTCAGCGTTAATGAGGTTTATGGTAAAATAATGCAAGGAATGAACAATTATTTCTTATAATTAATACAAGTGGTAATCAAATTTTCCCCCGAATTTAAAGTATTCATTGATCTGGAAGCCATTGTAGATGGAACTGTTTTGTTTGTCTTAATCATTGCTGCTGTCCGCTGCGCGCTGTTCTGCACCTTTACCTCGCACATACCATTGAACCAGCTCCTTTATAAAGCCTTAGCTCAGCACAGCATGGATTTCCCATTTTCTGAACTGATTGCCTGGTACAGAATTGTCTTGTCACACATTCTGTTGGACATTAAAAACAATTATTAACACAGTTAGAAGGATAGCCACTAAAAGGCGATAGATGAAGGTTTGGTGCCATTCCACAGGCTTCTGATGATTTAGCCTCCAAGTTCTGACCTCAATTAAAACAACCGAAAATGTGAAAATGTCCCAAATGAAAATGCTTATTCCTGAAGGTAAGAGTGAGTTGACATTTTTTTTTTTTCCTTTGGCGAGCTTACCTTGTTACCTTGTGATGTCCCCAGGACAGCGTGTTTTTGTTTATTGTGACTTTTTGATGTGGCCATTTTGGTGTTGGCAATTCCTCATGCACACATGTCAGCTATTGGTGCCAGTACTTTCCTTGGCTGGTACAAAGTAATTATGTTTTTTGGGGGGATGAGAGTGTAATATTTGGCATAGGCTAAGTATGAAGGATCCATTTTTAGGGTTTGATTAGGGGTTGTCAAGTGTTAAGTAGTAGGTTAAAGGTTTGTTTTATGTATGTTAAAGTGGAACAGAAGTAGTCAGAAAATTAAGTCCGGCTAGATGACTTCAGGATGACTCCTTTTGCAGGTATAACTATGTAAAACATAAATATATATATATATATATATATATATATATATATATATATATATATATATATATATATTGTTTATATATATATTTATTTCCCTATCCCTATATTATTTCACTCCTAAATTTAATATCAGTCTAATAGAAATGGGTCAAATACAGATTACTATAACTTTAAAAATATGAATGTTATATAGTTCTTCTAAGATAAGACGTTTATGTATATAACATGTTATATACCTTATATTACAAAATCGCATTTTTGAATGCATTAAGAGCATCTCATTTCAATTGTGTCATACTATACGGTTTTGAAACCAAATCTGTTCTAATGTTGCATCTTTATCTGATGTATGATGCTTTAATACACAATAACATTTATGGAACAAAAAGTGCATATAGTGGGTAATATCCAGCCATACACTGTCTTACCCACATGCTCAGTTGCTCCAATTTTGGGCACTTTTAGGCACTGCTGAATCTGTAGAGGCTGATCTGCTGGCAGCCTTAAAGGAGTTGTAAAGGCAGAAGTTTTATTTTTATCTTAATGCATTCTATGCATTAAAATAAAAAATCTTCTGTGTCCAGCAGCCGCCCTCTAGCTCCCCCTACCACTTACCTGTGCCCCATCTCTCTTCAGCGATGTTAACGAATGCCACGGCCATCCAAGATGCTCCTCCTGATTAGCTGAGCCACAGCAGTAGTGCCATTGGCTCTTGCTGCTGTCAATCAAAGTCAGTCAGCCAATCATGAGAGAAGGGGGCTCCGTGTCTGAATGGCTACAGGGAGCTGTGACTTGGCTCGGTTGCACCCATAGCAAGTTGCTCACTGTGGGGGCCCTGAATAGGAGGGAGGGGTCAGGAGAGCCAAAGAGGGACACGCGAAGAGGAGGATTTGGGCTTCTCTGTGCAAATCCACTGCAACAGAGCAGGTAGGTATAACATGTTTGTTATTTTTAGAGAGAGAAAAAAACGAGACTTTACAATCACTTTGAAGTGTAATTAAACTCTTCTTATCCTTTACAGCCAAGGAAGCTGCTTCTGCTTGATCTGCAACTGCCATGGTGATCAGTTAACTTAAAATGATGGCTCTGTGTAATAGTATACTGTAAATAATTTTTCTGGTTTGGGTTGTGTCCTATCCTTGTTCTTCAGTACTACAACTGCTGGCAAAATGTTCAACATTTGACACTGCAGGAAGTGTCAAATACCCAGGTAATACCCAGGATAGGACACCCACATCGGGCACCATGGGGACTGCAGACTGCTGTGGTGTTGGGGCTTTTGGAAAGTAACACATGAGCAGGAGGGCAGGACTTCAACATTTCTGGGAGGCTTTTTAATGTGAAAGATGTCTCCCATTAAAAAGGGGCAGGGGGCTGCAGAGCTGGAAGACAGGAGGGCTCAGACTTACCGCCCACTGGAAAGGTAGGTAGGCTACTATTGCAGAGAGTAGGGGATTTGATTTTTCTGGGAAAGGGACAAAGTTGAAGTTAAACTAGCAATGCATAGCTTGGATTTCGTCTGATTCCTGCTGAGTCGGCTGAAATTCAATCTAGGTGGCCCTGCTAGCACCACCTGGCTCTGTAAAAGTCAGTTTAAAAATTGGCTGAGCTGGATGGAAAATTATTGGGCAAGCAGTGACTACTCCGATCTAATCTCCGGCTGTTTGAATACATTATCCATCAGTGGAGAGTCTTCCATCCATCTGTATGGCTAGCTTTAGGGTTTGGGGAAAGGGTGAGAGGGGGGTTAGGATGAGTGATAGGGATTGGTGACATTTGAGGAGCAAGGCACCAGTTCCTAAAAATAAGGTACCAGTACTTTAAAAAGAGAAGTGCGGGAATTGTTTTTATTTTGGAAACATACTTACCTAGGGGGATGCAGCATTGATGATGCATCTGTCCCCCATTGGCTCTAAGGCTGAGAACCTAGCGATCAAACACTGCCGATCCCTCGGTTCTCTCAGCACCATAGGCAGAGAGCTGAAGACTGTCAGTCACCGCTGTCTGCTCTGCCCCTCCAGCACTCACTGGAGCACTGGGCTGTGGAGAGGTGGGAGTGGCCAGCTCAGGCTCTCAGCAGCACTGAGTGGCTGAGGCTGGTGTCAGTCCAAGCATTTGGGCGGATCCCACCCATATACTCGCAATCTTTCCTGAGCCTGAACCGGTTTTGTGACATGGTAAAAACGGGTCACAGGAGTGGCGAATGAACTGCACTCCTATGACCCACAGGAGAAGTTCAGCCAAACAAGCTTTGACTTTACTTCTCCTTAAATAGTGGAATACACTCAAACAAGAAAAGACGATTCAGATTATGTGCTGGTAGAGCCTTAGTTTGGTTCAAACAGACCTCAGAGCTTCATTGATACCCAATTATTATTATTATTATTATAAGGCGCCAACAGTTAACGCATCGCTTTACAATGTATAAGGGGGACAACACAATTACAGTACAATACAAAAGTAAAGGAGGGCCCTGCTCGTAGAGCTTACATTCTAAAGGGAGGGGGTGGTGGTACAAAAGGTAATGCAGAGAATGCAGAGAACCCAATATCCTTTCACAGGGGCAGCCCGTCCATTAAGGGCGCACGGACGCTGCCTCCCCCATCCATGCATCCAGCCCCCTTAAGGACAGTGGCGAGTGGATGTGGGGAACTGTTTTTTTGAAGCACCAATTAGAGCCAAAGGTTCTAATAGGCTTCAATATAGGGTGGGCTTGGGTCGCAGAGAGTGCACTCCGATCCCACCCAGGTGTGTTACAACAGCGAACGAATATTCATTGTTGTAACACTGATCCTCCTCCTGGCCAATGAGGAAGCCAGTTTTGACACCAGTCACCCGATTGGCTGAAAGGACAGGCGATCCTATTGGATGCCCAGGAGGAGGAGGGGAGGAGCTGGAAGCTGCAATGGAGAAGAAGACACGGAGCTGCTGCACCACGCTGCCTGCAACCCGTCATGATGGAGTAAGTACCGGAGGAACCAGCAAACAGCGTGGGGGGTGCCGTTCAGGGGGATGGGTGGTTGTTTGCCACCCCCCCCCCCAAAAAAAAAAACCCATCAGTGGCCACTGTCTTGTCATGCTGCTATAGCTTGCAGTCTTATTTCTCCAAAACAGTGTCAGGGTCAGCGTAACCTAACATCACTCTCAGAAGGATATCAAACACAACATGCTTTCAGGTACAAATAGTGGAAACTATTTCATCTGTGCTGATTCTTCCGTGCATTCAAATCACACTGCCATTGACTTCTATAGCAGGATAAAAGACATGCATAGCAAAAGAAACAACCAACATTTCAGTCTTTAGAAAAATGTAGAGGTTGAATTAAATTTAGAGCAAGAGCATAATGCTTCCAGAGAGCATTTTTTCTAGAGGTCTATGTATTCGATTAAAAAAGAAAGTACAGCTCTCCCACCCTCCTTCCCCCCTCTATTCTTCTTCTTCCCTCCTCCTCTCCCATTCCCTATATGGCCCTCCAAGACAATCGGAGAGACCCTCCGACTCTAGCGCCAGCTTACCTATCAACGAGCGGGCAAACCCATAGGAGCAATCAAACTAGTCTCCCGAAGTCCTAATCTATTTGAGGGCAGGCTTGACTATTGATACTGTGAAGTTACAGGAGCTTGGAGAGGTTCAACCGGGCACAGTATGTTCCCATTAGGAGTGCCGGGGGACCCTCTCCAAACTAAAGCCGGAGCTTTTTAACTGTGATGAAGGAGCTAACGTAGACGCTGAGATACCTACCCTAATGTAAAAGTTATTATGTTTTATTATATTTGGGCTTTGTGTCTCTTCTCCACCGGTTATTATATTGTACAATTAATATAAAAATAAAATAGTTTGATAGAAAAAAAAAGAAAGTACATCTGAGGAGGAAAGAGGACCAGCTTGATTCCAAAATAGTGGCAGCCCCTTTAAATAATGGACAGTTTGGAGTAGGGCTGCCACCCTTTCTTCAAGACAAACCCGAACACTTTTGCAGCACAGGGCAATTTTTTTTATTTTTTTTATGCTGTAAACACTATAGGATTATAAAAAAACCTGGGATACATTTGGGTGACCCAAGGAGAGCAGTAATGTAGCACACAGAGAGCGCCTTGGCAAACAGCCAAATTGCTCATGCTAACATTATCACCCCACCCCTCAGTCAAACCTGCCCCCAAATAGCTGCCCGCAGCTCCCGGATGGCAACAGATTTGTGTGTGACTATCTTGGTTATTTGGCAGTGCCTGGTCTGAAAAATGTGTCTAGGTTTCAGGTAGACTGAAACCCGGACACATGATTCAAAACCCGAACTGTCCAGGTGAATCCTGGACAAGTGGCAGCCCTAGTTGGGAGCTCTAACACTGACATGTTTTTGGGCAGACGCTAGAAGCTTAGGTTTAAAGACTTGGGTTTGAACTCAAATCCCCATACCGTACTACAACAAAGCAGTGCTAGCAACTGTGCAGCTATACTTTAACCACTTCTGGGCTACTTAACCACTTTTTGACACTTGTTGTTTACAAGATAAAATCTGTATTTTTTGCTAGAAAATTACTTAGAACCCCCAAACATTTTATATATATATATATATATATATATATATATATTATTTTTTTTTTTTTAGAAAAGACTCTGGAGAATAAAATGGCGATTGTTTTTCCAAACTCAATTTCTTTGGAAAAAATACACTTCACTGAATTAAAAAGAAAACGAATCAGTAATTTAGCATCCTTTTTTGTATACTGTGAAAGAAGATGTTACGCCGAGTAAACAGATACCTAACATGTTATGGTTTAAAATTGTGCACGCTCGTGGAATGGCGACAAACTACGGTACTTAAAAATTTCCATAGGCGGTGCTTTAAAATGTTTTACCAGTTACTAGTTTAGATTTACAGAGGAGGTCTTTTGCTAGAATTATTGCTCTCTCTCTGACGATCACAGCGATACCTCACATGTGTTATCTGAACATCATTTACATTTGTGGGCACGACTTACGTATGCATTTTCTTTGGTGAGTGAGCACACGGGGACGGGAGAGCTTTACATTTTTTAAGTTTTTTTTTATTATTTATTTTATTTCTATTTATTTATTTGTTTTACACAGTTTTTTTTTTAAAAGAATCTGATCACTTTGATTGCTGTCCCAAGGAACTAAGCACCAAACGATCAGGGAGACTCGAACATCACACCACCATTCTCCATAGTGTAAAACGCATCACCTTTTTTGGTATGTTTTACACTATGGTCGTTTGGTGCTTAGTCCAAGTTTCTTCCCAATCGATACCTGTGGATACTCAACAACCCTCCGGACAGAGGCCCTGGCTGGGTAAGTAGCCGCAGGCTCATAAGAGCTTGCCTTTTGGCAAGCGTACATTCTATGTGGTGGAGCTGCACTGTCTTTGAGAGGTGTTTATCACAAGAATCTACACTGATGTGCATTTTATGGACTGTTTATTCATTTTCATTGTTATCACTTATGTTGCTGTGTGTTGTAGTTCACACACATTCACAGTTTTGGATTATTCGCCATTTCCTTTTTTTATTTTTTATAACGCTGCTATATTGAACTATATATTTGTACATTTCACGGTTTTAACAGCTGTTTTATTTATTTATTTTTTGTTGTTTTTTTTTTCCTTATTTTTCTTTTTTCTTTTTTATGGTATTTAGCGTGGTATTTTCCATTTTTATACTCATTTATATAGTAATCAGTAGGTTTTATAGCACTGATCACTGTATGAATGTCACTGGTCTCAAAAAAGTGTCAAAAGTGTCCGATCTATCCGCCGCAGTGTTGCAGTTCTGCTAAAAATCACTGATCACCACCATTACTAGTAAAAAAAAAAGCTATAATAAAAATGCCATAAATATATCTGTTCCCTATTTTGTAGATGCTATAATTTTGCACAAAACAATCAATATACGCTTATTGTGATTTCTACACTTATTGTGATTTCTTTTACCAAAAATATATAGACAAATACATATTGGCCTAAACTGATGAAGACATTTATTTTTTTGGATGTTTTAAAAAATTAAAAAATATTGTTTCTTTTTCAAAATGATTGCTCTTTTTTTGTTTATAGCGCAAAAAATAAAAACTGCAGAGGTGATCAAATGCCACCAAAAGAAATCTCTATTTGTGAGAAAAAAAGGACATCAACTTCGTTTGTGTACAACGTTGCACGGCTGCGCAATTGTCAGTTAAATCGACGCAGTGCCGTATCGTGAAAAATGGCCTGGTCATTAAGGGGGGAAATCTTTCCGGGGCTGAAGTGGTCAATGAAAGCTTTCTCTTACATTTGTTTGATTGTTGGGATACAGTAGATGATAGTTTCTATCTGTAGTTTATCTTATTTAATCTTTAAATTATCTCTATTAATGTTCTTCACCATCACTGCATAATGTTTCCCTATAGTCTGATTAGTAATTTTTTTTTCTTTTCCTCCTCTCAGTGAAATGGGGACACCAACATCTAGAGTTTGGAAACATTTCCATTTTCTGCTGAGAGCAAAGCTGCAATTTGCAAATATTGTGAGAAGAAATATTCTTTTCCAAATGCTACAAGGATGACAAAACACATCCTGGCATGCCAGAGGTGCCCTAAAGACATAAAAAATACTTTATGGAATGGAAATTATGTAATGGAATGAATGACCAGAATGAAAGTGTGAGGAGCTTTTCCCTTCAGTGTTCTTAAAGAGGAAGTAAACTCTCCCACTCTGATGCTTCTGTTCATTTAGTCCATTATAATAAGTAATTATCAACCTATAGCCACTATAATCCAGCCCAAATCGCACATTACTTACTGTTTAAAGAAACTTTAAAAAACTTGTTTCCAGGGGTTAGGCAGCGCCAACTTAAGTATTGTTTTCTGAGTCCACAGTGGAGTGTATTTTCGCTCTTACATTGAGCACTTCCTGTACTGTTAACCAAGCCTCCTTCTCAACGTTTCTATGGAAACCCTGCTTCCCTGTTCATAGCTGACTTGTTTTATTTCATATTATTTACTTGTGCCAATTGTCTAATGTTTGCCTTTGTCAGTCTTATCAGCTTCAGCTGATAAGACTGCAGTAATGGCCAGGTTTACACTGCATGTGATGTCACATGGTGTATAGGAGGAAGCTTTGAATGATTCTGCAGTCTCCTGGGATTTCAGTGTTTTGTGCCGTAGGAAGTCCTGATAATAGATAGACAAATACACAGAGTGTACCGTAAATCAGAGGAGATCTGGGCATGCTCAGTGACGTCATTTTAAAGAACAAAAAGGATTACAACAATATTAAGCAAGTAAGGAGATATCTACAAGCCGTGTTCATTAGGGTTTTTTATGCTGATTTACATGGGACAAAGTTGTGGGGGAGAGTTTACAACCACTTTAATCCAGAAACACTCTTTCTGCTGCTTCTGGATCATCACAAAGTGTTTCTTCACCAGCAGCATCTTCAAGTAAGAAAGTGTTGCAAACTACGACCTCCCAAAAATACACAATCCCTTCATTTATAGATAACTCGACACCTGAAAATCAGGGGAACATTCATCAAGGTCATAGAGCAATATATGCTTCTGGATCAGCATTCTTAATAATTGAGAATGCATATTGGCAGGAAGATTTTACAGTATTATGAGGGAAAGGGGTTGGTTACCTGTTTTAATGTATAGGTAAAATATTCTTATCATTTACAGTCCTCAATTTGTAATAAAAACTAACATTTTAAAAAACAAGCTTAGTTTATTTACTATAAGCTGTACTTTTGTTTCAAGCATAATACTTTTATATACACCGCATTTCACCTTCCCAATGACTTTCAATTTGTTAAACTACTCCACACGGATTTTATTTTATTTTTTCTGAAAATTTTCAAACAAGGACATTTTACACCTCTGCGTACAGCACAGTGTTTATGTCACTTCTACTTTTACAAGGTAGATTTACTAAAACTGGAGCACTCAGAATCTGGTGCAGCTGTGCATGGTAGCCAATACGCTTCTAACCTCAACTTGTTCAATTAAGCTTTCGCAATAAAAACTGGAAGCTGATTGGTTTCTATTCAGAGTTGCACCAGATTTTGCACTCTCCAGCTTTAGTAAATAACCCCCAATATCTGGATGTACAAAGGCATTTTGGTGCACAGAAAGTGACTTTTTATTAGGGCTGTGAAAATAAAGACGAATTCCTCGCTTAATCGATACTTTTTTGATCGATCAAAATTCTTTTGATCGGTACTCACCTCTCCGCCGACTTCTGAGTCTTCGGGGAGTTCCATCGGAGATCCGGTGACATCACAGACATCGACGTCACTTGGCTCCTCCTCCCTTCCCCAAGTGCCTCCGTCTGCTAACGAAGGGAATGAGTCATGTGAAGTTGAATTTCTGATTGACCGTAACGCATACGAGGGAGGAGCTACGCATGACGTCACCCGCTGCTGCCCTACAGAACTAACACGATTGTCGGCTTTACATGCTGTGTTTTTATTATCTTTATGTGAGTAGTTTGTGTTTGAACACGAAAATGAAATCAAGCGGTGAGCACTTAGATCTTTTCTTTCTACCCATGACCATGATCTAAGGAGACGTGAGAGAAGTTTATGGCCTGTGTTAACCCTTTTGATATGTGCTTGCATGACCACTTGTTTGCACAGGGGTCCATGCCATAAGGTGAGAGTGATTAGTTAGACTGGAGGTGGAGGGATTATCGCGTTACTGTGGAAAAAAAAAAGACTTACGTCAGTGCTACAGTTTGAATTTAAAGCAGTTGTATACCCGCTGAAGTTTTTTTTTTTTTTTTACTCACCTACAAAGGAAAAGGCATAATGAGCTAGTATGCACCGTATACTAGGTCATTATGAAATACTTACCTTGGAACGAGGCCCCAACATCTGGCCTGATCAACGCCGAGGGAGCTGACATGTTCCTTCTGCGTTTCTTCCAGGTATCGCGGCTCCGGCGCTGTGAGTGGCCGGAGCCACGATATCGTCACTCCCGCGCATGCGCGCGGGAGATTTCTTTCTTTCAGCCGAAAATCCCCTGTGCGCATGCGCCGCTGCAGTCAGCAGCGCATTGCGAGGGGAATATTATATGGTTTAGGAGATATTTTTTTTACCTACAGGTAAGCCTTATTATAGGCTTTCCTGTAGGTAAAAGTACCAAAATTGACTATACAACCACTTTAAAATGTATTTGTGTGAACTGTGAAGTTAAGTCATGGATTGTGGAAACGAACTAGTGTCGGTGATTGTATATAGTGTATACCACATTTACCACTGACTTATGCAGAGTTGCAATGCAAGGAGATCAGCTAAAAGTAGTTGGATCTGTATGTGCATTATAATTAATCAAAATTAGTCGATTAATCGATAAAAAAAAAACGATGAATCAAACAGGAAAATTTTAATCAGTAACAGCCCTACTTTATATCCTTTGTAGGTATTGAGGATTGTATTTAAATAAAAGTTGTTGTTCACGGAGTTCAGCTTTAGGAAGACACAGTTACGAGGCTGCTAAGCAAACAATTCTACAAGATTACACTTGCTCGCTCATCCAGAAGCGTGCAGTGCAGCTGTGTTGCTGTGCTTTGGGATGTGTCTGTCATTCAGGAGCAGAGCAATGTCAACATTTCCAAACAAGGGCTTGGTTTTATTTGTGTGGAAGCTCAGGGTACCGTGAGTGATCTCCGCACAGTCGTTTCTACAAAGTGATTGTTCATTTTCTGTTTGTGTTTAACAAGGAAAATAGGTCGGCTGCCAAAATCCAAGGGGTGAAAGGGAAAATAAATGAGTATATTAAATAATTCAGTGCTGGCCACACATGGTTGGTGTCCTAGGCTTCTGGTTTATTTCTCTCTATAGAGATGTAGATCTGTTACGCAGAATGATTAAGGTGCTACAAAGATCAGGCTTGTGGTGTTACCTTTGACAGCCAATTTAAATCTAAGCCCTTGTACACACGGTCAGAGAATCCGTCGGAATGTGTCCTATCGGACCATGTTGTCGGATAATCCGACTGTGTGTGGTATGCATCGGACTGATTCCGTCGGAATATCCGTCGGACCCAATTTTCCAACATGTTGCAAATATTTCCCGACCAACTGGTTCGATCGGACATACTCCGATCATGTGTAGAGAATTTTGATCGGACTAAGTGCCACGCATGCTCAGATCAAATTCCTACATCAAAGCTATTGGCTACTAGGCTGAACGTAGTCCCATCGTAACGAAATTATGTCATCGCGTTCTGAATGATCGGATTTTTCGACAACTTAGTCCGACCATGTGTATGCAACAGTTTTGGACAAGATCCGACGGACAAAATCCGACAGACAAAATTCGACGGATTTGGTTGTGGAAATCTCCGACCGTGTGTACAGGGGCTAATGAAGGTCAGACTGTGCCAAAGCTGATCTCTAGACATGCAGCTAAATATATTGTCATACAGTATCTCACAAAAGTGAGTACACCCCTCACACCTTTGTTAATATTTTATTCTATCTTTTCATGTGACAACACTGAAGAAATTACACTTTGCTACAATGTAAAGTAGTGAGTGTACAGCTTGTATAACACACCTCCTGCCTTGCTAAAGAAGCTGAGGGTAAAGGTGATGGACTGACCAAGCATGTCTCCACACCTAAACCCTATTGAGCATCTGTGGGGCATCCTCAAACGGAAACGGAAGGTGGAGGAGCGCAAGGTCTCCAACATCAACCAGCTCTGTGATGTCATCATGGAGGAGCGGAAGAGGGCTCCAGTGGCAACCTGTGAAGCTCTGTTGAACTCCATGCCCAAGACGGTTAAGGCAGTGCTGGAAAATAATGGTGGCCACAGAAAATATTGACAGTTTGGGCCCAATTTGGACATTTTCACATAGGGGTGTACTCACTTTAGTTGTCAGTGGTTGAGACATTAATGGCTGTGTGTTGAGTTATTTTGAGGGAACAGCAAATTTACACTGTTATAAAAGCTGTACACTCACTACTTTACATTGTAGACAAGTGTAATTTCTTCAGTGTTGTCACATGAAAAGATAGAATAAATTATTTACAAAAATTTGAGTGGTGTACTCCGATCGTGCTCCATCTGACTTTTTCTGTTGGAATTTCCGACACACAAAGTTTGAGAGCTGGATCTAAAATTTTCCAACAACAAAATCCGATCATTTATATTCCAAACGTGCGTAGACAATTCCGACGGACAAAGTGCCACACATGCATAGAATAAATTGCGAGACAAAAGCTATTGGCTACTGGCCCGTTTATAGTCCCATTGTATGTGTTGTACTTCACAGCGTTCGGAACGATCGGATTTTCCGACAACTTTGTGCGACCGTGTGTATGCACGACAAGTTTGGGCCAAAATCTGTCTGAAAAAATCAGATGGATTTTGCAGTCAGAAAGTCCGACCGTGTGTACAGGGCATAAGGGCCAGCTCTTTGGGCATCATACCCAGTGCACTTGAAAGCCTTTTTCTATAAAATTTTCTTGCCGATTTTTTACAAGTTGGGTCACCTAAACCATATCTAGTTGCTCAGGTTGGGACTGGCAGAATGTGATAGCACATGAGCATAGCCAATTTGTTCACACATCCTGGGGCCAATTTGAATAGGATGAAATGAACCTACCAGCATGTCTTTGGGGTGTTAGACGAGACCCATATCAACACAAGGAGAGCAAACTCCATGAAGATCATGTCCTGGTCCTTCTAACCAAGGACTCCAGTACTGAAAGGCATACATGCTAACCACTAAGTCACTGTACTAAATGGATAAAGTGTATAGTCCTGCGCAGCGCAGCACTATACACTTTATCCATTTAGTACAGTGCGCAAATATGCAAAAAAATTTGCAAATATACAATAAACCAATGTGCAAAATTCCGCTATAAATAAAAAATTGTTTAAAGTGCATCAATATGTTAATGTGCTGGTAAAATCATCAATATGCAAATACTAAAAATAATATATAGCTAATTTATAAAACAGTAAAACACGTTGATGAATAAATATTGAAAGTTATCTAATTAATACAAAATCATATCTAAAAAATTATATATAAAAAGTTCATGAACTTAACACTGTTTTCTTGTGTTATTTCTATGCACATCACCAATTATGCATCAAATAGACTCCAGTGTCACTCAATGATGTTGCTTTATTAGCGCTGTGCTCACAAGCCTCTCACCTCCTTTATAAAAGGGACCCTGTTGGTAAAGTCTCCCACTGCTCCAAAATGTAGGGTGGAAAGTCCTCCTTTAAGGCACTTGTCTGTGTATATGCCCGGATTTGCCTTGCCCATGGTATAAACAGATATAAGAGACCTCCCATAATGTAGTTTGATACAATCAATTTATTAAAACTAGAAACCGCACTTGTGAATATACTTGTAAAAAAGCATTAAAAACCATGAGAACCAGCCAAACATTCTTCCGTCACTTCTGATTTCCTTGTGTACCTCAGCTTAGACCCTACGCGTTACGTCACCATCGTGTGATTTCTTCAGGCATCCCTTAAGCACATTGAAATATTGATGCGCTTTAAATAATTTTTTATTGATAGCAGAATTTTGCATATTGGTCTATTGTATATTTGCACATTTGATAGCAGCGAAGCATTTTACCATTTATCCGTTTTTGTACTGTATAGGTGTGAAAATACCTACCAGTGTTTGCGGCAGCCAAGCAATTCAATTAATTGGAGTGATAGCATGGTTGGATTTTTTTTTTATATTATTGAGTAAGCCACTGTGCTGCCCCTAAAAGCTATCCTGTATATGGGACTGTTTTGCCTGGAGAAGATTCTGTAGTTCTGTGCAATTCATTTTGTGATCCAGGCATTCTTGCTAGACAGCATGGCCAAGTCATCCATCTACACTGCAGCAGCGTAACTTGGTCAAAAACACCCCCCCCCCAGCCTGTGATTGGACATTAAGGGAAATTAGCACTCTCTTTACTCCTTCCTCCTCTTCACCTATCACAGGGGTCTCCAAACTTTCTAAATGAAGGGCCAATTTACTGTTCTTCAGACTATAGGGGGCCAGAGTGACTGACACCAGTGAGACTAGAAAATGCCCAAGTGTTAGTAGGAGTAAACAGTTATTCTGGCTTGCTGGTCAAAGGGAGAAAAAAAAAATTAAATGTGCCCCATTGTTAGTGTCAGTAGAATGAATTGTTTCCTGTCATTGGTGTCAGTGTGGGGAATCAAGCCCTATCATTTGTATAGGTGGGAAGAATAATGTTCCTGGGTGTCACTGGGAGGAATTATGCACCATTGTTAAAGAGGAAGTTACCACTGATGGGTTTACTTCCTCTTTGATTCCCTGCAAAGGTAAAGCATAATGGACTACTATGCATCGCATAGTAGCCCATTATGTGTCACTTACCTGACACAGGAGCCAGCGAAGTCACCGCTGTCCCCTTGTGTATGGAGCCTCCATCTTCTTGGTGGGTCTCGCTGCTCCGGCGCTATCATTCGACAGAGCTGCGATGACGTCACTCCCGTGCATGCACACGGGAGCCGCCACTCACGGCATATCGCTGTTAACAGCAGCGCGCTCAGTGCGCCTGCGCACCGCTGTCTACGGCGCATACGCCATAGACAGCGGTGCCTGTCTTTTGGCAAATATCTCCTAAATCGTGTAGGTTTAGGAGATATTTCTTGGACCTCCACGTAAGCCTTAATCTAGGCTTACCTGTAGGTCAAAGTGGTTTGTAAGGGTTTAGAACCACTTTAATATCAGTGGAAAGAATGGTGCCTCATCATTGATGTTGGTAGGATGAATAGTTCCTCGTGTCAGTAGGAAGAATAGAGCCCCAAGGGCCAGATAAATTCAAGCAAAGGGCCACAGTTTGGAGACCACTGACCTAGTACATGTGCACTAAAGATGAGCCCTTTGCTAATGGTGCTGTTTCTCCCAATTCTAGTATAATGTACAAGGCATTTGAAGTAGCTGATGTCATGGCAGAAACAGGTACTTACAGCAGTTGAATATAAAAATAAATGTAATGAGTTTTGTAATGAATACATAACTGCTAATTGGTGGTTCTTGCTTGTTTGGAGTTTACTAGACATGTGCAATTCGTTTCCTTTCAAATAATTTTTTAACAAATTTTAACAAATTTGTTCATTCGGAAATATCCGAAAGAATGAAAACCCCTTTACTGAATTCGTAAATTTGAAATGTGAAAATCCGAAAATCTGAAATAACTATTACTGACTATTAAATTATAGGTATTGGCATTTCCTTTCAAATTTGGCTGTTAGTGAATGTAACAAATATGAATTGTGCCATATCTAAATGAAGGAAACATAATAAATAACAATAATAATAACAAAAACTTTTTTATTATGATTATTTTTAATCATTTTTTGTATTAGTTTGTTCTGTTCCATTTGTTTAGATGCAGCATTCATTATTTCGGATAATGCGTAACTTTGGATAAATCCGTATTCATTACATTTACTAACAGCCAAATTTGAAAGGAAATTCCAATACCTATAATTTTATAGTTAGTTATTATTAGTTGGTTATTCTTTAAAATTTTTGTATTTTCTTTCTTATTTTCCGCTTTTCTAATTTGGTATTTTTAAAATTTTCGAATTTACGAATTTATTAATTGCGATCTGAACAAATAGCCCAAAAAAGGAATAAAAACAAATGAAACAAAAACTAACACGTTTTTCAGCAGTGTACATGTCTAGAGTTTACTTTTATACTATTCTTGTTGATTTTTTTAATGAGTACAAAACAGTTAATTGGTGCTTCTTTATACCTGTCTGGAGTTCACCTTTACTTTTGCTATTCTGGTTGCTTGCTATGGATCAGTAATCAGCACCGCTCTTCAAACAATTTTGCCTAACAGCATTTATGACTTACAGTAAATTGCCTATTATGAATGGTGAAAACATTATGAATATTATGAAAAATGTTTTTTGTTTTTTTTTACTCAAATAGTCCCAACAAATTGCACAACTAAACCATTCATATCAGTTCTTGCTCCTAAAAACAAATTATATGTCCCTAACACAATCTTAGAGAACAACCAGGGGCACTTTTGGGTGGAAGACCTTTAATGGAATCGTGAAGTGAAAGAAAAATGTAGGATACCATTGCTGACCTCCTTCTAAAAACATTTGCTTTCTTGCTGTCTGGAGTCATTGACATGTTCAGATAAATAGAGTGCTTTTGGCAAAATCGATTTGCTGCAAAATTATCAATTTTGCAGAAGCAGCAACTTTTCTTTTTACTTGTCGAGCTACTTAGAAGAACTTTTCTTGAAAAAGAAAAAAACTGTCTATTTATTTAAGAGTGTTTTATAGTGTATTTAGGGTGGTTTATTTTATTTATAAGATGATTTTTTCCTTCTTTTTTTCTTCTTTTTTTGTGTTTTTTTTCCTTTATTTGTGTATATTTAGTCATGTTTTTTGTGCACTGACGCTTTAAATGTATTATTTTACATATTTTGCTCAGTGTCAAGTTTTTTATTTAAAGGGGTTGTAAAATCTCAACCTTTTTTCACCTTCATGCATGAAAAAATTCACAGTAATTAATTATATAGTATACAAAATATACATCGTGCAACACAGTATATATCAATTGTACCCTATCTCCCAAGGTGATACAGAGGGGTCACTTACATGCAGCTCCCAGAGAAAAGCAGGAGCTGGCAACACACCATGCAGCAAAATGTGCCTCAAAACAACGGTTTGTTCATAGGGGTACATTAGAGTTGTATCTAGTATTGGAGGAGTGATCAATTACTGGAGGTGTTCTGTTTGAGCTACAGGTAATGTACACTAGAACAAAAAGGAAGGAGCGGCTACATATATAGGATGTATTATATTTCAACTTACCAATTTAAAGCGGAGTTCCACCCAAAAGTGGAACTTACGCTTTAAACACTCCTCGCCCTCTTCCATGTAATTTCTTTTTGGGGGGGTCCCTAGTTTTGAGGGAGACTTCCTGCTTCTGACTAAGGGCTGCTTAGGCGACTCCTCCTCTCCCCCTATGTGCCCCCCCCCCCCTCGGCAATCTTCTAGGACACGTCACAGGTCCCAGAAGATTGCCTGTCCACTCAGAGAGCACAGTGTGACTTGCGCATGCGCAGTGCGTGTCCGACCGTGAAGCCGCAAGCTGTCACAGCCGGGTGCCCACAGTTTCAATGGAGGCGCCGCGGAGAGAAGGGGGAGAGGAGCACAGCACAGCTACACAGCTACAGCTACACTTTGTGTAGCTGTTGACATTTAATAAATGAAAAAAAGCCTGGAACTCTGCTTTAAGATATTATTTTCCTGAAAAAGCAAGAGAATGGTGGTCCTGAAGATTAGTATCCACAAAAATCGGTATGGTAATTATACTGAGGAACCTGTAACACCCATCAAGGCACAATAAACCAATCACCTTAGTTCTACCTACTTTATATATATGCACCCAACAGCTAGCTGAGAGATCCCCATTCTCCTTACCTACAATACAATAGCAGTATTCCACAGCCAACTGAGTCAGACAAAATATATTATCACGGTACTTCTCTAAACCATGTCACATCATGAAATCAAGTAGGCTTCAGCCTATAGATATATAAGGCATACAAAACCCCATCAAAATTCATGCTATCCATGACATACCAAACGAAACTGTCAATTTCCCATATGGGGAACTTTGATCCATCATACTTAACTACTTCAAATCCGCGCTATAGCCGAATGACCGCTACATTGCGGACTTGGTTTGCCGGGAGTACGTCCATTGACGTCCTCCCGTGCTCGAGTGGCCTGCGCGCCTCCTACAGGGTGCTCTTGGCACGCTCTGTGATCAGCAAGTCTATGAGACTCGCTGGATCACAGATCGGAGTAAGGGGTCCATCCCAACCCCTTATCACGTGATCAGCTGTAAGCCAATGACAGCTGATCATGTCATGTCAACAGAGCCGGTAGTTGGCTATTTTTCCCCTGACAGCATAAGAAAAAAAAAGGCGATCACCAGCGGCTGTGAGAGGGACATCAAAAAAAGCCAATCACCGGCGGCCGTGAGAGGGACATCAGTCCCGATCCCGCAAAGCTGTTGCCAGATACTCAGTGCCCACCTGTGCCCCCTGCCAGTGCAACCTAGCAGGCAACAGTGCCACCTACCAGCGCCCACCAGCGCCACATATCAGTGCCCACAGTGCCACCTCTCAGTGCCCACAATCAGTGCCTCAAAAACTGTGCTGCACATCAGTGCCACCTATCAGTGCCCATCAGTGCCATCTATCAGTGGTACCTATCAGTGCCCATCAGTGCCACCCAACCGTGCCACTCATCGGGGCCCATCAGTGCCATCTTATCAGTGGCCATCAGTGCCACCCATCCGTGCCACTCATCGGGGCCCATCAGTGCCATCTTATCAGTGGCCATCAGTGCCACCTTGTCTGTGCCCATCAGTACCGTCTTATCTGTCCCTATCAGTGCCACCTTATCTGTCCTATCAGTGCCGCCTTAACTGTGCCTATCAGTGCAGCCTATCAGTGCCCACCAGTGCATCCTCATCAGAGCATAGCAATAAAGGAGAAAAATTACCTATTTGCAAAATTTTATAACAAACTATTAAACATGATTTTTTTTTCAAAATTTTCCAACTTTTTTTGTTTGTTTAGCAAAAAATTTTAATCCCAGCTGTAATTAAATACCACTAAAAGAAAGCTCTATTTGTGGAAAAAAAATGATAAAAATGTAATTTGGGTACAGTGTTGTATGACCGCGTAATTGTCATTCAAAGTGCGTCAGCGCTGAAAGCTGAAAATTGTTCTGGGCAGGAGGGGGGTTTTAGTGCCCAGTAAACAAGTGGTTAATGACCAAACAATCACTATTATGAACACTCACCTAAAATAATGTCCGCCTTCAAGTAGCACCAAATATCTATTATTTTCCGTGTGTTAAACCTCCTTAGTATACCAAACCATCTGTAACAATGGAAACATTCCTATGCTACTCACTTGATGTATCCATAGACATTTTCAGCACAAGCACAAGAGTAACAACAAAGGAGGAAGGAAATATTTTCATTGATCACCTCTCCAGTGCTAAGCCATACTCACAGCCTCCAGCATCACTCCTTTCCCAACCTACACCACTTATAAGTACTGAATGATGCCTAATCACAGGCTTCTCCTCTGTTCCACCTTGGGAGATATATACGGCGTTGTGTGATTTATATTTTGTATATTATATAATTAACTACTGTGAATTTTATTTCACAGATAGGTCTAGTTTATTTGTGGTCAAGGAATTAAGGTCCTGAGGAAGCTGTTTGTGAAACGCGTCAACCTCCTGGCCAGCTTTACAAAGAAACAATATGTGGAGTATACATGTATCAGCCTGTCCAACAATTATATGATATTTTTAAGAGCATGGACTCTATATTCGCTTTTATATGTAATTGTTTTTGTAATAAAATACCTTTTATGTGAACTTAATGTGGTTTAGTTCTTCTCTGGTACAGTTAAAGTCCGTAAGCTCTGGCTGTTGGTTTTTAGCCTTGTGCTGTCATCTGTTGGCATGTTTCAAAACTAGTCTCAAAACTTTTTGATACCACCTCATATTAGAGCTAATTTAGACTGGAGCCTTTGAACCTACCACCAAATCTTTGGTGTATAATTGGAAACCAGAGTACCCAGAGGAAACCCACAGAAGCACAGGGAGAACATGCACACATCTACTTTCACAAGTAGTGGTCAGCAAATGTATCCTACTTACTGGAGACTCTGAGGAAGAAGGTGCTCCTTCGAAATGCATCAGTAGGCAGCGGTTCTGAAGTTCTCCTCTCTGTTTCCTGGTCAGTTGTAGGACTGATTGCCACATCTGAGGGGTTTCTACAAGTTTTTATTCACCACGTGTTTGTGAGTAGTATTTTATTGTTTTTTATTAATAGATTATCTTAGGATAATGCACAAGGCTGGTGCGCCCTCTTCTTTTTAGTACTTAGTAGGAAACCCCCTATCCAGGAGGGCAGCAAGGCCAAAGACACTATCCCTTGAGTCATTGATCGCCCGGCCATCACACTAATGTGCAAGAATGTTTGTTTGCGATAACTAAGAGTCTATTTAAGACTTTGACCCCTGAGTTTGGTGTGCTTTATGCAAGTGGACAGGTTAGGGACAGGTTCACCACTTGACAGTGGAAGCAGTAGGGAAAGGTTCTGGTAGAGTAGGGAGAGAGCAGGGACTACGTCTCCTTCTTCAGGAAGCCTCCTATTTGGGTCATCCAGGCAGCACAACGCTCCTCGTAGCAGATGCTGGCAGCATCCCTGAATCTTCTGACAGCTGTCAATTCACTGCCTGCTTGAAAGTGGCTTTGGGCAGGTATGCTTCCTGCTGGATCACAAACAAGGAGCTAGTGTGCATGCGCCAAAATGCGCCACTTCCCCCTCTTGACGTCATATCCGGGTACTGCATTCCACGCTGGTTTCCGGTAGTGTGGCGGAACTTCCAGGGTTTCTGACACACACCTCCATACTGCTGGGGGGCCAGCAGATATGCCGATATATAACCTGGGGAGAACCTCCAGCTGGGCGTTCCACATCATTTGATGAGCTTGTTAACACATTCTTTCTTGTGTTTTTAACTGTGTTACGGCATTAAAGTCTTGTTTCTGTTCCATTTCTCATCAGCGTTTGCTTCTCCTTTGGAGCGATCCTGCTGTGTGCCACAGGACACCTGCCTGATGTTTAATTGCCCCCACTACGCCATAGACTTTGAACCTTTTCCTGGAAGGTCCCCGCCTAGAACGCCTTGTACCCCTGCATTTCTTAAAATTTCTCGCCAGTCCTGCTGTGCAGTTGACTTACTGTTTAATAAAATGTTCTATGTATTTACTGCCTGCCACACCACATTGTACTTACCCAACAAGCTCATACTTGATAGTACGGGGTCTGCAAACATTTCTTCATTCCATGACCCATATAAATAAAACCTTTACAGACTCCTTTATTAATAATTTAAAGGGTAGATACTTTATGTCACATTAAAGTGTTACTAAACCCATAGCTCCCAACTGTCCCTGATTTGGAGCAATGTCCCTATGTCCCTCTTTCCCCCCTCATTTTGGTCAGATCCATATAGTTGTATATAAAATGCTCTTTTTATCTTTCAACAAGTTTTTCCCAGTGCTAAACCTTTCATCCAATTTCTAAATTGTTGTATTTGTACATTTTAAAAGCCAATATAAAGGAATGAGTGGATTTCCTTGTGGCTTTAAATAACCTTTTTTTGGTTTATTCTCCTTTAAGAGGGTGGCGTGTCCTATGTCTACATAGATTTGTTAGTAGGTGTCCCTCATTCCCATCTCAAAATGTTGGGAGGTTGTCAGAAACCATGAATCAGACTGAGACAGAAGTACAATTAAATCACACTTGTTTATTAATAAAAATAAAAAGGTAAATAGAGTAAGCGTGTCCAAAGCATAGCCAGAGTCCAGTAACCGGATCGAGTAGTCAGCCAGTCCAAAGTTCAATGACCAGATCGGGTAATCAGCCAGGCCAAAAGTCAGGGATCCAAGTGGAGCAACAGCAAGCAGGATAAGGAGCCAGAAGGGATGTCAGCAATCCAGTCTGTGTGTTGTAACCAAGGTGAAGGCAGAGATGAAGTGAGCTGGACAGCTTTAAGTAGGCAGGTCAGACAAGCTGGATAAGGAACAGCTGGTAACTGTGGAGAGAGATGAGAGCTGGCAATTAACCGACAGCTGAGCAGCCAGCCTAGAGAAGGAAGGGCTAAGCCAGCCCTGACAGAGGTATGCTAAACCCAGGACCCTGCATTCACTATATATAATCTGCCACAGTACACAGAACATGGAAAAACAACAATTTTAGTAAATATAAACTGCTAAATACCTTTTCTCATCAGCAATATATAGCAGTCTTGTGACTTCTATCAGTGCCTGGTTAAAGCTTGTAGGAGGAGTTTTCATACTGCACTGAGCTGTCCTATCAAGATGCAGGACACCTGACCCTCTATCTGGACAGTGCTGATTGGCCCTTTGCTGAACACATGCACCCTCCCAAGAAAAAAAATAACTCTCTGGCAATATACACCAAACTGAGCATGTGCAGACTGACTTCATAGACTCTGTGATATTGGGACCTGTTGTGGAGTCAGTGGAAGAAGGGGGGGATCTGTGCATACAGGATCAAACAGCCTTTTTAAACAAGGCAGAGGATTAACCCCTTGGGTTCCACAGTGAGTATAACAAGTATGCTTTACTGCATACACAGACTGATTTTACTGTTGTGGGTTTAGTAACACTTTAAACAAAAATTTTGGTCGCGATTGTTAGAATTTGTATGTTGAAAATCACTTTTACCGATCTGGTATAGGACACAGGATTTAAAAATATAATCCCCAAACGGTCAGCTAATTGTAACCCCAATAATGCTGTGCTTGGTGCCTGCACTAGGACACGCTGCATTGGTATTTAGTACCAGGCGTTGGTAGCACTCACTTCTCATGTCGTTCCTCTTCGGGGCTGTCTGATTAATGGTTTTCTGCATAAGAGGCTCTGTACATGTAATATACACAGCTTCAGTTCAGCAGAACCTTCCTGTTTATTCTACCATGTATCACTGAGCATGACAGCAGACAATCTCATCACACGGATCCTGGAAGGCTGCAGCTATATATCGATAGACCTTCTGTAATAAATGCACCAACAGCTAGCAACATGCTTTATTTAACAGTTCATTACAGCAGATTGTGCCGCATCCATCCATGTTATCAGATTTAACATGAGAAAAGTATACAGGCTGCCATTGCCAAGCTCTGCGCCTGAAAATGCTAGATGCCTGGCCGCCAACATTGACCTGCTGGCCTTCGTACTTTAAATCACTGACAAGTACGCAGATACGTTCCGACATATTTCCCACTTTTCTAATCTATCTACATGCTTTGAGTTATTATATACCACAACTGGATTGGGTTCTTTTTTTCCAGGCATTTGGCATTTGTTTTCACCTGTTGATCCTGCCAGTAAGGTCCCTTTCATACAGGCGCTCCGATCAGGTCCGTCTTTAGGTTTTTCAGTTGGTCCTAATTGGGTGCTCCATTCACCCCTATGGGACAGCGCACGTCCGCTGACAATCGCTGCTATCCGATCCGATCCTGTCTGTGAAATCCAGACGGATGGTGATCCTACTTTCCTTCTGTCTGGAGGATGAGATCGGATGGGATCATATGAAAACGGACAGGCGGATCACTTGGCCGAAACTTGTCATGCATACACACGATTGCACAAAGTTGTTGTAATTGCCGATCGTTCTGAACGAGATGACGTCAAACACGTACGTCGGGGCTATAAACGGGACAGCAGCCAATAGCTTTCATCCCTAAGCCCTTGTACACACGGTCAGAGAATCCGTCGGAATGTGTCCTATCGGACCGTTTTGTCAGATAATCCGACTGTGTGTGGTATGCATCGGACTGTTTCCGTCGGAATATCCGTCGGACCAAATTTTCCAATTTGCTGGAAATATTTTCTGCCAAACTGGTCCGATCGGACATACTCCGATCATGTGTAGAGATTTCCGATCGGACCAAGTGCCACGCATGCTCAGATCAAATTCACCAAAGCTATTGGCTACTAGCCTGAACGTAGTCCCGTCGTAACGAAATAACGTCATCACGTTCTGAACGATCGGATTTTCTAACAACTTCGTCCGACCGTGTGTATGCAACAGTTTCGCACAAGATCCGTCGGACAAAATCCGACGGACAGAATCCGTCGGATTTGGTTGTCGGAATCTCCAACCGTGTGTACAAGGGCTAAGTTTATTCTGAACATGCTCGGCACTTTGTCCATCGGAATTGTCCACACACGATCGGAATTTAAACGATCGGATTTAGTTGTCAGAAAATTTTAGATCCAGCTCTCACACTTTGTGCGTCGGAAAATCCGATGGAAAAAGTCAGATGGAGCCCCACACACAGTCGGATTTTCCGACAACATGATCCGATCGCACATTTTCCGTTGGAAAATCCGACCGTGTGTACAGGGCATGACAGTGCATATTTTTTTTAGCACTGATCACTGTATTAGTGTCACTGGTTCCCAAAAAAGTGTCAAAAGTGTCAGTAAAGCCCCGTACACACGAGCGGACTTTTCAACATCCAAAGTCTGTCAGACCGAGTCCGTCAGACTATCCGATCGTGTGTGGGCTGCAACGGACTTTAGCTTCGCAAAAGTCTGACGGACTTTAGAAATGAAGCATGCTTCAAATTTTCCCGAAGGAACTCCGCCGGACCCGGTCCCCTTCGAAAACTCCGCTCGTGTGTATGCTACTCCGACGGACTAAAACCGACGCTAGGGCAGCTATTGGCTACTGGCTATGAACTTCCTTATTCGAGTCGGGTCGTACGTCATCACGTTCGAATCCGTCGGAGTTTAGTGTGATCGTGTGTGTCCAAGTCCGTTCGGCCGAAAAGTCTGTCAGGACTCCGGCGGAACTCCGGCGGAACTCCGGCGGAAGTCTGTCGGACATAAGTCCTCTCGTGTGTACGGGGCTTTAGTGTCAGACTGCCCGCCACAATGTTGCAGTCCTGCTATAAGTCGCTGATTGCCACCATTATTATAAAAAATAAATAAAATAATAAAAATAAAAATATCCCATAGTTTGTAGACGCTATAACTTTTGCGCAAACCAATCCATATACGCTTATTGGAATTTATTTTACCAAAAATATGTAGCAGAATACATATTGGCCTGAATTTATGAAGAAATTCGATTTTTTTAAATTTTTTTTGTTTAATAGCAGAAAGTAAAAAATATTGTTGTTGTTTTTTTTTTAAATTGTCTTTTTTTATTTATACTGCCATTTTTGTTGCACTATAAATAAAAAAAGACAATTTAAAAAAAAAACAACAACAATATTTTTTACTTTCTGCTATTAAACAAAAAAAATGTAAAAAAATCGAATTTCTTCATAAAAAATGCAAAGGTGATCAAATCCTGTACCACCAAAGGAAAGCTCTATTTGTGGGGGGGGGGGGGGGTAGACGACATACATTTTATTTGGGTACAGTGTTGAATGACCGCGCAATTGTCAGTTAAAGTAGCGCAGTGCCGTATCCCCAAAAAATGGCCTGTTCATGAAGGGGGGTAAATCTTTCCAGAGGTCAAGTGGTTATCAAATGTTTCTGCCCAGAATTGGCCACGGGCTTTATGCTTGTAGGCTCCGTGTATGTATGTCATCAGATTTATCAAACGCGTTTAATCTGCGAATGCTGAGCTATATTTAAACATCTTGCCATCCTGAAATATTCTGTTTCCCTGCAGGACCTTCAATGAAGGTTTTTTTTTTTTTTTTTTTTTTTTTAACAGTCTTCAGTTAGAAATATGATTATATCAGCCCACAATGCAAGGATTTATTCAACTTTACATCCCTCCCTTCTAGATTGTGCAGGGCCCTCTAGTCCCTCCTGTATTAAATTTGTATTGTAAGTGTACTGTCTGCCCTCATGTTGTAAAGCGCTGCGCAAACTGTTGGCGTTATATAAATCCTGAATAATATTAATAATCATTTACCCTATACAGTCCCCAAAATGTGCATACACCCTTGGCATAAATCAACTTTAGGCTGAGACCACACATAAGCTTTTCTTGTTTTTATTTATTTATTTATTTATTTATTTATTTTTAAGAAAAAAAAATGTTTTGGGTTTTTATGTCAAGATTGCAGGACTGATTTCCTAGGATCGTGCAATGCCATAATTAAGTTAATTATGGATTAATTTAACTTTAATTCATCATTCAATTAATCTCTTCCATGAATGAATAAATGGGCTGTGCGATTAATCACGCATATGTGCAATCTCCAAGAAATTATCTGGTCGATTTTCAAACAGGAAAGGCTTGAATCCCCTCTGCACAAAAAAAGAAAATTGCATGAGATTAATGACATATAAATAGCTTGACATTCATGCATTAAAGCGATCCAATCTATATTTTTTGTCTTTTTTTCAGGTTCTGATTTTAAAAAAATCACTTGAGTAACTCTGGCCTTATTGCAAGTTTTTTTTTTTTTTTTTTTTTTTTTTTTCACTGTCTGTGAAAAAAGCATAAAATAATGAGGGCCTTTTTTTCTCTCACAAAAACATGTCCAGGATAGTTGAAAAGGGCTTCTATAACCAGCAGGCCATTAAAAAAAAAAAAAAAAACACCTTAATGTGTCTTCTTCATTAATTCTAAATGGTGAAATGTCATCACAATTTCCTGATTTTTTTGGGTAAAAAAAAAAAAAGACAAATTTTCACATTTTAAAATGAAAACTAGAATTATGACTTTAGTACAAAGCATGTTTTTAATGCAGTGCTACAAAAAAAATGCAAATGTAAAAAGTTTGCACATAAACAGTAAAAAGTAGAAACAAAAAAAAAAAAGTTGAACTGGGATGAAGGGATAAAGAAGTTTATAAAAATGGGTTAATAAGGGGATAAAACTTGAATAACTACTTAAGGACCAACCGCCACAGTTGTACTGTGGCAATGTGGCTGCTTCCCGCAAATCGCCATCATTGTACATCGGCTTGTGCACGGCTGGCCAGCGGGGGAGCCAATCAGCTGGTGGGGCGGACTCGATGTCCACTGGCCACCCACGATCGTTCCCTGCAGTGACAGAATGGGGATCAGCCTCTGTAAACAAGGCAAATGTTCATTCTGACAGGGGAGATCACACAGATTCTGTTTTTCTGCTATGCAGGAAGACGGGTCGGTGTGTTGTCCCAGGCAGCCCAACCCCAGGGAACACATTTAACCCCTTGATTGCCCCCGATGTTAACCCCTTCCCTGCCAGTGTCATTAGTACAATAACAGTGCATATTTTTAGCACTGATCGATGTAATAATGTCACTGGTTCTCAAAAAAGTGTAAAAAAATTTCAGTTAGGTGTCCAATTTGTCCTCTGAAATGTCGCAGTCCTGCTAAAAATAGCATCTAATAATAATAATAATAATAATAATAAAAAATAAAAATGAAATAAATATATCCCCTATTTTGTAGACGCTATAACTTTCAATAAACCAATCAATATACACTTACTGCGATTTTTTTTTTTTTAACAAAAAGATGTAATAATATAATACTTATCGGCCTAAACTGATGAAGAAATTCATTTTTTTTTTTTTTTGGGATATTTATCATAGCAAAAAGTAAAATATATATATATATATTTTTTTAAATTGACGCTCTTTTTTTGTTTATAGCGCAAAAAATAAAAATCGCAGAGATGATCAAATAGCACCAAAAGAAAGCTCTATTTGTGCGAAAATAAGGACGTCAATTTTGTTTGGGTACAGCACCACACGATTGCGCAATTATCTGTTAAAGAGACGCAGTGCCGAATCGCAAACAATGGCCTGGTCATTAAGGGGGAAAGTGGTTAAACTAAAAAGGTTTTTTTTTGTTTTTTACAGTTTTAACATTTTAACACAATTTTTCAAACTGAGACTGCATAAATGAATCAATAATTGGACTGGGCTGTCAATCTGACAACTCAGCATTGCAGATTACTCCAGGTGAGTGTTTTTTCCAGTATAATCAGCTGGCGGCTGTCAAACTGGCAGCGGAGGTTCACAGATTGTACAGGGAGAACGGCTCTCCCATTGTAATTTGTGGGACTGAGCAGTCAGATTCAAACCTCGTACACACAATCAGATTTTCCGCCAACAGAATCGTGGAATTTTGTCCGTTGGCTCCAAACGTGTCTTGCATACACACAGCCACACAATTGTTGGCCAACAATCACAAACATAGTAACGTACTACGCGGTTTTTCAGCTCTTTAGCGCCACCCTTTGGGCTCCTTCTGATAATTCTGTGTTAGTAGAAGTTTGGTGAGTGTTGATTCACGTTTTTCACTTCGCACTTTTCAGTTCGTTTCTGAACGGCCGTTCGTCAAGCAGTCATGTTGCGGAATCAGAAGAGATAACGTGTTATTTATTATTGGCTTTGGAGTTATTGCTTTGACATTATGTTTTTGGTTGAATAATAATGATTTGATTTGTTATATTTTCTATATTTTTGGATGCATAGAATGCACTTTTTTGTAAGTTTTATTGGCAGATAGCATGTCTATTTATTTTTTAATGCACAATAAAAACAATTGTGTAGAATAATAATTGGCTATTTGTTTTACTTCAAATAACAGTTTGGGAGTAGGCAGTTATATTTAAAAAAAATACAATGTAAAATTGACAAGGGACACCAACATAGTTGTATCTTTGATCTTAAAAACGACTGGATAATGGTGTTGTGGTAATTTGCAACAAAAAATACATAAATAAATAAATATAAAAACATAATAATATTATTTTTGATATCACTAGAAAAAAGAAGCCTTTGAAAATTAATTTGCAATAACTAAATACGTTTGGCATAACTCCATCAGTATCACCAGCAAAGCAGCTTCATTATTATCCCATTAAAGAAGAAGAGAATTGTGCGCTGCATTTCCAGATTTCATCATTTGCCGCGTCACGAATGTTAATTCTCCATTACAAACGCTAGTTTACAAGACCGACCGCTTCTGCTTCCGAGCATGCGTGTTTGTACTTTTGTCCAACGGACTCGTGAAAATCCAACAACAGATATTAATCCACTGAAAATTTTAAAACCTGCCATCCAACATTTGTCGGCAGAAAATCCAACAACAATTGTCCGATGGAGCGCACACACGGTCGGATTATCCTCCAACAGTGTGTACGAGGCTTAACAGCTCAGTCCTGCACAGTGCAAAACATGTCCAGGGCAATGTGGGTATAGAAAAGAATCACCCCCCCCCCCCCCCCCTTTAAAATAATCACATTTTGCTGCATTGCAGTCTGAAATTAAGAAACCGGAGTCAGTCTCAGTGGTTGGTCAATAACAGTGGAGTGATTCTAAATCCAGGAGAGCTGAATAACACAGCTGTATGATGAATCCAAAGGGAATCCTTCAGGAGTTGTTGCAGGCGGGCAGTGCTTGTGTTTGATTTGAAGGTGACCGTTGCAGTCTGAAATCAGGAACACAGGATCAATGTCTTCCCTGCTGACAGAACAGCAATCTGCCTTGTTTACAGACTTCCATTCTGCCTGTATAACGAATAATTGGCGGGTGCCGGCTGACATCAAGTCCGCAAAACCCTCTTATCAGCTATGATTATTTGCAGCGATAGCAGGCCGCCGCCAACGTGCCTGTGAGCCCCCGACCTGGAAGTGCTAGATCACGTACTAGGTACGTGATTCAACACAGGAGAGCCACTTTGCCCCTGTATATACACAGTATACTGTTGGCAAGGGGTTAAAGTTCAGAATCCTAACTTCTTTGAAGTTTGACAAACCTTGCCAAGCTGAGCCCGGGGAAGTTCAGCTCAGTGGCGTCGCAAAGACGTCCAGCACCACTCCAAACTGCTCTATATTACCTTAACCTGCCCTATCCCGCTCCAAACTGCTCTGTATTACCCTAACCTGTCCTATACCACCTCAAACTGCCCTATATTATCATAACACGCCCTATTCCATCCCAAACTGCTCTATTTTACCCAAACCTGTCCTGTACCACTCCAAACTTCTCTATATTACCCTAACCTGCCCCATACCACTCCAAACCGCTCTATATTACCCTAACCTGCCCTATACCACTCCAAACTGCTTTATATTACCCTAGCCTTCCCTATACCACTCCAAACTGCTTTATATTATCCTAACCTGTCCTATACCACTCCAAACTGCTTTATATTACCCTAGCCTTCCCTATACCACTCCAAACTGCTTTATATTATCCTAACCTGTCCTATACCACTCCAAACTGCTCTATTTTGCCCTAACCTGCCCTATACCACCTCAAACTGCTCTATACCACCCCAACCTGTCCCATACCACCTCAAACTGCCCTATATTATCCTACCTGCCTTATACCACCCCAAACTGCTCTATATTACCCTAACCTGTCCTATACCATTCCAAACTGCTCTATATTACCCTAACCTGCCCTATACCACCCTAACCTGTCCCACACCACCCCAAACTGCCCTATTTTATCCTAACCTGCCCTATGCCACCCCAACCTTCTCTATACCACCTTAACCTATCCTATACCACCCTAATCTGCCCTATACCACCCTATACTACCCTAACAAGCCACTATACCAGAGTATACTATCACTGCTTGCAGGGCGCTGGGCAGGATAGACGGGGGGGGGGGGGGGGGGGTGGCACCATGTTTTATTGCACCAGGTGACACCAACCCTAGAGACACAACTAGTTCAGCTCATCACTAATGGCCGCCATCAGACATATGAAATGGCTCTGCTCATAATAAAAGCACGAAGCAAGGAAGGACATTTGCATGATTCACCACACATTAAAATACAGCACAGTTCATGGACGAACAGATAAAAACATGTTTTTCTTAATGCATACCACTTAAGGTGACCAATTGCTAGGCAACCCTCATTGTGGATCCCCTTGACCTATTCAGAGCCAATCAGGTGCATCTAAACCAGAACAATTTTATGAGCAACAAATAAGCCTATAATTGTTCTCATCATTCGTGTGCCAGAGATCAGAGAATGAAATGCCATTCACGTTACAATCTTTATTTTATATTACGGTAAATACAGGAGAATGGTTTCTTTATTGGAAGTGAAATCAGGACAAAGCAATCCATATCTTGTCATATCTCAGATCATTGCTGGTATTCCGTTCTATGAATGGCATGCCAACTGTATTGCTATTGGGTTTTCATTAATAAGATTTACAGCGGAGCAAAGGAGCTGTGTAGTGTAAACTGTGGCTTAGCGTAGCTGTAAAATGAGGTCAGGAGTACAGCTCATGGAGGAGGGTTGACTGTGCTCCGTGTATGCCAGATCCAACTCCGGCCTGGTTCCAGGAGGTGATCTGCAGATCCATTATTGGTGTAGAACCCAATGTGACCCTCAGCTCCAGAACCAGAGCTGTTCAGGAACCATTCCTCCAGATCCCACACTACTTCTACGCAGCTCTGTTCTGCTATAGCTACTTTTCGGCTCTCTTTCTAAATAGGAAAATGCATACTGAAACATTTTGATACTTTTTGGGTTTGTTCCTGTGCGGTTCACATGCGGTTCAGTGCGGTGGGAATTGAGGCCATTCATTTTGAATGGGCTGAATTGCACTGGACTGCACTAAAAGTAGTGCATGCACTATTTAAAAAAAACCAAAAAAAAACACTGCCACCAGAATTACATGCGAACCTCTGCAGGCAGATACACTGCATTTGCGACCTGCGTTTTGGGGTGTCAGTGACTTAAGACAGACACCTGCTGCAGATCACAACTGCAGTGTGTTTTGAATGCAGTGCAGGAAACACGTTCTGGTGTGAACAAGCCCTTATACTTCTTGATACTACTAAATATACCAGAGAAATGGTATTATTCAGAAAAAACAATATGATGCAAGGGTTGTACCAAAAGTAATGCAAAAGTAGGCATAACTTTTTTAATTTATTAACTGCTTCAGCACCGGAACATTTTACCCCCTTCCTGACCAAAGCACTTTTTGAGATTCGGCACTGCGTTGCTTTAACTGACAATTGCGCAGTCGTGCGACGTGGCTCCCAAACAAAATCGACGTCCTTTTTTTCCCACAAATAGAGCTTTCTTTTGGTGGTATTTGATCATCTCTGCGTTTTTTTATTTTTTACGCTATAAAAAAAAAAGAGCGAAAATTTTGAAAAAAAACACATTATTTTTTACATTTTGCTATAATAAATATCCCCCAAAAATATATAAAAAAACATTTTTCTTCCTCAGTTTAGGCCAATACATATTCTTCTACATATTTTTGGTAAAAAAAAATCCCAATAAGTGTTTATTGATTGGTTTGCGTAAAATGTATAGCATCTACAAAATAGGGGATAGTTCTAGTAATGGCAGCAATCTGCAATTTTTATCATAACTGTGACATTATAGCGGACACATCGGACATTTTTTAGACATTTTTGGGAACATTGTCATTTATACAGCAATCAGTGCTATACAAATTCACTGATTCCTGTGTAAATTACACTGGCGGTGAAGGGCTTAACCACTAGAGGGCAGTGTAGTTGTTAAGTGTGTCCTAGGGGCGTGTTTCTAACTGTGGGGGGCATGGCTACGTGTGACACGTCACTGATCTCTGCTCCCGATCACAGAGAGTAGAGATCAGTGTGACTGTCACTAGGCAGAACAGGGAGATGCTTGTTTACATTAGCATCTCCCCGTTCTTCCTCAGCGATCGAGTCCGCGGGACCCACGACCCGACTCACGGAGGTCCCGGCCGGCATGCACTCGATGGTACGGCGGCAAATTTAAAGGGACATACAGGTACGCCCATTTGCCCAGCCGTGCCATTCTGCCGACGTACATTAGCGTGCGCCGGTCGGGAACCAATTAAAGTTTTTTTTTCTTTTTTTTCTTTTTTTTTTCTTTTTTCTTTCCGCGGTGGTGCAAAAACCTGAAACGGAAAAACATACCTCCCAACTTTCTGAGATGGGAATGAGGGACACCTATCAGCAAAAGTATGCAGGCATAGGACACACCCCCTGCCACACCCACAAGGAGTATTGTACAATAAAAAAAAAAAACAAGATTGGTTAAACCCACAAGTGCTTTTTTTACCACTACTATTCCTTTATATTTGTTTTTGGAATTTACAAATGCAGCAATTTAGAAATCAGATGAAATATTTAGGGCTGGAAAACACTTGATAGATAAACAGTGCATTTTTTATACATCTATATAAATCAGACCAAAATGAGGGACAAATGAGGAGGAATGAGGGACAGAGGGACATTGCTCCAAATCAGGGACAGTCCCTCGAAATCAGGGACAGTTGGGAGCTATGGAAAAACAATTAAGTGCATTCAAAGCGGACCTTCAGTAATTTTTTCATCTTTCCATCTATTAAATCTTCTGCTCTTGTTGTTTTAACTTTGGATAGTAAAAAAAAAATTTCTGCCAGTAAATCCCTTATACAGCCCACTTCCTGTTTCTTGTCTGGTCATTAGCCCAGGCCTGTGACATCATGCACAGCTCTCTCTAACTCTTCTGAGAGTTTGCCAGGAAGGGAGAGGGGATGAGTCATAAGAGGGTCAGTGAGAGCTGCAGGGCTGCAGAGCTGGAGACGTGCCTCTGTGTGTCTGTGTAAATCCAGCAAGTGAACAGGCAGCAGCTTCAGCTGCCCACAGTTAAAGTGGAAGCAGCCATACTCAGTGGAGGGAGATTTCTGCAGCATATTTAGCAAGTACAGAACCACAGTATAAAGAAAATAATATGCAAAGTGGTTGGAGGGGTAAGAGGTTTTTATTACAAATTATGTGAGCAGACTGCAGTTCCTCTTTAAGAGCGTGCTTTAGTCCATTCTCTGAAGGGGTAGGACCTCCCCCTGATGCCTCGGGGCTCAAGGCTCCTAACAGGGACATAGAGTTCAAGTGGTCTGCTTAGCCAGATGGCCTGGCAGACCCCAGTCTTCTAGGTCAGCCGAAGCCGGCCATCGAAGCCGAAGGGCTCACCGGAAGAGAGACTCGCTGCCTTCCCAGCCCATGGCCAGACACGGTAGATCCACTCAAATCAGGAGGAGTTGATCTCTTCCAAGTTTTCCCAGGGGAATTTCTCCCGTGCCCAACAGCCTGCGAGCACCCGGTTTCTATTCCAGCAGGTACTAGCATTCAGAGCCCCAATTACTCCAGCAGTGGTACATAGCCAGCCTTTCCAGCCCCAGTCGAGCCAGAATGACAGCACGGGACCCCTACTGGACACTGATGATACTACACGTAATCTTAGCCAAGAGGTCGAGAAGTGGCACTTTTATTAAAGTGTTACTAAACCCACCACAGCAAATATGTCTGTATATTATTATTATTATTATACAAGATTTATATAGCGCCAACAGTTTACACAGCACTTTACAATATAAAAGGGAGATAATACAGTTATAATACAATACAATAAAAAAGAGGATTAAGAGGGCCCTGCTCAGAAGAGCTTACAATCTAATGGGTATATACAGTAAAGCATTCTTGTTATACTCACTGAGGACCCTAAGGGGTTAATTGTGCTCATTGTGTAAAAAGACTATTTGAACCTGTCTTCTATGATCCTCCCCTTCTTCCACTGTCCCCAATCCATCTCCTGATAGTACAGAGCCTTGGGGGGGCACTCTGCACATGCTCAGTTTGGTGTGTATTACTAAAGAGTTGTTTTTCTTTTTTTTCTTGGGAAGGTGCATGTGATCAGCACAGGGCCAATCAGCACTGTCCAGACAGAGGGTCAGGGGTCATGCAGCCTCATAGGACAGTCAGAGGAGAATGAAAACTCCTGCTACAATCTTTAACCAGACACTGATAGAAGTCACAAGACTGCTATATACCGCTGATGAAAAAAGGTTTTTAGCAGTTTATATTTACTATAATAATTGCAATTCCATGTTCTGTGTACTGTGGGAGACCAGATATAGTGAACGCAGGGTCCTGGGTTTAGTAACACTTTGCCTTACATAGGTCATTCAAATTTCATATGTTGGTAGAGTAACTCTTCCTCTATAATAACTCTTCTTCTTTTAAATATAGTGGGAGTAAACTATAATAAAGCTCACCTAAAGGTACTGTAAATATCTCTTTCAGTGCTGTCACTTTTTAAATGACAATTGCGCGGTTGTGCTACACTGTACCCAAACTAAATTTGTATCATTTTGTTCCCACAAATAGAGCTTTCTTTTGGTGGTATATGATCACCTCTGTGGTTTTATTTTTTGCTAAATGAATAAAAAAATCTGAAAATTTTGAAAAATAAAAATGTTTTTCTTTGTTTTTGTTATAAAATGTTGTAAATAAGTACGTTTTCTACTTCACTGATGGGCACTGATAAGCTGCACTGATGGGCACTGATAAGGCAGCACCAATGAGGTGGCACTGATGAGGTGGCACTGAAGGGCACTGACAATGGGCACTGTTAGGCAGCACTGATGGGCACTGATAGGCAGCACTGATAGATGGCACTGATATGCGGCACTGATGGGCATTGTTAGGTGGCACTGATGGGCACTCATAGATGTCACTGGTGGGCACTGATGGGCACTGAAAGGCGACACTGAATGGCACTAAAAGGCTGCACTGATGGGTACTTATGGGTGGCACTGCTGAACACTGATGGGTACTGGTAGGCTGCACTGATGGGCACTGAAAGGCGGCACTGGTGGGCATTGATGGGCAGTGATGGCTGGCACTGATAGATTTAACTGATAGGCATCACTGGTGGCACCAGCACTGGCAGGCATTTTTCTTTGGCACTGATTGGCAGCTGCCTGGGCACTGATTGGCATTTCCTGGGTGACATACCTGGTGGTCCCGTGTGGTGGCCATCCCTGGTGGTCCTGGTGGCATCCTGGTTGTAATGGGCGGGAATCCAAGGGGGGGCTGCGCTGATAAACAATCAGCACAGACCCCACATCAGGAGAGCAGCCGACCGGCTCTCCTCTACTCATGTCTGACAGACCCAAGTGAGGAAAAGCCGATCAACAGCTCTTCCTGTTTACATCGTGATCAGCCGTGATTGAACAGGGCTGATCGCATGGTAAAGAGTCTCCGTCAGAGACTCTTTACCTCCGTCAGAGACTCTTTACCTAGAACGGAGTTGTGGTGTGTCAGACTGACACGCCGCAACAACGATCGCTGCGATGCGCGCCCCCGGGGAGGGCCCAGCGGCTTGATACCCTGAAAGATGTCATATGACGTCCAGTCAGGATATCGCAACCACTTTGCCGACGTCATTTTGTTATATGGTGGGCAGCAAGTGCTTAAATTAGGGTTGCCACCTGTCCGGTTTTGACCCGGACAGTACGGGTTTAGGAGGCTGTGCCCGGGTTTCCCTCTGCCTCACACCCGGACAGCTGACAGGGGTACCATGGGGCCTCCTTTTACGAGCCCCAGCACACAGGGGGACCTGGACAGCAGGGGCATCGGAGCGGCGGGCGGGGGGAGCAATTACAGAGCAATCAAAACATATGGGAGAGAGAGGCGACAGACAGCTGCTGGTGCGGAAGGTTTTAATAAAATAAATGCTTAAAAGCAAACAATCCACTCACTCTCCATGTCAGAGCTGTATATGTCAGTCTGTGAAGTTGGACGTCCCATCCCCCCCTCCGATCTGCTCTTATCACTGAATCGCTGGAGGAAGCCGAGGATACAGAGCTGCGGGGAGACTGCAGTGAGCTGCCAGCCTGGGATGCTGTGACCAATCGGAGCATTCCAGAGGCTTAACCACGCCTCCATCATCAGAGGCTGACAGTTCACATGAGTTCACATGAGTTTCCCGATTCAGTGATAAGAGCAGCGTGGAGCGGAGGGGAGGATGGGACAGCCAACTTCACAGACTGACATATACAGTTCTGAAATGCAGAGTGAGTGGATTGCTTTTAAGCATGTCGCCTCTCTCTCCCTTATGTTTTGACCCTTCTGTGTTTGCCACCCCCTCTGTAACTGCCCCCCCTCCTCTGTAATTTCCCCTCTCCTCTGTATTTGCACCCCTTTCATCTGTAATTGTCCCTCATTTCTCTGTAATTGCACCCCTCCTCTGTATTTGCACGGGCCCCTCCTGTCACACCGCACCCCCTCCTGTCACACCGCACCCCTCCTGTCACTCTGCACCCCCTCCTGTCACTCTGCACCCCCTCCTGTCACACTCTGCACCCCCTCCTGTCACACTCTGCACCCCATCCTGTCACATCGCACCCCCTCCTGTCACACTCTGCACCCCCTCCTGTCACACTCTGCACCCCCTCCTGTCACACTCTGCACCACCTCCTGTCACACTCTGCACCCCACCCTGTCACACTCTGCACCCCATCCTGTCACATCGCACCCCCTCCTGTCACACTCTGCACCACCTCCTGTCACACTCTGCACCACCTCCTGTCACATTCTGCACCACCTCCTGTCACACTCTGCACCACCTCCTGTCACACCGCACCCCCTCCTGTCACTCTACACCCCCTCCTGTCACTCTGCACCCCCTCCTGTCACTCTGCACCCCCTCCTGTCACACTCTGCACCCCCTCCTGTCACACTCTGCACCCCATCCTGTCACATCGCACCACCTCCTGTCACACTCTGCACCCCCTCCTGTCACACTCTGCACCACCTCCTGTCACACTCTGCACCACCTCCTGTCACACTCTGCACCCCCTCCTGTCACACTCTGCACCCCCTCCTGTCACACTCTGCACCCCATCCTGTCACATCACACCCCCTCCTGTCACACTCTGCGCCCCCTCCTGTCACACTCTGCACCCCCTCCTGTCACACTCTGCACCACCTCCTGTCACATTCTGCACCACTTCCTGTCACACTCTGCACCACTTCCTGTCACACTCTGCACCACCTCCTGTCACACTCTGCACCACCTCCTGTCACACTCTGCACCACCTCCTGTCACACCGCATCCCCTCCTGTCACACCGCAGCACCACCTCCTGTCACACCGCAGCACCACCTCCTGTCACACCGCACCCCCTCTTGTCACACCGCACCGCACTGCCCTACTGACACCATTTACTGCTCTACTGACACTGTCAACTGCTCTACTGACACAATTTACTACCCTACTGACACAATTTAGTGCCCTACTGACACTGTCCACTGCCCTACTGACATTGTCCACTGCCCTACTGACACCATTTACTGCTCTACTGACACTGTCCACTGCTCTACTGACACCATTTACTGCTCTACTGACACCATTTACTGCTCTACTGACACCATGTACTGCCCTACTGACACCATGTACTGCCCTACTGACACTGTCCACTGCCCTACTGATACCATTTACTGCTCTACTGACACTGTCCACTGCCCTACTGACACCATTTACTGCCCTACTGACACAATTTACTGCTCTACTGACACTGTACACTGCCCTACTGACACTGTCCACTGCTCTACTGACACCATTTACTGCTCTACTGACACTGTCCACTGCCCTACTGACACCATTTACTGCCCTACTGACACCATGTACTGCCCTACTGACACTGTCCACTGCCCTACTGATACCATTTACTGCTCTACTGACACTGTCCACTGCCCTACTGACACCATTTACTGCCCTACTGACACAATTTACTGCTCTACTGACACTGTACACTGCCCTACTGACACTGTCCACTGCCCTACTGACACCATTTACTGCTCTACTGACACCATTTACTGCTCTACTGACACTGTCCACTGATCTACTGACACAATTTACTACCCTACTGACACCATTTACTGCTCTACTGACACTGTCCACTGATCTACTGACACAATTTACTGCCCTAATGACACCATGTACTGCCCTACTGACACTGTCCACTGCCCTACTGACACTGTACACTGTCCTACTGACACTGTACACTGTCCTACTGACACCATTTACTGCTCTACTGACACCATTTACTGCCCTACTGACACTGTCCACTGCCCTGCTGGCTGACAGTGTCCAATTTTAAGGTAGGCTATTGTCACTGACATTTCTTTTATTAATCGAATCATATTTTATGGGTACACTAAATGCTTTTGTTTTATTTAATCATGCCCATTTAAGTCCCTTCACTGTTAATGCAATTTGGCTATAGCAACTGTTCTGTGTAGCACACTTCATTACTATTCTTTTTGGGTAACCCAAGGTATTTTACAATCCTATAGCGTGTACTACAAAAAAATTGCCGTGCGCCGTGAAAATGTTCGGGTTTGGCTTGAAGAAAAGGTGGCAACCCTAGCTTAAATATACACCAGAATACGTCATACCATCCCATTTGCAGGCGTTGTACTTTAAATTGAGATACACAGGATGATAAAATGTGGTAATGGAGTGCCTATATATATGGAGGAGCATCACAAAATGTGTGCACCAAAGCTGGCTACACTTTGGTACATTTTTGAAGAAACTTCAGTACATTTGATAATTGCCAGCAAAGACTTGAAGAATGTCATTGGAAAGTACTTTGGATTTGTGTTTGCTTTTAACATTTGATTTTAGAATTAATAGAATTTCACAAAAGAAGATGACATACATTGTTAGAAATGTGTTCTTTCAAGAAAAAAAAAAGTCATTCTGTTCCTTTGAATTATCTTTTAACTAAACAAATGAAAACAAATGTCAATTTGACCCCACTATATAGAAAATCAAACTAAAGTTCCGATAACAAAACTCTTCAAAGGAAATTCTACTAATGCAGAGGTGTCAAGTTCAATTTCATTGTGGACCGCATCAGCATTATGGTTGCCCCAAAGGGCTGGTTGAATCTGTAAGACTAGATGTCCTAATATATTCCACCCCTCCTTACATCAGATTTCAAGAGTCCCACATCCCCCCTTACATCACAGTGCACCAGGGACATGCAGTCAGGGGAGGCAGGTGAGGCAGAGCCTCAACTTCCATTAACATAATAAAATAATTAAAAAAGAGTTGAGGCTTTGAGGGTCATAGCCCGGCAACCTGCTTAGCCAGAAGGCCTGGCAGACCTCATTCTTCTAAGTCAGCTGAAAGTCCTACCCCACCACTGGTTAAAACTTGGGGCCCCTGAGACCTATGGTCCTGGAGATACGGGACTCCTTGTGCAGCCTGTCAGAAGCTACAAATACAAGCTGGCACTTGCTGTTTGCAGCAGATTAAGAGAATGAGCTCACAGTGCCTCTCCTCACTTCTTATCAGAGGCACTGAGCTCAATGGACAGCTTGGAGCCATGGACCAATGGTAAAGTGCCATTAGCCCCAGCTGGCCAATAAAAATGCTGCAGTGGAGGCATATTTACCCACAATCTCATGTTTTTCTCACACAGTTAAGAGGGAGAATGAGAATCTTCTGCTGCTGAAAAGGTACAGGCTAAATCATATATTATTATGCTATATGTTATAAGATAGTAATGTATTATTTATCTATTTACTGTGAAATTACTGGTTGGAAGTTATAAATTCAAACATCAGTAATTTGTCCGTTAAGCCACCTGCTTGAGTACTGTTTTTGAAAATATAGTAAATTACCTTAATAACATTATATAATAATTATTTGTATATCACTTACTTATGGTAATTAAAGCAGAGTTCCACCCATTTAAAAGTCAGCAGCTACAAAAAGTGTAGCTGCTGACTTTTAATAAATCGGACACTCACCTGTCCTATGGTCCAGCGATGCGGACACACAAAGCCCCGCTCCTTTCCCCCTCCTCTCCATGGCGCCAACATTGTAAGCCCTTGTACACACGATTGGAGATTCTGACAACCAAATCCGTCGGATTTTGTCCGAAACTGTTGTATACACACAGTCGGACGAAGTTGTCGGAAAATCAGAACGTGATGACGTTATTTTATTATGACGGGACTACGTTCAGGCTAGTAGCCAATAGCTTTGGTGTAGGAATTTGATCTGAGCATGCGTGGCACTTTGTCCGATCGGAATTCTCTACACATGATCGGAGTATGTCCGATCGGAGCATTTTGTCGGAAAATATTTCCGGCAAGTTGGAAAATTTGGTCCGACGGATATTCTGACGGAAACAGTCCGATGCAGACCACACACAGTCGGAATATCCGACAAAATGCTCCGATCGGACACATTCCATCGGAATCTCCAATCGTGTGTACAAGGGCTTACTGTGGGCGCCGTAATAATATTGCCATGCACTGCTAAAGTGTTCGGGTTTGGCTTGAAGAAAAGGTGGTGGACCCTAAACCCAAACCATTCAAGTTTCACCAAATGGAAGAGCCAAATGCCCAGATTTGCCCAGTTCACCTGACCAAACGGCCGTCTGCTTGGCTTAGAAGTCCTTCATTTGGTGGTGGTATTACTACCACTGCTAATTCACCCAGAAGTTAGACGTTATGGGTGAACGGATGGCAGATATCTGGCGTGGGAAATAAATGTGAACCCCTGCTCTGCTCTGAGCACATTTTCACATTTTTATTAAAAAGAAAAAAAAAACATACAGTTCATAGATTATTATTCACAATTTAAAAAAAAAAAACGATGGAAGCCAAGCTGCGTTTCCCTGCCTGCAGTGTATCCCCAAGCAGATACATAATTACAACATTGCTGTCGGAATATAAACACGTAACATGACAAGTATTAGATAAATACGTGAAAAATGTAACAAAGGATCCTTGTCATGTTATGTTTTCTGCCTTCAGCGATGTAATAATGTATCTGCTTTGAGATGTCCTACAGGGAGGGAAACATCTTCTCCATGCTTTATTTAGGCTTTGACTCATTTTTTATAGTCGTATTTTTGTAGTGTTTTGTTCACTATTTATTGTTTAACTCTAGGCAACTGATATATATACACATTAGATTAACTGTTTTACCTACTAAAATTATTTATATTTCCGTCCATCCAGTGCTGAGATTTTAAACAGTTGTGCCACATAAAACAGTTTTACAAGACTGGGTAGGGGACCTGATCTTTATCTGCTTCAGTTTTACTTTCACTCGCAGGTCTCCTTCTCACCACCGTCTATTGACTGGACAGTGAAAGGAGAAGCAGCACGCTGATGAGTTAATCTCGCTGTCATTCTGCTCTGCCCTCCTATCAACATGCAGTTTACTCATTCATAATAAAGTGACAGGTTCTATTGTAAGAACAACTCCCGACTAACTGTTATGCCACGTATACACGACTGGACTTTCCGGTAGACTAGGTCCGACGGTCTTCCCGACAGACTTGCGGCGAAGTTCCGACGGACTTTCCAAATTAATGGGCTTGGCCACACACAATCACACAAAAGTCCGACGGATTTGAACGTGATGACCAGACTAGAATAAGGAAGTTCACAGCCAGTAGCCAATATCTGCCCTAGCGTCGGTTTTCGTCCAACCAGCATAGAGACGAGCTGATTTCTCCATAGGAACTGGGTCCGGCGGAAAAATTTGAAACATGTTCTATTTCTAAAGTCCATCTGATTTTTGGACAGCAAAGATCCGATGGAGCCCACGCACAATCGAATTGTCCGACGGATTCGTTCCGTCGGACCTTTGCTGTCGAAAAGTCAGATCATGGGTACGCGGTATTACTCACCTTTGCCATGCTCCCCAAACTCTGTGTAAACTCTGTGCTGGATGGGGTCAGAGCTTACAAAGTGTAAATGCGTGCCTCCCTCATGTGTCCAGGGCTACCAGTTGGCTGCCCCTCAGGCCCAAGGACTTTATCCTAAGGAGAGGTCACTTGCTTTCCTGTTTCCAAAAGTATGGAATAAAAAAGCAGAAGGTGCAGAAAGGTGAGCAGCAGCAGGTAGGTTTTTTATTTATATATTTATTTTTTTAATAAATAATAGATATTTGTAAATTAACCACTAGAGGGAGATCAATATGTTACTCAGCTTTTATGTGACTTAAAGGAGGTGTAAAGTCTCAAGGTTTTTCACCTTAATGCATTAAGTTGAAAAACCTGTGGTGCAGTAGCCCCCCCTCCCTTTTTATTTCCTGAACCCGATCTTTCCAGCGACGAGCACGAGCATAGCAGCTCCATCCGCTGTCTTATGTTCTCATTAGATAGATTGATAGCAGCAGGAGCCATTGACTCCCGCTGCTGTCAATTAAATCCAGTGATACGGGAGCCAGGGGGGGGCAGAGCCGGGTCCTGCTGTCTGTGTCAATCGACGCAGCAGCAGGACTCAGGAGCATGCCTGCACAGGTGCCCCCCATTTTATGCAGCTCTCTCCGTGGGGGGCATTCGATGAGGAGGAGGAGCAAAGATCGCCACTGGGGGACACCAGAGAATCAGGGCCCCTCTGTGCAAAAACATTGCACAGAGGAGGTAAGTATGACATGTTTGTTACTTAAAAAAAAATAAAAAATAAACTTTTAATCACTTTAAACTGTTTGTTAACAAAAAACAAAAACAGATCATGTTCCCTTAAAACATGTTATACAGCACGGTTCTGTGTAATTTGGGCCCTTCTATCATCCAAAAAACCTGGCTGATCCTGCCTGGCTATACACTCCCCCCTGTAAACTGACCACAGTATATCATGGCTGCTGAGCCCTGACACCATGGTCAGTTTATGTGCCTCTGTCATCCGCAGCTCTCCTCTGTCCTCTCTCTCCCTTTCCCCTTCTGCTGCTCTCATAACTACTATAAAATCCTCCCATCACCTCTGTAACATAACAATATGTGTCCCTGTGCCTGTGTTAAAGCGGTAGTAAACCTGCAATTTTTTTTTTTTTTTAAACCTGCAAAGCAAAAGGCATAATGAGCTAGTATGCACCGCATACTAGCTCATTATGAAATACTTACCTTCTAACATCTGGCCCGATCCACGCCGAGGGAGCTGACATGCTCCCTCTGCGTTTCTTCCGGGTATCGCGGCTCCGGTGCTGTGAGTGGCCGGAGCCGCGATATCGTCACTCCCGCACATGCGCGCAGGAGATTTCATTCCGGCCGGTCGGCCACTGCCTGATTTTCAGGCCGAGAATCCCCTTGTGTGCATGCGCCGCTGCAGTCAGCGGTGCATACCGAGGGGAATATCTCCTAAACCGTACAGGTTTAGGAGATATTTTTTTTACCTACAGGTAAGCCTTATTATAGGCTTTCCTGTAGGTAAAAGTTAAAAAATTGAGTTTACAACCACTTTAAATAAAAAATGTGGCAATCTGTACCTATATAAGTGCGGCACCTGGCCCTCACGTGACTTCTCCCGGCTGACATCATCGGGAGTGCTCGACCCCGCCCACTGTAGCTGTCAGCAGTGTAGAGGAAAAAGCCAAGGAGTCATGTGATCGCCTGGAGCCACTTTGATATAGGTACAGATCAGCATATTTTTTATATAACACAGGCATAGGGATACATATCATTATGTTGCAGAGGGGGTGGGAGGCTTTTATAGTAATGGCTTAATAACCACTTTAACAGCTGCTTAGACAAGATACACTATATTACCAAAAGTAATGGGACACCTGCCTTTACATGCACAGGAACTTTAATGGTGTCTTAGTTCATAGGGTTCAATTTTGAGTAGGGTCACTCTTTGCAGCTATAACGGCTTTAATTCTTCTGGGAAGGCTGTCCACAAGGTCTAGAAATGTGTATATGGGAATGTTTGAACATTCTTACAGAAGCGCATTTGCGAGATTAGGCACTGATGAGGACGAGAAGGCCTGGCTCGCAGTCTCCACTCTAATTCATCCCAAAGCAAGGCCCATAAAGACATGGATGAGCGAATTTGGGGTGGAGGAACTTGACTGGCCTGCGGAGAGTCCTGACCTCAAACCGACAGAACACCTTTGGGATGAATTAGAGACTGCGAGTCAAGCCTTCTCATCCAACATCAGTACCTGACTTCACAAATGCACTTCTGGAGGAATGATCAAACATTCCCATAGACACACTCCTAAACCTTGTGGACGGCCTTCCCAGAAGAGTTGAAGCTGTTATAACTGCAAAGGGTGGGCCAACTCAATATTGAACCCTACAGACCAAGACTGGGATGCCATTAAAGTTCATGTGCGTGTAAAGGCAGGCGTCCTAATACTTTTGGTAATATAGTTTATCTGCCACAAAGGGAATGCATTGTTTTCGGTGAGTCAGCTTGCAGACTGTTTGCATCTTAAAGTGGTTGTAACAATATATTTTTTAAAATAATAAACAAGTTATACTTACTTTCTCTGTACAATGGTATTGCACAGAGCAGCCCCAACCTCCTTTTCTGGGGTCCCCTGCTAATGGGCTCATCTCCTCCTCTTCCCGGGGTGCCCCCATAGGGTGGAGCACCTCTGAGCTCACTCCCAAGCTGGGCTGTGTGTGTCCATTAATGCACAGTGCAGATTGGCACCGCCCCACACACTCCCTCTTCACCAGATTTGATTGACAGCAGCAGGAGCCTATGTCCTGTGAGGGGAGAGAGAGAGGAGAGAGTTGCTGCAGACGGGCACAGCACTGGATTGAAATAAGACTCAGGTAAGTATTTAGGGAGGACCTTAACCACTTTCCGACCTGCTCATGCCGATATATGTTGACAAAGTGGCATGGGTGAGCAAAACAATGTACCCGTACATCGCTGTGTGGCCTGCGATCGTGGCGCGGAGAGGCAGAACGGGGAGATGTAAACAAAACATTTCCCTGTTCTGCCTAGCAACATGACAGGGATCTACTGCTCCCAGTGATCGGGAGCAGTGATCGCTGTCGTGTTCTAGTGAGCCCACCCCCCCCCCCCCACAGTTAGAACACGCCCAGGGAACACACTCAACCCCTTGATCGCCCCCTAGTGTTTAACCCCTTCTCTGCCAGTGACATTTACACAGTAATCGGTGCATTTTTATAGCACTGATCGCTGTATAAATGCCAATGGTCCCAAAATAGTGTCAAAAGTGTCCAATATGTGCGCTGCAATGTCGCAGTCATGATAAAAATCACAGATCGCTGCCATTGCTAAAAAAAATAATAATAATAATAATAAAAAGGCCATAAATCTATTCCCTATTTTGTAAACGTGATAACTTTTGTGCAAAGCAATCAATATACACTTATTGCGATTTTTTTTTTTGACCAAAACATGTAGAAGACTACGTATTGGCCTAAACTGAGGAAGAAATTAGTTTTTTTATATATTTTTTGGGGGATATTTATTATAGCAAAAAGTAAAAAATTTAGCTTTTTTTTCAAAACGTTCGCTCTTTTTTTGTTTATAGCACAAAAAAATAAAAACCGCAGAGGCGATCAAATGCCACCAAAAGAAAGCTCTATTTGTGGGGAAAAAAAGGACGCCGATTTTGTTAGGGTACAACGTCGCACGACTGCGCAATTGTCAGTTAAAGCAACGTAGTTCCATATTGCAAAAAAAGGCCTGGTCAGGAAGGGGGTAAATCCTTCTGGGGAAGAAGTGGTTAAAGTGGTTGTACAGCCTTAAGGTTTTTTTTACCTTAATGCATTCTATGCATTAAGGCAGGGGTCTCCAAACTTTTCAAACAAAGGGCCAGTTTATTGTCCTTCAGGCTTTAGGATTGTGGATTGCAGAAAATGCCCCGGGCACAGCATCAGTGAGAATGAATATGGCCTCAGGGTTGGTGGTCAGTAGGAGGAGGGGTAGGGCCCCTATCAGTAGGAGGAATAGCATCCCATCATTGGTATCAATAGAAGAAATAGTGCTCCCTTGTTGGTGTCAGTGGGCAAAATAGTGCCCCATATCAGTTGGAGGATTAGTGCCCCAAGGGCTGGATAAAGTCTAGCAAAGGACCACATCTGGCCCTAGGGCCACAGTTTGGAGACCCCTGCATTAAGGTGAAAAGCCTTCCACCACCCCCCCCCCCCTTTTTTCTTCCCTGAGCCAAATCCAATCCACCAGCAACGTGCACAAGTGCAGCAGCTTCAGCCGCTGGCTCCATTCTCATTAGGCAGATTGATAGCAATGGAAGCCATTGGCTTTCCCTGCTGCCAATCAAATCCTGTGACACAGGTGTAGGGGCAGGGCTAAGTCCTTCTGTCTGTGTCAATGGACGCAGCAGCGGGACTTGAGAGCAAGCCCGCACTGGTGCCTTAGTGCAAAGTGGCTTTCCGTGGGGGCACCCGATGAAGAGGAGGAGCCTGGATCGCTGGTGGGGGACCCCAGAAGAAGAGGAACGGGGCTGCTTTGTGCAAAACCATGTTATTTTAATACAAACAAAAAAACTTTACAATCACTTTAATGCAGGGAATGTTTTGGCTTTGCAACCACTTAAGAAGGAACAAATACTGTGATGCCACCGGTAAACTAGGCGACCGCGAGGCCCCTCTGATCGCGGGGCCTAAGGCGACTGCCTTATTTGCCTAATTAGAGAGCCGCCTCTGGCCACCATGCAGGAAGCCTGAGTATATAATGACCAAATATGGCTGCTACCCCGTTATGTTTATGATTACAAAACATTCATATATGCATTTTTTTTTCAACGCAAACACTGATAAGTCATCATCAAGCTGATCAATTTTAAATTATAAAACACATATCTAAAAAATATTATCAAAAGTTCAAATTATTTTTAATGGTATTAATAAAGTTTGATTCCATTGGGCTATGGTTAATATGGGGGCTATCAAAAAGCCCTTCTAAGCCTGCTGGCCAAAGTTAAAAGACCATGCAGTGCATTATGGTTTTAAAAAAAATACCCCGGGCAAATTGGCACATAAATTAACTGAAACCACCAAACTCGAACCTGCAGGATTTGCCTGAAACCTATGTGAGAACCTAGACCTCCCCCTAAGTATTGGTCTTTTAGGGGCATATAAAGTAATTTCTCCACTGTTGTAGTCTTTGCTATTGGAAATAGATTACTGACATAGAATTGTGGAATTGTGGTGGAGTTTTGAAGCTGTACTTGTTCCCTATTTCATGCAGATGTCTGACTTTTGTTCTGCATACTTACAGAAAAATGAATAGATTCACCTCATCATTATCTGTCACCTCTATTGTATAGCTGAATCTAGGTCAATGACTCTTTGGTCAAGGCTGAGTGAAGGTATTGGGAGGAGCAGCAATTTCCATAATGTAGAAATGACTTTTACTCGGAAGAAGCGGAAGCCATTTGTCTTGGCTCCCTCTGTTACCAGCATGAAGTATTCCTAGAACTCCTTTTACAGTTTCAGGCTGATTTTAAGAATGAATGCGAATGTCTTGTAATGCGTACACTGCGTTGCATTCTTGATGTGCAAGAACCCCAGAGACTGGTCCTCCAGGATATTGTCAGCTAAGGAAAAATGACTGTAAATGAGCAAGCTGGATGATATTCTCTGACCCCCAACCCAGTCTTCCCCTGAGATTTAGCCATTCAAAAAAAGATTTGTCTATAGTTTTGCATGCCTTCGAAAATGTAGCTAAATTTTACAACCATCAAAATAGTACAAAGGTACAAAAATGATTGCTGGTGGCCCACGAAAATGGAAGCTACATTTCCGCCAAGGATAGGATTATGTAACTAAAACAGAGTGGTCCCACAACTTTCACAGTCCCCATTCTCTTCTTGAACGATCAACATCTGCCTTGACACAATCCATGGTGAATGGGTTAAGGCAGGGTTAATCAACCCCCGAGCCGCGGCCCACTGCTGGATCATGGTCTATTTGCAGCCGGGCCATGAAGGCTGCACTGTCTGATGCGGCGGAGCGAGCAGAGAGATGACATCATCTCTCACCACCCACCTGCATCACCGATGTTCCATGCTCACAGCGGGGCCACTATACTGAGGGGAGTGAGCAGAGAGTTGAGATCACCTCTTACCGCCTGTCTGCATCACTGTGCTTCCATGCTCACAGCGGGGCTGCTATAATGCTGAAGGTGAGGCGGGGAGCAGAGGGATAAGATCATTTCTCACTGCCCACCCGCATCACTGCTCTTCCGCCCGCACAGCACGGCAGAACACCAATACACTGCTGGAGGTGAGGCAGGAGAACAGAGACATGAGATCATCTCTCACTGCTTGCTCCCCCATCACCGCTGTTCTCCCTCACTACCCACTACTCCAGGCTTGCCTCTGAACTAATGCACACGCCTGTGCTTCCACCACTGCAGTGACAATCTTTATGTGGCGGCAGGTGACAATCCACATCTGGTGGCAGGCGACGTGGCAAGTGACAATCTGGTGGCAGGCGATGTGCCAAGTGACACTCTGCATCTGGTGGCCTGACATCATATCCATCATGGTCCCGGGATGATTGGAGCGCTCACACCAGCCATTTCCCAGATAAATTGCCCTAGAAAAACTGTATACACCCCCCCCCCCCCCCCCCCGGGCCTTGGCACAATTTTCTTCAACGACACCAATTCTTGTGATCAAAAAGGTTGGGGACTGTTCTGGTTAAGGTGTCTGTGGTATGTTATTGGTATGTTATTGACACTCCTTAGCACTGAAGAAGTGGTTTGGAGAAGCTGCAAAAGGTCTTCAAATTACAGAACAAGTCCAGTTGAATGTGAGTAACTACTACTTATTAGGCTTGTGCAATGTGTTTCGTAACGAGTCGAAATTCGGCCGAATTTTGCATCTTTCGGACATTCGGATGCATCTGAATGTCCGAATAAAAAAATAACAATAACAACGAATACGAAAGAAATATAACGAATGAATTCAACATGATTCGGTAATTCTTTAAAGATCTAATGAAACAAAAGGTCAGCTCAAAGTAAATCTTACAGTCCAATCAGCTGATTCATTTTGTGCTGGAGGTTGGATTACTGGCAAAGTGCTTTCCTGAGAACTGAGTTAGAAGGGTGTTGTGTTGTATTGAGCCGAGGAGAAGAGACGTTGTCATTGTGTGTGTTAAAATATTCAATAAACAAACGACTTTCCAAACTACGAATCATTATCACGAATGTCTATACATACATAAATAGCGAATTTCAATGAATACGAATGAATGAATTCGACACTCTACGAATAATAACTAATTATCCGAAAACGTATTAACGTAACATAATGAATATAACAGAACGAAATTATGTATTTTACGAATGACAACGAACCGAAACGAAACAAAATTTTCCGTTGTGCACAAGTCTACTACTTATACCATGATCTGGATAAATGAGAACCTTCACAGACATTATGGAGCTACATTGCAATGAAAGAAATAAAAAATAAATAAACAGACAGCAGGAAGAGGCAGTGGCACCAACTTCAGAAACTGCTAAACTGCCCTCTGAAAAAAAGCCTTCAATTTCACACTTTCTGCATTGATGAAAGTCTCACACAGTTCAACACTCTACTTCTGCTATGATCAAAAATATGTTAACGATCATTATGTTTAAAACCATATTCATAGGGCTTTTATATTGTATTAACATTAGACTACATGGGTCTCAACCTTTACCTATACTAGGTGATTTTGAACAGCTATTATATCATTATGTTTGGGAGACACAGATTACATCTCAATGCAGGAAAATATGGATGATGAGTGATTACCTAAAATATGGGTCTTCAAACTATGGCCCTCCAGTTGTTCAGGGACCAGTGGCGGCCCGCCCATAGGGGGCGCCCGGGCGCCGCCCCCCCTCCCCCAGGTGTAAAAAAAAAAAGTAAAAAAAAAAAAAAAAGTTAAAAAAAAAAAAAAAAAAAAAAACGGGCCCTTTAAGACATTAAAAAAAAAAAAATGTCATTTAACAATTTGACATAGTGAACTGTGGCGCCGGTCACAGTGCACTATGAGAAGCGCCACGTCAATGCAATCACAAGATTGCATCCATGGCGCTTCATTTGCGGGTTAAAAACCCGCCTTGCGGCGCACTGCAGAACGCCGACTGGCTTCCGCCCGTAAAATCACTGTGATTCTACGGGCGGGAGCATTGTCATTCTTAGACAGGCACATCACTTCCGGCTTTCGGCTGCTTTACGAAACCCGGAAGTGACGTCGGCAGCTCCGTTCCTCAGCCCGAGCGGAGCTGCAAGACAGGCAGGAGGTGAGTCAAGTCACCGCATAAAGACCTTAGTTTCTACTTTGTTAAATGTTCATGCATTTAGCTGAATGAATGGAAAAAAAGCTTTCACACTTCAGCCAGAAAGGTTTTCCCAGGCCAGGCGACTTTTGCCGTGGCCAATCAGAGAATGAGCTCTGAAAGGGAAACTCCTCGCCAAATTTCTGAAAAAAAATTGGCGTGGGTTCCCCCTCCGAGAGCATACCAGGCCCTTAGGTCTGGTATGGATTCCAAGGGGAACCCCCTACGCCGAAAAAATGGCGTGGGGGTCCCCCCCAGATCCACACCAGACCCTTATCCGAGCACGCTACCCGGCCGGCCAGGAAGGGGGGTGGGGACGAGCGGGCGGCCCCCCCTCCTGAGCCGTACCAGGCCGCGTGCCCTCAACATGGGGGGGTGCCTTGGGGGAGGGGGGGCGTGCGGCCCCCCCCACCCCAAAGCACCTTGTCCCCATGTCGATGAGGACAAGGGCCTCTTCCCGACAACCCTGGCCGTTGGTTGTCGGGGTCTGCGGGCGGGGGGCTTATCGGAATCCGGGAGCCCCCTTTAATAAGGGGGCCCCCGGATACCGGCCCCCCACCCTATGTGAATGAGTATGGGGTACAATGTACCCCTACCCATTCACCTGTGAAAAAAAGTACAAAAAAAAAAAACACAACACAGGGTTAAAATATTTTATTGCACAGCTCCGGGGGTCTTCCGTCTTCGGGGGTCTTCTCGCCGGACTCCTCCGCTATCTTCTTGTAGCTCTTTTGCTAGCGGAGGAGTCCGGCTTTCTTCCTCCCCGCCGGCCTCTTCTTCCGACTTCGGGGGTCTTGTCCCCCTCTTCGGTTCTTCTGCCGGGCCACCGCGCCTTCTTGTAGCTCTTTTACAGGCGGTGGCCCGGTCTTCTGTCGCCGCTGCCGCCGCCTTCCGTTCTTCTTCTTCTTCTTCTTGTTCTTCTTCTTCTTCTTCTTCTTCTCCTCCAGGAGATGTTGACTCGACGAGCTCTCCGGCCGCAATGCCAGAGCCGCGCTGTGCTGCCACCTATATAGTGACAATGGGCGGTGTCACATGGGTTGATGTCACATGGGTTGGTCACATGGGTTGATGTCACATGGCGACAGTCCATGTGACATCAACCCATGTGACATCAACCCATGTGACACCGCCCCATTGTCCCTATATAAGTAGCAGCGCAGCGCGTCCCTGGCATTCCGGCCAGGGAGATCGTCGAGGCAACATCTCCTGGAGAAGAAGGAGAGGAAGAAGAAGAAGAAGAAGAACAGGCGGCGGCGGCGGCGGCGGCAGCAGCGGCAGCAGAAGACCGGGCCACCGCCTCTAAAAGAGCTATAAGAAGGCGCGGTGGCCCGGCAGAAGAACCGAAGAGGGGGACAAGACCCCCGAAGTCGGGAGAAGAGGCCGGCGGCGAGGAAGAAAGCCGGACTCCTCCGCTAGCAAAAGAGCTACAAGAAGATAGCGGAGGAGTCCGGGGAGAAGACCCCCGAAGACGGAAGACCCCCGGAGCTGTGCAATAAAATATTTTAATCCTGTGTTGTGTTTTTTTTTGTACTTTTTTTCACAGGTGAATGGGTAGGGGTACATTGTACCCCATACTCATTCACATAGGGTGGGGGGCCGGTATCCGGGGCCCCCTTATTAAAGGGGGCTCCCGGATTCCGATAAGCCCCCCGCCCGCAGACCCCGACAACCAACGGCCAGGGTTGTCGGGAAGAGGCCCTTGTCCTCATCAACATGGGGACAAGGTGCTTTGGGGTGGGGGGGCCGCACGCCCCCCCCTCCCCCAAGGCACCCCCCCATGTTGAGGGCACGCGGCCTGGTACGGCTCAGGAGGGGGGGGGGCGCCCGCTCGTCCCCACCCCCCTTCCTGGCCGGCCGGGTAGCGTGCTCGGATAAGGGTCTGGTGTGGATCTGGGGGGGACCCCCATGCCGTTTTTTCGGCGTAGGGGGTTCCCCTTGGAATCCATACCAGACCTAAGGGCCTGGTATGCTCTCGGAGGGGGAACCCACGTCAATATTTTTTTCCGATTAGATAAGGGGCGTGTTTTATGAGAAGTGGGAGGGGCCAAAATGGTGGGCGGGGTCATGATGGGCGGGGTCTGGCGCCCCCCATCCAAAAACTTCACCAGCCGCCACTGTCAGGGACTACAATTCTCATCATGCCTAGTAATGTCAGTGAATGTCAGAGTTTTGCAATGCCTCATGGGATGTGTAGTTTCGCAACAGCTGGAGGGCTGTAGTTTGAGGATCCCTAACCTAAAATATATGAATAATATAGTTATCACACTCATCCATAATGTCCGTGTCATGGTTGGTAGTCTTAAGGCCCGTACACACGATCAGACTTTTTGACAACAAACATGCAAATTAGCTGTTTTGGAGCAACATCCGACCGTGTGTACGCTCCATTGGACAAACTTTTTCGGTTTTCATCTGACTTTTGTTGGCTGTGCGAACGGACAAACTTTCTGGCAACTAAAGTCCGATGGAGCAAAGTCTGATCGTGTGTACAGAAAACCATAGGACTTTTGTACAAAGTAAAAACACGCATGCTCAGAACCAATGCAAAAGATTAGACAACAATACAGAAGTTGACCAAAGGTGGCGGTAAAGAGCAGAAAAAAACACATGATTTGGTGAAAGTTGGCTGAAAAAGTCCTGCTGTGTGTATGCAATACAAGTTCTCGGCCGACGCCCTTTGTACAAAAATCCACAGGAAAGTTTGCACAAAGTCCAATCGTGTGTATGAGGCTTTATACTTATTGGGATGAGGGCACTTTGAATGTATCTCTGCTTATTGCCTCTCGAAACACGATCCAAACTCCTCACCTCTTTGTTTTAGAGGAAGCCATCTCCAAGGCACTGCGTACCATACATGGTGGCAATGCCCTAGAATTAAGGGATTCTGGAATCTGGATCTCAGTACCACAATTCTCATGTATTGCTCTTTTGAATGAGCTACTTGAGAAGGTCTCTCCCGTGCTGTTCAAAGTAGACATGTGCAGAGTAAAATATTTCGTTTCGGAATTTCGTTTTCGTCTGAAAACTTAATTTATTTAGTTACTCCCGAAATTCGTTTTTATTTATTTTGTTTTTCGTTCAAAAATTGCATTCGTCCGAAAATCCACATGAATTACGGTCGAATCTGTCTTTGAAGGCTTATGGTGTCTGTCGAATGTATAAAGAAGATTCGACGGAGCTAGTATATAGCATACTTTAGAACCCTATTAAAGTCTATGGGACTCCAACGTTCAAAATCTAAAGTGCTAATTTTAAAGGCTAATTTGCAAGTTACTGTCCTAAAAAGTGTTTGGGGACCCGGGTCCTGCCCCAGGGGACATGTATCAATGCAAAAAAAAGTTTTAAAAACGGCCGTTTTTTCGGGAGCAGTGATTTTAATAATGATTAAAGTGAAACAATAAAAGTGTAATATTCCTTTAAATTTCGTAGGGGGGGGTTGTCTATAGTATGCCTGTGAAGGGGCGCATGTTTCCCGTGCTTAGAATTGTCCCTGCACAAAGTGTCATTTATGCAGGAAAAAAAGTCCTTTAAAATCACTCGCAGCTATTATGAATTGTCGGCTCCCGTAATACAGAGAACACTCATTGAAAGTCATTGATAAATAAATAAATAAATAAAAAAAAAAGCGTGGGGGTCCCCCAAATTCAATTACCAGGCCCTTCAGGTCTGGTATGGATATTAAGGAGAACCCTGCCTCAAATTTAAGAAAAAATTTGACGTGGGGTTCCCCCTAAATATCCATAACCAGACCCTTCAGGTCTGGTATGGATATTAAGGGGAACCCCGCGTCAAATTAAAAAAAAAATCGACGTGGGGTTCCCCCTAAAAATCCATACCAGACCCTTTATCCGAGCACGCAACCTGGCAGGCCGCAGGAAAAGAGGGGGGGACGAGAGAGCGGCCCCCCCTCCCTCCTGAACCGTACCAGGCCACATGCCCTCAACATTGGGAGGATGCTTTGGGGGTCCGTGACCCCTCAAAGCACCTTGTCCCCATGTTGATGAGGACAAGGGCCTCATCCCCACAACCCTGGCCGGTGGTTGTGGAGGTCTGCGGGCGGGGGGCTTATCAGAATCTGGAAGCCCCCTTTAACAAGGGGACCCCCAGATCCCGGCCCCCCCCCTGTTTGAAATGGTAAGGGGGTACAAAAGTACCCCTACCATTTCACAAAGAAAGTGTAAAAAATGTTTAAATAAAACAAACACACTTTTTAAAAATTCCTTTATTAAAAATAAAAAAAAAGATTCCAGCGGCGGTAATCCACTCTTGCTATCCAGCGACGGACGGTCATCTCTCCAGCGATGTCTAATGTCATCCAGCGCAGCGCAGCATCCTTCTTCTGTCTCCTCCACGGAGACACTGCAGGCATTCCGGCGGATGACGTTTCTTATATACGGAGGGCGGGGCCACCCGTCACCTGACCCCGCCCCCCTCTGACGCAAGGGGAAACCCGGGGTTCCCCGTGACGTATGGGTGACCCCGCCCCCCTCTGATGTAACGGAAACCTGCCTGTGTTACATCAGAGAGGTGCGGGTCACCCCTACGTCACAGGGAACCCCGGGTTTCCCCTTGCGTCAGAGGGGGGCGGGGTCAGGTGACGGGTGGCCCCGCCCTCCGTATATAAGAAACGTCATCCGCCGGAATCCTTGCAGTGTCTCCTCCACGGAGACAGAAGGACGGAGGATTCGCTGCGCTGGATGACATGAGACATCGCTGGAGAGATGATCGTCCGTCGCTGGATAGCAAGAGTGGATTACCGCCGCTGGAATCTTTTTTTTATTTTTTTATTTTTAATAAAGGAATTTTTAAAAAGTGTGTTTGTTTTATTTAAACATTTTTTACACTTTCTTTGTGAAATGGTAGGGGTACTTTTGTACCCCCTTACCATTTCAAACAGGGGGGGGCGGGATCTGGGGGTCCCCTTGTTAAAGGGGGCTTCCAGATTCTGATAAGCCCCCCGCCCGCAGACCTCCACAACCACCGGCCACGGTTGTGGGGATGAGGCCCTTGTCCTCATCAACATGGGGACAAGGTGCTTTGAGGGGTCACGGACCCCCAAAGCATCCTCCCAATGTTGAGGGCATGTGGCCTGGTACGGTTCAGGAGGGAGGGGGGGCCGCTCTCTCGTCCCCCCCTCTTTTCCTGCGGCCTGCCAGGTTGCGTGCTCGGATAAAGGGTCTGGTATGGATTTTTAGGGGGAACCCCACGTCAAATTTTTTTTAAATTTGATGCGGGGTTCCCCTTAATATCCATACCAGACCTGAAGGGTCTGGTTATGGATATTTAGGGGGAACCCCACGTCAAATTTTTTCTTAAATTTGAGGCAGGGTTCCCCTTAATATCCATACCAGACCTGAAGGGCCTGGTAATTGAATTTGGGGGACCCCCACGCTTTTTTTTAAATTTATTTATTTATTTTTTTATCAATGACTTTCAATGAGTGTTCTCTGTATTACGGGAGCCGACAATTCATAATAGCTGCGAGTGATTTTAAAGGACTTTTTTTCCTGCATAAATGACACTTTGTGCAGGGACAATTCTAAGCACGGGAAACATGCGCCCCTTCACAGGCATACTATAGACAACCCCCCCCCCCTACGAAATTTAAAGGAATATTACACTTTTATTGTTTCACTTTAACCACTTGCTTACTGGGCACTTAAACCCCCCTCAGTCCCAGACCAATTTTCAGCTTTCAGCGCTGATGCACTTTGAATGACAATTGCGCGGGCATACAACACTGTACCCAAATGAAATTTTTATCATTTTTTTCCCACAAATAGAGCTTTCTTTTGGTGGTATTTAGTTACAGCTCGGAGTTTTATTTTTTGCTAAACAAACAAAAAAAGATGCAAAAAAAAAAAAATCATGTTTTAATAGTTTGTTATAAAATTTTGCAAACGGGTCATTTTTCTCCTTCATTGAAGTGCGCTGATTAGGCGGCACTGATAGGCTGCATTGGTGGGCACCGATGGGCTGCATTGGTGGGCACTGATGGGCTGCATTGGTGGGCACTGATAGGCTGCACTGGTGGGCACTGATAGGCATAGTTAAGGCGGCACTAATAGGCACAGATAAGGCGGCACCGATGGGCACAGATAAGGCGGCACTGATGGGCAAAGATGGGCACAGATAAGATGGCACGGATGGGTGGCACGGATAAGTGGCATGGATGGGTGGCACGGATGGGCACTGATAGGTACCACAGATAGATGGGACTGATGGGCACTGATAGGTGGCACTGATAGGTGGCTCTGATAGGTGGCACTGCTGGGCACTGATGGGCGGCACTGCTGGGCACTGATGGGCGGCACTGCTGGGCACTGATGGGCGGCACTGGGGTGCAGCACCTTTGAGGCAGATTTTGGGTGGCACTGTGGGTGGCACTGCTGGGTGGCACTGTGGGTGGCACTGTGGGCACTGCTGGGTGGCACTGTGGGCACTGCTGGGTGGCACTGTGGGCACTATGGGCACTGCTGGGTGGCACTGACAGGGGGGCACTTACTTTATTTCAGGATGGCACTGCGGGTGGCAGGTGGGCACTGGCAGGGGGCAGGTGTCCGTTTAAATTGCTGGCCGTGATCGGGACTGATGTCCCGAACACGGCCGCCGGCGATCGGCTTTTTTTTTTTCTCCTCGCGCTGTCAGCGCGAGGAGGAATACTAGCCGATTACCGGCTCCGTTTTATCACATGATCAGCTGTCATTGGCTGACAGCTGATCACGTGATAAGGGGTCGGGATCGACCCCTTACACGGATCGGTGATCAGGCGAGTCTCACGGACTCGCCGATCACAGAGCGCGCCGCGCGTGCCCCTCAGGGGGCGCGCAGGCCGCTCGTATCCGGGATGACGTCAATAGACGTAGTCCCGGAAATGTGGGTCCGCGCTATTGCCGTCATTTTGCAATAGCGCGGTACCCAAGTGGTTAATCATTATTAAAATAACTGCTCCCGAAAAAACGGCCGTTTTTAAAACTTTTTTTTGCATTGATACATGTCCCCTGGGGCAGGACCCGGGTCCCCAAACACTTTTTAGGACAGTAACTTGCAGAATCTTTTCTCTCTGTCAAATCTTTTTTCTCTGTCGAATATTTTCTCTATATAATCTTGGACTAATAGAGGTAAGGTTAGGCACATTCGAACACAGGTTCTATAGACACAGATTGTTGTCAGAGTCATGTCGAATCTCCTATTCTATATCGAACTGTTGTAACAATGAAAACGAAAATAAAGCATTTATTTATGTCGGATCTTTCGTTTTTCGGATTTTGTGCTTTCGTTATCGTTTGTCAAAACGAAAACGAAAATAGCTGAAATTCGGACGAAAATGCATTCGGACGAAAACGAATGCACATGTCTAGTTCAAAGACAAATAGTTTTAATTCACTTGGTAGCTAACTAAACTAGTCAGATTGTGGGAAAAAAAAAACGTAATTTACCATATCTCAAATGAGGCGGAAAGTATCTTGGATTATGACCCTTGAACAAATTGCCAGCATCCTCAATGATATGGGCAAACATTTTGAAAAAGTTTCAAGCCCGTGGGCTCGCTACATTCACTTTGACCTTAAGCTCTTCTAGGTGACTCATCTGATGGTTTCTTTCTCTTGGATTCTTCATTCTTCTCTCTATGCCCCCCCCCCCCCCTTTTTTTCTGATTCTGTCTATTATGTTGTACTTCTTTTCTTCTTTGTACAGTATTATATGGTGTATAATTTGCTGATTGTGACAGTTTTCCATTGCAGATATATACTTAGTAGTGACTACTGAAATTAGCGGGATTTTGCAGACACGCTTTTATTTTCTGAGTTACTTTAGCTATAATGCTGTTTCAACAGTGGATTATTGTTATATTAAAGAGCCTGCTTGTCACAAATATTTTTCTACTTATTAAAATTTTTTCTTAATCAAATATTAAAAGTAAAAAAAAAAAAAAAAACATATTGGGATGGTGATACACTTAAATATGGGTGTATTCATGGGTATTCAAACTAAAACTGCCGACAATAGGATCTATTACTAGTGCCACAATCCCTTTGTGAAAATGAGGTATACTCACAAAAAGAAAGCAATTGAAAGCAAATATAAGGGATTAGCTGCTGATAATAACATGCTGTGGTCACCCCTTCTCTCTGCTGATGACATCACACCATGGTCACTTCCCCACCACTTTCCTCTGCTGATGACATCACACCATGGTCACTTCCCCACTACTTTCCTCTGCTGATGACATCACACCGTGGTCACTTCCCCACCACTTTCCTCTGCTGATGACATCACACCATGGTCACTTCCCCACCACTTTCCTCTGCTGATGACATCCCACCATGGTCACTTCCCCACTACTTTCCTCTGCTGATGACATCACACCATGGTCACTTCCCCACCACTTTCCTCTGCTGATGACATCACACCATGGTCACTTCCCCACCACTTTCCTCTGCTGATGACATCACACCATGGTCACTTCCCCACCACTTTCCTCTGCTGATGACATCACACCATGGTCACTTCCCCACCACTTTCCTCTGCTGATGACATCACACCATTGCCACTTCCCAGACATTCTTCTAATATTGAAAGTCTTGCATAGCTTTGTTGTACAGACCTGACTGCGGAGTATTGCACAACCTGGATTCAAGGATAAATGCACAGTCCTCCAGTTTCTCAATGGCTACATTTATGCTAATTGTAATAGCTGGGAATGTATAAAGGATAATCAGATTGTTATAAAAAAAAAAAAAATACAGTGACAAGCGATTACAGAAGATGGAATTATAGAAACACATGAGATGATAGACCAGGTGATGGTGGAGATGTTAAGAATGAATTGATGAAGTTTAATCATAGGATTATCTAGAAGAGAACAGATGACTAAAGAAGATGGCAAGCATAAATATGAATTTCTATTAGAGCTGATTATAGAGAAAACATATTGTCTGAAAGTAGATTATCACAATGAAAAAAAGGGACATGGAAGATGCAATAACTTTCAAATAAAACACAAAACTAAAAATAAATGTAATAATCAATGTGATGTAATATATTCAATATTAAATACAGATGGAAACAAAGCAGATTCAAATAAACAGGTAATATGGGAGAGTGTTAAGAAGAAATGAGTATTTGATCAAAAGTCAAGAATTATACAGCTCATTGGTGAAAAAAAAAGAAGAAAAAATATGATTATATAGAGGACCTGTACTTTAGATGTTTTGCCAAAACATGGTCAAGATGTACCAAGGATTAATCACTGGCATTGCCTGTAATGCCGCGTACACACAACCGGACTTTCCGGCAGAAAAGGTCAGACAGAATCATTCCGTCAGATATTACGATCGTGTGTGGGCTTCATCTGACTTTTTTCTTCAAAAATTCAGATGGACCTAGAAATAGAACATGTTTCAAATCTGTCCGGCGGAATAAATTTCTATCGGGAAAACCATTCGTCTGTAGGCTGGTCCGATGGACCAAATACGACGCAAGGGCAGCTATTGGCTATTGAACTTCCTTTTCTAGTCCCGTCGTACATCATCACGTTCAATACAAACAGACTTTGGTCCGTTCGTGTGTGGGCAAGTCTGTTCGGTCGGAAGTCCGTCGGAACTCCGTCGGGAAGACCTTTTCTGCCGGAAAGTCCGGTTGTGTGTACACGGCATAACTGATACTTGTTACTGGCTTACCATGCCTAATGTTTTTGCTGTGTTGGCACACCTCTTGGTAAAGGAGCAGGATTCTGTTACCTGTTAGATCATATATGACCCATATGACCGATGAACCAATGAATGGTGACATGATGACTGCTAGTGAAATGATCAACAAGAGCTAAGGTGGGCAATCAAGAGGTGACAGGAGAAGTTAAAGTATAAGTAAATCCTTTTTTTTAAATGTTCCCATGCCGTCCCTTCAGAGCTCCGTACTGCATAAACGCCAAACATAGAAAAGGACACTAGACACACCAAACTAGATTAATAACGGCCGTGAGCTTGTTTATTTGTTTTCACAAATATAAACAATTAACAATTCACCATAAGTCTTGTAATTTAAAACAAAATCAGCCAAAATCAGTGGGGCGCTTTTCAAATATCCCTCTGGCAACTGGCAAAGACCCCTCCTTATGCCGCGTACACACGGTCGAACTGTTTGACGTACTTAGTCCGTTGAAACACATTTCAGTGGACAATCCGCTCGTGTGTGGGCTTCAGCTGACTTTTTCAGCGTGCAGTCTGGCGTACTAAGTATTTCGGAATTTCCGTAATACTGTCCGTCATACTTTGGTTTCAGCGGACAATCCGCTCGTGAGTAGGCTAGTTCGACGGACTAAGAATGGCGCATGCTCAGAAAGGATTTACACGGCGGAAGATTGCATTGCTGTGTATTGGACGCGGTGTGTACGCGGCTTAAGAATTTCAGATTTTCCAAAAATCTGTCCGTCGTACTTTGGTTTCAGCGGACAATACGGTCATCAGTAGGCTAGTTCGACGGACTAAGAATGGCGCATGCCCAGAAAGGATTTACACGGCGGAAGGGTGCTTTGCTGTGTCTTGGACTTCCTATTTCTAGTCCCGTCGTACATGCTGTACATCATCGCGCAAGCTTTCGACGGACTGTTTGTGTATCCGTGTGTGGTCAAGTCCGTTCAGTGGAAACTACGACGGATTGTCCGTCGGATTGTATGATGGACTAAGTACGCCATACAATACGCTCATGTGTACGCGGCATTAGTCTCCTGCTTAAATATGGGTCCTATGACCTATCCTAGAGGACCACCCCAGAACATTCCCAACCAGCTAACCTTTTACAAATTGCCCCTTGCCTCACATTCTTTTGCTTCCGCTGTGTGCTAAGACACCTAGCTAACAGGTGGGAAGCCTCTTTCACTGCGTGTGCAGCTACTGATATGGAGAGTCATGTAAGAGCTTAGTGAGTTTCAAAGAGGGAAAATTGTTGGTGCCCGATTAGCTGGTGCCTATGTGCCTGAAGTTGTCAATTTATTTGCGGTGTCGCGAGGTACAATATTAAAGGCCATGACGGCATATACAGTTTCCGTAAAGCGTTGTCTAATAAGCATAAGCACAGTTGATATGGTCAACTGACCGAAAGAGGCACAAGGATTGACCTGGAATAATATTTGTCAATTCCCATGAGAATTCATGCCATCTTGGCATGAAGGCAGTCCAACACCATATTAGGTAAGAATTTTGTTGTTTTACCTGCTGTTTACATACTTTTGTCCAATCCCTGTACTTTTCCATTAGGCCTTCAGAAGAACAATGAGCAGCAGAATGGCAACACCATCAAACATCAAAAAAATCACTCTGAAAGGCCTCAATAAAGAGTAAGGACAGCTGAGAAAAAAATATAATAATCAAATATAGTAAATTGTAGGGCATACTACAGTGTCATTGGTATGTAGGGCATTGTACAGGTGTCATGATTTTGTAGGGCAGTGTACAGCGGTCACTAGTAGGGATGAGCTTCGTGTTCGAGTCGAACGTACGTTCGACTCGAACATTGGCTGTTCGTGCGTTCGGCGAATTCCGAACGTTTTGGCCGTTCGCGTCAAAATTCGAGTGACGCGCGCGTGGACCACAATGCACTGCGTTGGCGCAGTGCATTGCTGTCCGATGATTGGCCAAGCATGCACTGTGACCCCGCATGCTTGGCCAATCGCAGCGCCGGCAGCGAGGAGAGCCATGATTGGCCACAGGCATCCTGCCTGTGGCCAATCATAGCTCAGACTGTGTAGTGCACGCCCCACACTATATAAGGCCGCCTTTAAGGCGGCCTCCTGTAGTGTGTTACTTTGCATCTGAAGCAGTGGGTGTTCTGTGTACCTTCAACACAGTACACACCAATCGTTTTTGGCTGATTTCCTATCTTGCTGCTGTGTAGTGGTTGTTGTCTGTGCCCTGACTGCAGTATACACCACTATATTCACCTCACCTATATAGCTAGTGATCTAGCTTTAACCACTTAACAACTGCCCATTGCCGATTAACGGCTTCAGGGCGGTTGTTTAACTCAGAGAGGCCGTTAATTAACGGCCTCCCAGAATTCTGCTCTCACGTGCCCCAAGGTGTGCGCACTCGAGAGCATCCGTGACCGCCGGGTCCATAGGACCCGGCGCATCACGGTAAACGGCCGCTCATAGCGGCCGTTTACCACGTGATTGCTCCGTCAAATGACGGAGTGATCACTTGGAAACAAACCGGCGTCATGTTATGACGCCTGTTCCTCCCTCCCCTTTCTGTACCGATCGGTACAGCGGAGGGGAAAGAGATCGGTGTCAGCAGCGATGTGGGCTGCATCTGCAGTGCCCACATCGCTGCTCACCGAATTTAACCCCTCAATTCCCTGTCAATACTCTGCAATACCAGTGCATACTCTGCAGTACCCTGCCATTACTCTGCAGTACCCCGCCATTACTCTGCAGTACCCAGCCATTACTCTGCAGTGCAGTACCCCGCCATTACTCTGCAGTGCAGTACCCTGCCATTACTCTGCAGTGCAGTACCCTGCCATTACTCTGCAGTACCCTGCCATTACTCTGCAGTACCCCGCCATTACTCTGCAGTACCCCGCCATTACTCTGCAGTGCAGTACCCCGCCATTACTCTGCAGTGCAGTACCCTGCCATTACTCTGCAGTGCAGTACCCTGCCATTACTCTGCAGTGCAGTACCCTGCCATTACTCTGCAGTACCCTGCCATTACTCTTCAGTACCCCCCATTACTCTGCAGTAACCCCCATTACTCTGCAGTACCCCCCAATACTCTGCAGTACCCTGCCATTACTCTGCAGTACCCCGCCATTACTCTGCAGTACCCCCCATTACTCTGCAGTAACCCCCATTACTCTGCAGTACCCCCCAATACTCTGCAGTACCCGCCATTACTCTGCAGTACCCCCAATACTCTGCAGTACCCTGCTATTACTCTGTAGTACCCCGCCAATACCCCGCCAATACTCTGTAATACCCTGCCATAAATTGCCATATCCAGCCATACTCAGAGATACCCAGCCATACTCGGTGATACCCTGAAGTACCCAGCCATAGACGCCCCCCACCCCTCACCGCCCTCTGGTGCTTCTACCAACTCGCCAGTACGATCAAAGCCAGAATCTTTTTTTTAATTTTTTATTTCAGGCTTCCCAGCCTAGAGGTGAGATGTGGGGTTATATTGACCCCCCAGATTTCACTGTAAAGAGGACCTGTCATCCCATATTCCTATTACAAGGGATGTTTACATTTCTTGTAATAGGAATAAAAGTGATCAAAAATATATTTTTGGGAAAAAAAATGTCAAACTAAAATAAAGTAAAATGAACAATAAAAAAATAAAATAAAAATTAAAGCGCCCATGTCCCCATGTGCTCGCATGTGCCACACATGTGAGGTATCGCCGAGAATGTTAGAGCGAGAGCAATAATTCTAGTCCTAGACCTCCTCTGCAACTCAAAACATGTAACCAGTAAAAAAATATTTAAAGCGTCGCCTATGGGGATTTTTTAAGTAGCGACGTTTGGCGCCATTCCACGGGCATGTGCAATTTTGAAGAGTGACATGTTTGATATCTATTTACTCAGCATAACTTTATCTTTCACTTTATGCAAACATTGGGCTAACAAGTGGTTAATAATAGAGCTTGCAGTCAGTAGTGTTAGGAGATAGTGCGTGCTGTCTGCGTGCTCTGTACCCAGTACATACCGCTATAATATAGGGCAGGCCCCTACTTTCAAACATCCAACTTACAAACATCTCCTACTTGCAAACGCAAGGAGACAGCAGCAAGTGAGATGAAAAAAGATGGACGACAAAACAAAATTATACAGGGGTGATAACCCTTCCCTATGTTTTCCAAAAAGCTTAAAGATATTTTTTTTGACTGGAGCTACACTTTAAAAATGTACCGGTTGAAAATGACAAACAGATTCAACTTAACACAACAAACCTACACAGTCCCTGTCTTGTTTGCACCGCCTGTATACTGCTGTTCTGAGTATATAGGGCCTGGGGGCCACACGCATTTCCTTTTTTTAATATGGGTACAGGGTTCCCCTTAATATGTGTACAAGACCCAAATAGGCTGGTAATGGGCAGGGAGGGCTACCCATGCCATTTTTCTGAATGATTTTCAACCATATTGCAGGAACCAGATATAACATTAAAACCGCAAGCAGTTTTAAATGGTGTTATTTCCGTTTAATGTCATTTTGTGCAGGGACTGTTCTAAACACGGGAAACACGTGGCACTTCACAGGCATACTATAGACACCCCCCAGGCACCATATTTAAAGGAATATTTCACTTTTTTTTTTTCACTTTAATCGTCATTAAAATCAGTGCTCCCGCCAAAACGGTAGTTTTTAAAACTTTTTTTTGCAGTGACCCATGTCCCCTGAGGCAGGAGGCAGGTCGCCAAACCCTTTTTAGCACACTATCTTGCATATTAGCCGTTAAAATTAGCACTTTCCAATTCGAACGTTCGAGTCCCATAGACTTCAATGGGGTTCTAACGTTCGTACCGAACGCGGGGGTCGTTCGCAAGTTCTGGTGCGAACCGAACCGGGGGGTGTTCGGCTCATCCCTAGTCACTAGTATGTAGGACACGATGCAGGGATCAGTCGTTTGTAGGACATAGTGAAGAAGACATTAGCTTCTAGGGCAGTGTACAGGGTTTTTTACTATGCAGGGCAGTGTAGAGGGGGTCAGTAGTTTGTAGGGCAGAGTAGAAGGGTCAGCCGTATGTAGATTGTAGGACAGAGTATAGAGGTCAGCAGGGCAGAGTGCACGGATCAGTAGTTTGTAGGACATAGTGAAGGAGACAATAGCTTCTAGGGAAGTGTACAGGGTTTTTTTTACTATGCAGGGCAGTTTAGAGGGGTCAATAATTTGTAGGGCAGAGTACAAGTTTCAGCCATATGTACAGACATTACTAGTTTGTAGGACATTAGCAAAAGTAGGGCGCACTGACCTAGCACCTAACCAACATAAATTTTATTCCCAATAAAAACAATGGTTGTACTCACATACTAATGTAGTATAAAGACATAACACAGTGCAAGCTAATGTGAGCAGTCACTCTCAGGTCAGGTGTGAAGAACCAGTATTACCGAAAGACCAGATGATGTTAGGACTGGCTAATGCATTTCAAGGGTTGCAGGGGTCAGCAGGGCAGAGTGCAGGACTCAGTAGTTTGTAGTGCAGTGTACAGGGGTCAGGAGTTTGAAGGGCAATGTACAGAGGCCAGCACTGAGCATTATGCAGGAGTACAGGGATCAGTAGTTTGTAGGACAGAGTACAGGGATCAGTAATTTGTAGGACAGAGTACAAAGGTTTGGCTGTTTTATTTATTTTATTTATTTCAGGTACTTATATAGCACCGTCAGATTACGCAGCACCAGAAATAGATGGGAGAGGAGGGCCAGCAAGGATCAGCACAGTACACATACTGCATGCCTCCCTGTGCCACTCTTTACTTTGGAACACTTTAAAGATAAAAAAAATATGCAAGAACATTATTGTGCAAGAGACCCACAAGGATTAAAGTGCCATCCATCCAAAACTGGTATTTTTGTTTCTCATGGATGCTAGAGAGTTAAACAACATTCTTGAGGTCTCTTGTGTTGAGTTTCTGAGGTCTGCACACCTGCTGTGCCCATTTATGGGGGATTCCCACTCTCCCTGCTGGGTTTTTATTGATTTTGTATTATGGAGAATATTGCTTTCTGGTAAATTTAAAAAAAATATCACTTTTGGATGGACTGCGCCTTTAATAGAATTTAAATTACTTTATGGCTTGTACAGTAGCTTAATCTGCTCTCTGGCACTGCGCAAGACACCCCCAAGAGCAATATATTTCCAAGCAACATGAGTTATATTGTTAAACATAAGGCCTAAAAAAAATGTTTTTCTATGTTAGGATTTCTCCGTGCTGGGCGCTAGGCTAACGTTACGCTATCTTGTGTTATGCATGTAGAGTGACGTGAAAGAAAACATAGCCCATCCAAAAGGTTGTATCAGAATTGAGGTATTGATAGTGGTCTTTAAGAAACGTTAAAGGGAAGCTATAATGGCGTTAAGTCAATGTTATTTTAGTTGTTTAAAAAAGGGTATAACTTTTTAAGCTGTCTTTTTTTTTTACCATCTACATAAAACTTTGTTTTACAAATTATCTTTTTATAATATGACAAAGGATTCTTATGGTTTAATTATAGATGCAGCACATTAGACTGTGCCTGCTTTGAGGCTTACTTCATCAATTAAAGCTACAGACTGGGCTATTAGATAAGAGATAAGTCACTACAATGGTCCTTTACTTCTGTTTGTAAATTTTGGCTTGAGTTACTGAGCTCTACAAACAATAGGCTTTATACAGCAGGTGGTAAAATGATAGGTGAAAACACAAGAAATCCTCAATTTGCTCAATAAAAATTTACAAAGTATTAATATTCAATAATTAACATTTACCCCAAAGTAAAAGGAATTAACAAATATATATATATATATATATATATATATATATATATATATATATATATATATTTAGTCCTGAGCATTAAAATAAAAAAAAGTGCAAAACCATTATACATTAACATGGTTGACAGGTTTATTTTAAATTGCATCTAAACCCAAAGCCCTAAGTGTATTGCTCCTCAATATCCTGTAATGCCAAAAGAGTAGTCCTTTTTTATATTTCTTGCTTTCAATGGTAACCCTTTAAGCAGTTTGGGTTAATTTGCACATGTGCGGACCGCACTAAGCAGGACCAGGCTACCAAATAAACGATACGGTGCGTTGTGGCTGAAAATACTCAGTATGCATGCAGCTGGTTAAATGAAGGTTTAGGGAACAAAAAATATTAAGTATGTCTTGTTGTACTTACCCTTTTCAGTCTTTAAAAATGTGAAACTTTCAAATAAAGGTTAATTATTTCAGTCTATGCTTCAAATAATCGCATTTTGCCATGGAGTATTCAATGACACGCATCCAAAATGTGTTAACACGTCTAAAGTAAACCTTGGTGTGATCTCGCATCCTCTGGATGTTCTATAACAAGACCTTTTAGATTATAAGATTTTCCTCTGGGAAATATTTTAGCGGAGCTTGTTTTGTGTTGTTGGACCTATATAACTTCTTCAGTATTCTGTCATACCAAATATAACTCAAAGAACATATTCTGAGTTATTTATTGTTTGCCTTAAAGTGCTTTTAAAGTTTCTCTTACATATGTACAGATCCCACACAAAATCTTTATATGAAGTAATATTAAAAAGGCAAGGTTTTTAAAACATCTAGGAAATAAGAACTTGGAGATGGTTACTATGAACAAAGAATGTGATTATATTTAATATATTTTTAAACTGTGTCTATACTGTGTGGATATATAATATGAGAATGATATTAACACAGTTTGATATTGACCACAGTGGCTCAACAGAGATATAATCCAAAAACAATAAGACAAAGTAAATGTGAACAAATCACTTAGACTAGATGACTTACACCCATGAGTACTCAAAGAGTTGAGCACAGTTTTTTTTTAAACTTTGTTTCTAATTTTTGGAGACTCTTCAATGACTAACTTGGTACCAATAGATAGGTTTAAGACAGATGTGGAACCTTTATTTTTAAATAAGGGATCAATGTATTTAACAAGTAGCTACAGACTGTATGGTTTAACTTTTATTTCAGTGGAGATAAATGATGGTTTGGTATAGGACCATATACAATAATTTCTGCTAGAAAATAATGGCATATGCAATATTCAGGCATAGTTTTAGGAAAAATGTAAGTTGTCTATGAAATCTCTTTTACTTTTAAGAAGAGTCTTGAATTATCAAGTTTTTACTGAAGTTGACATTATATGATAAATAATAATAATAATATTGTATCCCCTCGCCCTCAGCACACACAATAAAGGCTCTATTGGTGAGATCCTTGCAGTGGGTCCTCACACCTGCTATGTCAAAAATATGGCATTCTCCCATTTTTGGGCTGCTTCTGAAAGCCTATAAATCCCTACATCGTATTTCCTATGTAATTTTCACAAAGTCAGGGAATGCCGGTAAAGGTAAGAATAGGTTCCTTATATGCCCTAAAATTTGTGGATGCTTATGGATGAGCTTGGTGCAATTGTTGTCTCAATTGTTTGCTGTCTTATTCCAAAACCTTTGTTAATAATGTGGCTTCCCTTTGTAGCTAAAAGAACATTTGCCACAAGAGTTTGAAGTGTGTCTGTGGATATTTGTTCCCATTCACCAAAAAAATATATATTTGTAAGGGCGGGTACTGATATTGGAATGGAAGACTTGGCTTGCAATTAGCATTCCAATTTATGCAATGTATGCAGTAGGGTTGAAGTCAGGCCATCCAAGTTCCTCCACACCAAAATTGTCAAGCTATGTCTTCATGGATCTATTGTAGTTTTATGCACAGGCACACATGTTGGGCACAGTTTGAAAAAAACAGGGGGGGAGGAAACAAGGAAAGGGAGAAACACAAAAAAACCTCAACAAAAAATGTTGGTTGTTTTGGACTTTTTAGGCATAGTAATATATTTAAATGTAATGAAAAAAGGGGAAAAAAAAGAGGAATATTTTGAAAATAAAAAAATATTTATTTATAAAAAAGGAAAAAGAAAGAAAGTGTATATAAAACATACCAAATACTGTTTCATATCCTGTCTAAACTAGACATGTGCAGAGTAAAATATTTCGTTTCGGAATTTCGTTTTCGTCTGAAAACTTAATTTATTTAGTTACTCCCGAAATTCGTTTTTATTTATTTCGTTTTTCGTTCAAAAATTGCATTCGTCCGAAAATCCACATGAATTACGGTCGAATCTGTCTTGGAAGGCTTATGGTGTCTGTCGAATGTATAAAGAAGATTCGACGGAGCTAACTATATAGCATACTTTAGAACCCTATTAAAGTCTATGGGACTCCAACGTTCAAAATCTAAAGTGCTAATTTTAAAGGCTAATTTGCAAGTTACTGTCCTAAAAAGTGTTTGGGGACCCGGGTCCTGCCCCAGGGGACATGTATCAATGCAAAAAAAAGTTTTAAAAACGGCCGTTTTTTCGGGAGCAGTGATTTTAATAATGATTAAAGTGAAACAATAAAAGTGTAATATTCCTTTAAATTTCGTAGGGGGGGGTTGTCTATAGTATGCCTGTGAAGGGGCGCATGTTTCCCATGCTTAGAATTGTCCCTGCACAAAGTGTCATTTATGCAGGAAAAAAAGTCCTTTAAAATCACTCGCAGCTATAATGAATTGTCGGCTCCCGTAATACAGAGAACACTCATTGAAAGTCATTGATAAAAAAATAAATAAATAAATAAATAAATAAAAAAGCGTGGGGGTCCCCCAAATTCAATTACCAGGCCCTTCAGGTCTGGTATGGATATTAAGGAGAACCCTGCCTCAAATTTAAGAAAAAATTTGACGTGGGGTTCCCCCTAAATATTCATAACCAGACCCTTCAGGTCTGGTATGGATATTAAGGGGAACCCCGCGTCAAATTAAAAAAAAAATTGACGTGGGGTTCCCCCTAAAAATCCATACCAGACCCTTTATCCGAGCACGCAACCTGGCAGGCCGCAGGAAAAGAGGGGGGGACGAGAAAGCGGCCCCCCCTCCCTCCTGAACCGTACCAGGCCACATGCCCTCAACATTGGGAGGATGCTTTGGGGGTCCGTGACCCCTCAAAGCACCTTGTCCCCATGTTGATGAGGACAAGGGCCTCATCCCCACAACCCTGGCCGGTGGTTGTGGAGGTCTGCGGGCGGGGGGCTTATCAGAATCTGGAAGCCCCCTTTAACAAGGGGACCCCCAGATCCCGCCCCCCCCCTGTTTGAAATGGTAAGGGGGTACAAAAGTACCTCTACCATTTCACAAAGAAAGTGTAAAAAATGTTTAAATAAAACAAACACACTTTTTAAAAATTCCTTTATTAAAAATAAAAAAAGATTCCAGCGGCGGTAATCCACTCTTGCTATCCAGCGACGGACGGTCAGCTCTCCATCGATGTCTAATGTCATCCAGCGCAGCGCAGCATCCTTCTTCTGTCTCCTCCACGGAGACACTGGAGGCATTCCGGCGCTGACGTTTCTTATATACGGAGGGCGGGGCCACCCGTCACCTGACCCCGCCCCCCTCTGACGCAAGGGGAAACCCGGGGTTCCCCGTGACGTATGGGTGACCCCGCCCCCCTCTGATGTAACGGAAACCTGCCTGTGTTACATCAGAGGGGTGCGGGTCACCCCTACGTCACAGGGAACCCCGGGTTTCCCCTTGCGTCAGAGGGGGGCGGGGTCAGGTGACGGGTGGCCCCGCCCACCCTATATAAGAAACGTCAAGCCGCCGGAATGTCTGTAGTGTCTCCTCCACGGAGACAGAAGAAGGATGCTGCGCTGCGCTGGATGACATTAGACATCGATGGAGAGCTGACCGTCCGTCGCTGGATAGCAAGAGTGGATTACCGCCGCTGGAATCTTTTTTTTATTTTTAATAAAGGAATTTTTCAAAAGTGTGTTTGTTTTATTTAACCATTTTTTACACTTTCTTTGTGAAATGGTAGGGGTACTTTTGTACCCCCTTACCATTTCAAACAGGGGGGGGGGCCGGGATCTGGGGGTCCCCTTGTTAAAGGGGGCTTCCAGATTCTGATAAGCCCCCCGCCCGCAGACCTTCACAACCACCGGCCAGGGTTGTGGGGATGAGGCCCTTGTCCTCATCAACATGGGGACAAGGTGCTTTGAGGGGTCACGGACCCCCAAAGCATCCTCCCAATGTTGAGGGCATGTGGCCTGGTACGGTTCAGGAGGGAGGGGGGGCCGCTCTCTCGTCCCCCCCTCTTTTCCTGCGGCCTGCCAGGTTGCGTGCTCGGATAAAGGGTCTGGTATGGATTTTTAGGGGGAACCCCATGTCAAATTTTTTTTAAATTTGATGCGGGGTTCCCCTTAATATCCATACCAGACCTGAAGGGCCTGGAAATTGAATTTGGGGGACCCCCACGCTTTTTTTTTTATTTATTTATTTATTTTTTTATCAATGACTTTCAATGAGTGTTCTCTGTATTACGGGAGCCGACAATTCATTATAGCTGCGAGTGATTTTAAAGGACTTTTTTTCCTGCATAAATGACACTTTGTGCAGGGACAATTCTAAGCACGGGAAACATGCGCCCCTTCACAGGCATACTATAGACAACCCCCCCCCCTACGAAATTTAAAGGAATATTACACTTTTATTGTTTCACTTTAATCATTATTAAAATCACTGCTCCCGAAAAAACGGCCGTTTTTAAAACTTTTTTTTGCATTGATACATGTCCCCTGGGGCAGGACCCGGGTCCCCAAACACTTTTTAGGACAGTAACTTGCAGAATCTTTTCTCTCTGTCAAATCTTTTTTCTCTGTCGAATATTTTCTCTATATAATCTTGGACTAATAGAGGTAAGGTTAAGCACATTCGACCACAGGTTCTATAGACAGATTGTTATCGTCAGAGTCATGTCGAATCTCCTATTCTATATCGAACTGTTGTAACAATGAAAACGAAAATAAAGCATTTATTTATGTCGGATCTTTCGTTTTTCGGATTTTGTGCTTTCGTTATCGTTTGTCAAAACGAAAACGAAAATAGCTGAAATTCGGACGAAAATGCATTCGGACGAAAACGAATGCACATGTCTAGTCTAAACTAGTACATTTTAACAATGTCCATATATATTCCCATTAGGCATGCACAGCGGTCTAACTTTTCCCGGTGGAGGAAGGCATCTGAGGGGCTGAATGGTCCCCCTCATACCTCTGAACCTTTGCAACAAATCTGCCTATATCTCGTTGAAGAGGATATATAAACCCGCTAATTTCAACACTATGAGATTATGGTGCAACACCTTTTTCCAGTGCTGTCTCACATCATAAACATTTGAAACCTCTATGCTAACCGCAGGCTCCTGTACTTACAACAGTGTGATGTCGATATGAAAATTGTTTTATTTGCATAGAGAAATATCTCCCTTTCTATTTTCTTCTTTTCCTGCATGTTTTTCTTGGGGTACTCCCATGAAGAATAAAATTGGTAAAGCTCCTGAGGAAGCGTTAATCAAAACGCGAAACATGTAGAGCACCAGAATATATCCAATTGGTTCTGTAACTAATATCCTGTCTACTGTAAACAGTTTTTATATTGAGTATTAACGTGTGTTTGTTTTTTTTCCTTTTTTGGGCTCATATGCCTAATGGGAATATATATGGACATTGTTAAAATGTACCAGTTTAGACAGGATATGAAACAGTATTTGGTATGTTTTATATACACTTTCTTTCTTTTTCCTTTTTTATAAATAAATATTTTTTTATTTAAAATATTCCTCTTTTTTCTCCCCTTTTTTCATTACATTTAAATATATTACTATGCCTAAAAAGTCCAAAACAACCAACATTTTTTGTTGAGGTTTTTTGTGTTTCTCCTTTTTTCCTTGTCTCCTCCCCCCTGTTTTTTCAAGCTATTTAAAGGACGTGGCATTTGGTTTTTCGTTTTATAGTGTATCCATAGAACCACCCTGTGATAGATACACATCATATCTATTTCAAATGTTGGGCACAGTAATGCTGAGCTCAGCCGTTGTGCATGTGTAGATCTTAAAAGAGGGAGTGCTCATGTGATGTTGATAGCAAGCCCAACACATGGTGCATCTCAGATGCCTGGCAAAACAGAGTTAATCTCTTACATTAAAGTGTTACTAAACCCAGGACCCTGCGTTCACTATATCTGGTCTCCCACAGTACACAGAACATGGAAATGCAATTATTTTAGTAAATGTAAACTGCTAAATACCTTTTTTCATCAGGAGTTAGAGTAGTCTTGTGACTTCTATCAGTATCTGGGTAAAGCTTGTAGGAGGAGTTTTTATCCTCCCCGATTGTGCTATAAGGATGCAGGACCCCTGACCGTCTGTCTGGATAGTGCTGATTGGCCCTGTGCTGATCACATGCACTCTCCCAAGAAATAAAAAAAAAACTTTCTAGCGATATACACCAAACTGAGCATGTGCAGCTTGCACCCAAGGCTCTGTACTATCAGCAGATAGATTGGGGACAGTGGAAGAAGGGGAGGATCAAAGCTTTTTTACACAATGCAGAAGACTAACCCCTTAGATTCCACAGTGAGTATAACAAGCATGCTTTACTGCAGATACAGACTGATTTTACTGTTGTGAATTTAGTAACACTTTAAGCCCCTGTACACACGGTCGGACATTCTGCCAACCAAATCCGTTGGATTTTGTCCGACGGATTGTGTCCGAAACTGTTGCATACACACGGTCGGACCAAGTTGTCGGAAAATCCGATCGTTCAGAACGTGATGACGTTATTTCGTTACGATGGGACTACGTTCACGCTAGTAGCCAATAGCTTTGATGTAGAAATTTGATCTGAGCATGCGTGGCACTTTGTCCGATCAAAATTCTCTACACATGATCGGAGTATGTCCGATCGGACCAGTTTGTCGGAAAATATTTCCAACAAGTTGGAAAATTGGGTCCGACGGATATTCCCGACGGAAACAGTCCGGTGCATACCACACACAGTCGGATTATCCGACAACAAGGTCCAATAGGACACATTCCGTCGGAATCTCCGATCGTGTGTACAAGGGCTAAGAGTATTGTTGCCCAAACAAGCACCAATTTTGAAAGTTGCAAAGTGGCTTTAAATAACTGGGGGCTCTGAATTGTACATTTCGTTACAAAGGTGAACTTTACCTTTAAATCACGTTCTATAAAATAAAACTTGTCACTTGTCAGCCATCCTATATCTGAAGTGCTGAGTGTTAGTTACCGGTCCAAGCCGTCCTGATTTTCTCAGAAGCCCTTGTCAATCTGATGGTTGTGCTATGACTTTTTAATGAGCTCCATTGATTACATATTTCCAGATGATCACTCATTCCCAGGTGATTAGTTGCATTTGGTTCATTGATTTTTTTTCAGTATCTAAAGCCAAAAGATTTATTTGCCTCATTTCCACTGAAGTATTATATGCAGTGAGTTCATTATTATACATACAGATCAGGGGAATCGATGATAACAGCTGTTTGTGTGCTTTAAATATTATTTATGCGTTTGTGCCTTAGTAGTCGCACGGTTTTAGGTCAGCTGACTTTTTAGCATAAAAATCATTAGTTGTGAATATTTTTATTTGAATCAATAAGTGGTTTGGTTGGTGGAGGGAGATGATGAATGGGGATGTCACTAATCAAGACAAATATCAATCATTTTACATAATAGCTTGTCCACTTGGCATTTCTTTGATTTAAATAAAAGGCGTGGAAAAGTCAGGCCCCCCGAAACTTATATTATAGTTGTTGGTAGATGTTGTAGAGTTAAACCAGTTTCTTGGGGGCTCCGTTGATGGGATTTCTACACTGAGTTCCTAGGTCTGCACACCTAGTGTATCTATCATTTTGGGCCACCACCTGGATTTTTTTATTAATGTATATGGAAAGCAAAAAACTGGAAAGTGAGGGAAAGTTGAAGGTCCTATCAGGTTTTTTAATGCCGTCTGTGTCCCTGCCAGGAAACTTCATCCAATCTATCAGTGGTGGCTGGTGTTTTTTTTTTTTGGGGGGTAGCAAACAACCTCACCCCCCCAGTTGGTTGGTGGCACCCCACCCTCCCCCGACACTTTCCCCATCTAGGTCGTGGTCGGGTTGCGGGCTCCTATGGGCAGCAGGCGTGTTGCGGGCAGTGTGTCCTCTCTTCCTCAGCTTTGGCGGCTTCTATCATGTGGCTCCTCCCTCCTCTTCCTAGGTATCCAATAGGCATCCAATGTACTTTCAGCCAATCGGATGATGGGTCTCAAGACCCTCTTCCTGATTGGCTGGAAGGAGGATCAGCGTGGCGATAGGGAATATTAATTCGCTATTGTCACACAACTGGGTGGGATTGGAACACAGTGCTCTGCTCCCTGAGCCCACCCTTTTTTGAAGCCTATTAGAGCCTCTGGCTCTAATCACGTGCTTCAAAAAAACACACCCCCCGCCATTGGAATTCATAGTCCAGCGCCGTGTATGTAGATCAGGGGGCCAGACACATGGATGGGGTGGGGAGACGCTTGTGTGTCCCTAATGAATGGCCAGCTGCTGTTCTTTGTTGATCCTGGTGACCATTATCTCTGGCACAGAAAGTGATGAGAATTCCAAAATGTTAACATTGTCAGGGATACAGAGGGCGAGGTGGAATCTTCCATTGGGGACACCTGTTCCAAGGGATTTTCCCTCACTTTAGAAAAAAATCCTCTTACTTTCTACTGGGACAGGAAATGGAAATCTCCCCAAGTGACAAAGTTTTCATTTCCTTGAAATAAGGCATATATGGTAATAGTAGTAAAAGAGTAATGTTTCCAGTTTTTTTTACAATGATAAAGAATATATCATTGACATGGTATTCAAACTATAGAACATGAAGAACTCAAAGCGGTTGTATACCCGCTGTCGTTTTTTTTCTTTTTTCTTTACTACATGCAAAGGAAAAGGGATAATGAGCTAGTATGCACCGCATACTAGCTCATTATGAAATACTTACCTTAGATCGAGACCCCGACATCTGGCCAGATCCACGCCGAGGGAGCTGACATGTTCCCTCTGCGTTTCTTCCGGGTATTTCTTTCCGGCAGGGTCCGGCGTCTGCCGGACTTTCAGCCGAGAATCCCCTGTGCGCATGCGCCGCTGCAGTCAGCTGCGCATTGCAAGGGAAATATCTCCTAAACCACCTTATCTCCTTACTCAAGGTGGCAATAGCTAGAAATTCTGGTTGGGGGGGGACTGTTTTTCAAAGTGATTTCTCTACATAATAAAGCACAGAGACATGAATGGATGGAAGAGTTTGCTTTGAATATTAAAAATGTATTAAACAACATTTTTGCTTTGTGGTGCTCAGATGCAGTGTAGTTCTGCTTTCATTTTTTGGATGACATAAGGAAACGAAAGCAGCTCTAGGAAACCTTACAAATTGGCTTGTGGATAATATCTCCGAGGAGAACACTGAAGGATGATCCCCATTACAAAAAAGACAAGCGTGTATTTATCTACTACTTCTACTTACTGTATATCTGAAGGTTAGAAATGTTGTTTTATTATGTGCAGTATAAATCCGACTTGCCGATAGTCTGATGTTGCCATGCTGAAGTCCTTTAATAACAATGTAGGGTTTTCTCGCTCATATCGTGTCCTCTCATAGTACATTCTTGTACAGCTGAGAGAATGCTATTGACTCCTGACGATTCATCATGACGTGCCTCACTTTCCCTTTCATTTATTGTGTCCGAGGTTTACAGCTAGTGTGCTGCCAAAATGTTTGCTCTAATTGGACTGAACTCGGCATCTGGGCATTTTTCCAAAACAAGGTGAATAGGTGATGTAAGCATTTTAATATCTCCATTAACCACTTACAGACCGGACCATTTTGCTGGTCAAAGACCAGACCACTTTTTGCGATTCGGCACTGCGTCGCTTTAACTGACAATTGCGCGGTCGTGCGACTTGGCTCCCTAACAAAATTGACGTCCTTTTTTTCCCACAAATAGAGCTTTCTTTTGGTGGTATTTGATCACCCCTGCGGTTTTTATTTTTTGTGCTATAAACAAAAATAGAGCGACAATTTTGAAAAAAACGCATTATTTTTTACTTTTTGTTATAATAAATATCCCCCAAAAATATTTAAAAAAACGTTTTTTTCCCTCAGTTTAGGCCGATACGTATTCTTCTACATATTTTTGGTAACAGAAATCACAATAAGCGTTTATTGATTGGTTTGCGCAAAAGTTATAGCGTTTACAAAATAGGGATAGTTTTATTGCATTTTTATTAATAATTTTTTATTATTTTTTTTTACTAGTAATGGCGGTGATCAGCGATTTTTATTGTGACTGCGACATTATGGCGGACACATCGGACATTTTTGACACATTTTTGGGACCTTTGTAATTTCTACAGTAATCACTGCTATATAAATGCAGTGATTCCAATGTAAATGACACTGGCAGTGAAGGGGTTAACCAGTGGGTGGCAGTGTAGGGGTTAAGTGTTTCTAGGGGTGTGTTACTAACTGTTGGGGGCTGGGCTTTCATTTAGTGAACACTGATCTCTGCTCCAATCACATGGAGCAGAGATCAGCGTCACTAGTTGCTAGGCAGAATGGAGAAATGCTGTTTACACGGCATTTCCTCCATTCAGCCGCCCCGTGAGACCGCGGCGATCGAGTCCGCGGGACCCGCGACCGGACTCACGGGGGTCCCGACCGGCACGCAAGCGCACCGCCGGCGGCGCGCGTGCGATGGCAGGGCGGCATTGAAGATTGGACATACCTGTACGCCAATATGCCTGCCCGTGCCATTCTGCCGACGTACATCAGCGTGCGCTGGTCGGGAACCGGTTAAGAAAAAGTTGTGAATTATTTGAAGTTGATGTATTAATCTGCTTATATTTTGCCTTTCCTGGTATATCCTTTGCCCCTTCATCATCATGCTTATAAATAAAATAAAAAAACCTCTGTTCTGATTACATACTTTATGTTAGACTATGCAATGTCATTCAGGGCCATTTTTAAGGCAGGGCAAAAGGGGCAGCTGCCCTGGGCCCTGCCATTGTTGTGGGGCCCAAAGCAGCTGCCTCATACTTGCCAACTATCCTGGTTTAAATTCCCTCATCCCTTGAGGTTTTAGTCCTGTGCTGTGTCCTAATATTTCAGTGTGAAGTGCTGCTACTAATGCTGCCCAGCTCTGCCCTATTGTTGTGTACAGATGACTCACCTGCAGACCCTGTGTTTACATGAACATTACCAGCATTCATATGTAAATAGCAGCGGCATTCATATGTGAATAGTGGTGGCCGGTGCCATTGATATGTATATCATGCCCCCCTGAGGTCATATCCACAGTAATCTTTAGCAACCAATCAACAAGCAAAAATCATGTGCTGTAACTTCTAGCAACCAGTCAGTGAGCAGTACGGATACACTGTAACCTCTGGCAACCAATCGCAATAGCTGCCTGATCTGATTCAGTAAACTGATTTTGAGTCTAGCTGCTATTTATTGTATGTCTCAGGGCAGGTGGAGAGCAAAACTGCATGGGGGGGGCAAAGAAAAGTTTTGCCCAGGATCCAATCAATATTAGAGACAGCCCTGATGTCATTACTGGGTTTTTGTGGTTCTCAATGCACTACAGGCTGGTGGGAGGGTCCAGCATGGTGCTGTTCATAGCTTCCTGAAACCCTCACAGCACCCTGCCTCAGTATTCCTCCCAAGAGCCCTCCACCCTAATTCAAACAGCGGGCTGACACTTGGGAGGAGTTATATAATCAAACTGCCTTGATGGATGGATGTCAGAGGAGAGGGAGTTCCAAGCAAGCTGTATTTGCATGCGGACCCCCCCCCCTAGATAACACACACAGGTGATGCTGATCCTCAATAATTGAAAGAACCAACACCCAAGGAAGGGGGCAGCTGGGCCAGAGGCAGTCAAGCAGGGGAAGAAAGGGCTAGTGTGACAGACCAAACTGGAACAGGGGCTTTTGAAGGGGACTAGGAGCTAGCCTTCTACCCACTGATTGTGGCCCATGAGGAATACCGGGTGTCAGGAAAGACGTCCGCATCGCACAGCTGCCGTTCCCACACACACACACACACACACACACACACACAGGTGCAAACACAGAACGAGCAGAACAGCCACAGGCACAAATGCGAAAGCTTGTGCGCGAACACGGCCACACTTTTGCATTCGCGCACCTGCCACCAGGACTGGCGCCAGACAGCCTATTTAAACGGAGTTTCAGCAATGTCTAGTTGCTGCTTGGTCTACAGCGTTTATGTGAATCCTGATTCCTGTGTTTGACTTCTGATTCTGATCCGGCTTCCTCCCGACTACCTATGTCTGCTTCCTTCTCTGACACCTGACTCTCTCTCTGCCTGCTGCTCCTGTTTACCCTGCATCTGTTGATAACCCTGCCTGTGACCCGACTATGCCTCTGCCTGACGTTTATATCTTATCTACCTATCTGTTACCAACCCTGCTCGTCTGACCCTGCTTCCAGCTCCTCCAGCCTGCTACAGCTCCTTCAGTCCAGCTCAGCACCTCCAGGTTCCTGCTTCCTGTTGTGCATCCACAGTCTGTCATCAACCAAGTCTGCCAGCCTGTCTGCTGCCTCATCTGCCTGTGTCAGGGCTCTGCTCGCGCTTTGCGAGCGAATCTGCGTGCGCGCATGCACACACGCGCCGTTGGGCAGTCCAAGCATCGGCACATGTGTGTGCGCCAGTATGCACCTCAGGCGCACGCACATGCGCAGCGGCCACGTGCCCGCGCATTCCCGCGGGCACACGTGTGCACGCTAGCGCGATTTGGCGCCAGTGGCCCTATTTAAAGGTACAGCTGCATGTGTTCTGTGCTGTTTGTCTGCAGCTTGTACCTGAAACCGCTGCTACCTGTTCATCTGATTACCAATACTGACCCGGCTTATGTTTGATTCTGCTAATCTCTCCTGCCCTGATCCCGGCCTGCCTGACTCTGTTTATGGACTGCCTATTTGCTGCTGAACCCTTTGCTAGCCAGTGACTGTGCCTTTGCCTGCCGTTCCTGCCAGATTGCCTATCTGTTTGACCCGACTTCCCTGACCTACCCTCTGCTTGTTCCAAGCGTTCTGAGTCCATCCAGGATCCGCTGCTGCCATTTCTGTACCTCCTTCTAAGCGGTTGCTGCTGGTTCTCCTGCTCTGCCTACTTCTGCCAGTTCTGCCAGCTCTACCAGCTTCCTCCAGCCTCAACCAGTTCCTGCAGTTCCAGCCATCTGGAGGACCATCTACACTGCCTGCACCAGTTGCTGCATCCAGCTCAGACGCTCCTACCCCGCTGCGCTCACGGGACCACTGTCTCCATTCCAGTGGGCCCTGAACCAGAGTCGTAAGAGAGGTCTTCTTCCATCAAGTCAGGCTCACCACCCAGGTACCTAACAGCCTGCTACCAGCCAAGTCTGGCTTCCTGCTTGCAAATTCCTGGCTACTACCTGCACAGACTTCTGGACTGATCCTAGGCTGCTGTGCTCCAGTGGCTGCTGTCTCACCATCAGTAGTCCTTGAGCCGGAGCTGTATGAGAGGCCTTCTTCTACACGTCAGTCTCACCAACCAGGTATGTGACAGCAGGGATTTTGTAAGCTTCTCTTGGTCAGAGCATGGAAAATGGCCCGGTTCAAACTCTGATCCCATGAAGAGAGCAGATCATTCTCTAATGGTGGACAACAACGTGATGAACGTTGAGATTGGATTAATTCTCTGAATAAAGACAAAAAAGCTTCCCTTCTGGAGTGGATAGGCAGGTGTAATTATAATCTTGTACAGATTAATGGTCAGAAGAAATATGGTGGCCCTCCGCAGACTGGGTTGGAGAAGCACCTCACTTAGGACGGAAATATTTATCAACAACTTTTCTAGGGTGCAATGCTTAGCTATAATACCTTGTTCCTGGTTCCAAAGTGGACGGAGCTGCATTTTGGTGGAGGCATCCAGGCTGGTCCATCGCAACTAGAATTCAGCCTTTCTCAACCCTTTCAACACAAAGGAACCCTTGAACTAATGTTTCAGTGTCAGGAAACCCCTGCTAAAAATAACTTACAACTCATGATACATTAGCGTGATGGTCAGGGGGAAGAATTACACTTGTGGTCATTGAGAAGAATGACCCACCTACAGATAGCTAAAAAAAAGTGGGAACTTATCTTAGAGGCAGACATTGCATATTGCTCAAGAAACCCTTCAGAACCTCTGGAGGAACCCTAGTTGAGAAATCCTGGACTAGATGATGCTGGACATCCTTCATCAAGGAAATGAGGCGGGCTCTATGTGACTCACTGCAGCTTCTATGGGAAGTTCACAGTGTGCAGTGAAATCAGAGTAAGCTATTTCTGTAAAGGAGAGGAGCCTGTACAACTGTGCAAGACTGAAGGCATGGCTGGAGGTCAGATATAAGTTAATGTCATAGTGACATTCTTTTTCTTTTGGCACTTCAAGCAAACCTGTGGGAAATAATAAGAGTTGTACGGTACCTGACAACATAAAGTATCAACATTCAGCACTTGCTGGAGGACTTGTTACCAGGGCCCTGCCCACAATACTGGACTTCCAAGCTAAAGTTCTGAATTAAAAATAAAAATACAGCAAGGGTTCAATGCCCATTAAGCCTAGGGTAGAGGAATACGTGATAATCCTTATCTTATTCTTAGCTCTCATGGGCTTCTACTTTTCTCTCTAGACTTAAGGAGCATTTAACCCCTGGGGACCCCCCCACTACGAGGGTCATTTTCATTTATGCTGCCCATAATGGGCTTTAAAGGAGAAGTATAGGCAAAGCCCATCTAAACTCTGGTTTTGACATCAACAGGCATTGCATGATCATTAGGGATCCGTCCATTTTGATCTGCAGTTCAGATCAGGCCGGCATAACAATGGTGGAAGCAGGGAGAGAGAGAGAGGACACTCAGCTTGTACACTAAGTTTGTATGTTAGTGCAGTGTTTCTTAACCTTGTTTCAGTCAAGGCACCCTTTAAAAATTATGGACAATCTTGAAACACCACATACTAATAGCTTTGCATAACACAGCATCCAGACATGTAGGACACCCAATGTTAGAGGTGATTTATTCTTCCAAAGCAAATACACATTTGCACACTGGTAGTGACTAGTATTCCAATGTTTCTCTTCTCCCTCAATTTTTCTCCATCACTCAGCTAAGGTGCCCTCAAGGTTGTAATGGTGCTCAATGAAAACCTGTGGCTTTGTGTAACTAAAAGGAAACATTATCTATATGCCAGCTTGTATACAATTTTTGGGCAATGTTTAGGCATTTTGCCAAGGCATCCCTGAAGAAACCTCAAGGCACCCTGGTTGAAAAAAGCTGTGTTAGTGAATATTATTCTTCTGTCAAATGAAAGGCAAAACTATTTTTTTTTCTTTTAAGTTTTAGGGTGTAAAGGGATTAGAATACCTGTCAGGTCTTTATTGCTATCGATGCTGCGCTTAGCGAGACTCAGCCTCTCTATTTGTCCTGTTTACCATTATTGTCAAGAGTAAAAGTGAAAGAAAATGTCCAATTGTGGGTTGCCATCAGAACAGGAATGGAGGGGAAATCTTCCAATGAACTTCCAGAACACTAATTTAGGCAACAACCAGGAATTCCCTTACTTTGTAGGGATTTTCTGTCACTTCTCATTTTGGCTATTGCAGAGGAAGTGAGAGAAAATCTCCCCAATGGGACACAAAAAAAAAACAGCAGGGGTTATAGCCAGAATAAAAACAAAGCTTTCCTTTAGTTCTGCCTTAAAGCAGAACTTCAGTCATTTTTTCATCTTTCTATGTTTTAAATTCTCTGCCCTTGTATCTTTGGATAGTATTTTTATTTTTTTTGCCAGTAAATACCTTATTCAGCCCACTTCCGGTTTCTTGTCTGGTAAAAAGCCTAGGCTTATGACATAATGCACAGCTCTCCCTTTCACTCTTGTGACAGTTTGCAAGGAAGGAAGGAAGGGAGGGGGGGGTGAGTCATACGAAGGCCAATGAGAGCTGCAGAGCTGGAGGTGTAAATCCAGGAAAAGAACACGCAGCAGCTTCAGCTGCCCACAGTTAAAATGGTTGCAGCCAGACTCAGTGGAAGGAGATTTTTGCAGCACATTTGGCAAGTTCAGAATCACAGTATAGATGTAGCGCCCTGGGGTTTAGGCAGGGAGCTCCTCACCAAATTCCTTGCTACCACAATTAATTGATCGAGATCTGTTGATTTCTCCTTAAGATTGGCATTTTTGTACTTTTCTCTTCTACCACTAAATGGCCGGGAACTTTGTGGTACTAGATATGAGAAGGGCAACCCAAGGTCAGGTTATAGGTATATAGGGTATCTCAGCCAATGGGCAGGGGTTTTCTTGGATCCTTTGGCCTGCTGGGAGAACCAATATATTTGGGTGAGGTCAGGTGAACTATGTTCTGTGCCACCCAGACTGCTAGGCTGGAGATTGGGCCTATCTCGGGGACATCTGGCTGCCAGGCTGTGGGAGGGTTTATTCAGAAGTAAGAGTGCAGCACAAGGTTGAGACTGCGGCTTGCAGTTCAACCAAAAGTGACAGTTCTCTTGGCATGAGAACCTGTCAGTGGCTGGAGGTAGAAGGGAAGCTGTCTCCATGAAGGGGCCAATCGCCTTTACCAGAACCATATTCTCACCGAACGGGCACAGTGGGGAATCAGGAAACTTCAGGCGGTGATCAAGTCAGGGACGCAACCAGCGGAGGAGACACTTGCAGAGCAGCCTTGTGTTTCAAGTTAGGGACCGAGCCAGTAGCAGGGGTGAAGCTTAAGAAGTATCTGGAGTGCCAAGCTAGGGACCCAGCAGAGAAGGGGGGGGTAGTACTTGAGGGGATACGACCCCCAACTTTTGAGGAGCTCAAGGGATTCATAGTCGGTGAATCAGTGGGTCTAATGAGAGACCAGGAGCTCAATGTTGAAGAACTACAAGGAGCATTTGAAGTGGGGCTGAAAGAACCGATACGTTTGAGTTAGAAACTGTTAACATACTGTTACCATAGGAGACAGCAATCCTGCAGTGCAGAAGTGGCGTCTTGCTGGGTTCTTTCCCTATACGTCTGTTCTCCTATTGAAGTCTCAGAGTCTACCAATTGAGTTTGTAACTATGTAAGGGTGTCCTGGCCCTAACCCTCTTTCCCCCAAAATATATAAAAAGGACTGTCAAAAGAAATAAAACCTCTTTTACATCCAAGAAGTGTCTGGTGACCAATGACTTTCACCATCTTTGCACCCACTATGCCTCACAACCCACCACCTATTGAAGGATGTCAGCTATGTTTGGCCTTGGAGGTTCCCATTAGACCAAAAGAGGTAAACAACTTTGCTACATATATACAATAATTTACAAAGTAGTTGGAGGGAAGCTTCAGATTGGCAAAGATATTTTTATTACAAATTAGGTGAGCAGACTGCAGTTCCTTCTTTAAGGTGATACCTAGGAATCTTCTCACCGCCTACATAAAGCACACACTGTTTCACACATACTGCTACTAAATCAACTCATCTGCATGCAGCAACACATAACTGAAAAGGGATATATCCTACTATTGCACAGATCATCCAAGTGGAAGAAAGATATTCCAAAAAAGAATGGCTGATGGACTCAGGGAACATATATCAAATCTTTTGTGTTATCAGTGTAATGTCAACCTGTGCTTGGCCTCCTCTAAGGCCGCGTACACACGCGCGGACTGTTCGCCCAACTTTGTCCGTCCAACAGTTTCGGCAAACAGTCCGCTCAAACTTAGCATGGACGGACATGGCCACACACGACGGACGAACAGTTTGCTGAAACCGTGCGCGATGACGTGAACGGCACGTACGACGGGACGAAAAATACGACGTCCTATACACTGCATTATAGCTTTCGGCGTGAAAATCCTTTCTGAGCATGCGCGCAACTTTGTTTGACGAACAAGCCTACACACGGGCGGACTGTTCGCTCAAACAAGGTTTCAGCGGACAGTTTTTCGGAATTTCCGAAAAACCTTGTCCGTCCAACTGTCCGCTGAAACTGTCCGCTGAAAGCCCACACACGAGCGGACTGTCCGCCCAAACACTGTTCAGCGGACAAAGTTGGGCGAACAGTCCGCCCGTGTGTACGCGGCCTAAGAGAGTATGTCATTTGTACAAATTAATTGTTAATTTACAATGTGCTGGAGGGGTTTATTTGGGGAGTAGAGGACTTGTGCTAGAATGTGAGGTATAGTGGGGGGGCCGATATATACTGGGGGGGGGGGGCTTTGGGAGGGTAGAGGACTTGTGCTAGAAAGCAGGGTGGGGGTTTAGATATGGTCTGGGTGAGCTTTGGGAGTGGGTGGACTTGTGCTAGAAAGTGGGGCAGAGGAGGGGATCCGATAAGTGCGGGGGGGGCACTTTGGGAAGGGACTGGACTTGTGCTGGGGGGGCAAATACATACTGGGGGGCTTTAGGAGGGGTGCAGAATTGTGCTGTGGGGACAGATATGTACTGGGGGGCACACATGTTTTAGAAACAGTCAACAAAACAGTTTAAATATCGGTCCTAGCTGTCTGTCTCCATCATGTGTGTTTTGGCTTTGGTTGTAACATAGGAGGTGATTCTGGAGGTGGCACAGAGTGGAGCTGGGCTCTGGGGCACTGGCAAGGCTGCCAGGGTTACTACAAGGGGTGCTGGAGGGTTAGGAGTCAGCCCTGGACCAGCAGAGTTTGGGCTGGGAGGAGAAAAAGACCAGATTCTCTGGATCTACCAGATGATGCCCAACACCACCTCCTCCATGCTTGGCCCAACCTGCAAGGACTTTGATGACCCACCAGCACAGCAGGGAACCCCCTTTCAGCCAACCCACCCCCTGCCAGGGATTACAAAGTTCAAGCAGGGGGTAGTTATGTAAGACTCACCCTATAGCTTTACCAGACTGTGCATAGCAAATAGAAATAATCAGTTCCTGTAAAGGGTGGATCGGAGGCAGGGACACCACCATCAGAGGAAGGGACTTACCTCGGTGCAGGTGGCATGCACCCTTCCCCCACCCTATCCCTGCTGGAAGTGCTCCTGTTAATGATCACAGCTGGGTGCTGTCACTTAACATATGACCTGCCAGACCCAGAGAATAGATCAGCAGGCTGCTTACCATGAGCAGACCCATGTGTAACAAGGCATGGAACAAGGCCATCAGCATGCATCTATAGTGTCTCACCAGGGTCCCAGCTCTCTATAGATCCCGACACAGGCAACACACACTGACCGCTCACTTCCAATCCTCTACTCTCTGTGTGCAGGAAGTGGGGTTTGGGGGTGCGGCCACCTGTACTTAGCCAATCCACTCCCAGGAACTTTGCTTGCTAATAGCTCCCCACTGTCACTCAGGGAAGGGAGCAGTGACATTGGCTAAGGTACAACGCTGGGGCTCTGGGGCAGTACTGTGGCCAGATGCAGCTGACAAAGGAAGGAGTCAGAGAGAATTTACATGGGGGATCAGGGGGAGGAGAAGGGAGGATACAAGGTGTATGGAATACTAGATACCGCGATCCAGTCTCTGTATTGCAATCAACATCTCCCCGCCGGTTGCCTGTCACAATAATGAAACGCAGCTGGTGGCGAGATGTCAGCTGCAATACCGAGACTGGATCATGGTATGCGGTATCACACACACATCCCACAAAAGCTTCAGGCAAAGGCAACCAGCGTGTCCTGCCAGACAAGTCACTGGAACCAAGTGCCAAAACGTGTTCTACATGCTGGGCCTTACATCAAATCCCGGGACGGTCTCGGTGAAACCGGGACGGTTGGGAGGTATACTATACACTTCTCAAGACTTTTAAAGCCCACTTTGTGATTTTTTTCCTATGGGTAAGCCTACATTAAGTCAAGGACACTTGGGCCCTTGGCAATACAGTCTACTATTAAGTCATTCTGAGGATGTGCTTGTGTTTTAATTCAAGTCCGGCATCCTCCTAAACACTCTTTATCACTGGACGCTTTATGGGAGATGTTCTGTCAAAGCAAGAAAGCTATATTTTTATGATGGTAAACGCTAACCATCGTGATCACTGAGGAATTGCAGTAATCACTTTCAGCTGGAAAAAGTTGACAGTTGTACCAAAATATATGTGGCATCTTGAGAAGATTAATCAATGTTAAATGTTTTCCTCCAGCCGCCGTACACTTCATGCGCTCATTAGCGTGAGGCTTCCAGTCTGCATCAATTGCTTCTTCTTCTTCTTCTTCCTTTTTTTCCTGTACAGTTTAAAAAATAACATAATTGTGGTTTCTAATGCTTCAGGCAGACAATAGAGAATCCAGATGATTGCTGATTCTGGAGGGAGTCTGTTTTTTTGGACAGAGATACATATTAAATATGCTTATGAATATAAAAAGGCAGCGGGGAAAAAAGTGTCGCCTAAAATGATTGTATCTGAATTATAAGCAAAATTCAAAGAGTTGTAATTCGATTGCTCAGTACGGAAAAATGAACAGTTTGCTAGTTTGTTTGCAAAGCTCTTTACTCATTTGCATTAAAAGCCAAAACTTTTTATTTTAATTTTAGATACAGTACAGAATGTTAAGAACCCTTGCTAAGCTATTATTGTTTAAACTACTAGGGAGAGCGCTAGGCGGCCATCTTAGGGGCCCTTTCATGGTGGTGCGCTTAAAAACATGGTATGTTTTTCTTAAAAATGCATATTGCTCGTTTGATGCTTTTTCTGGTTGCATGACTCCCAGCTTGCACCTGTGAAACATGAACATGTGACTCAAAAAGTGCACCAAAATACAACTGGGTTGAGTCTTTTTGATGCATTTTCCATTGATTTTAATTAGAGGTGAGTTTTTGAAAAAGAACACCAAAGATGCAGCATGCAGGTGTTTTTCAAAATGCAGCACACTGGTATGAAGAGTTCCATAAGATTTAGTAATAACGCGTTTCATCAGACAAGAATCCCCCTTCATCAAGGCTCAAATGTAAAGTGCTTCCTATAGGAAATACTGTATATCAAAAATCTAATGGGAAGTGTTATGTGTCAATCATGATAGACATACAGAAATATAAAGGAATGCAATATACAGTTTTGTAAAAGCTCCTTCCAAATCAAACATTTTTCAGTTATCACCAGAACAGGAATAAAGATGAAAACTTCTAATTGGTGACAACTATAGAAAAGGTTTCCTTTTACTTTCAGCTGTGTAAAGGAAAATCTCTTCAATGGCCTACAAGGGTAAGTTCAACTTTTCATGAAAAATGAAGGTGTGAACTAACTCCAAAATATTCAGACTACCTTTCTGGACGTAGCAGCCATAGTTACATAGTAGGTGAGGTTGAAAAAGACACAAGTCCATCAAGTCCAACCTATGTGTGTGATTATATGTCAGTATTACATTGTATATCCCTATATGTTGTGGTCGTTCAGGTGCTTATCTAATAGTTTTTGAAACTATCGATGTTCCCCGCTGAGACCACCGCCTGTGGAAGGGAATTCCACATCCTTGTCACTCTTACAGTAAAGAACCCTCTTTGCAGTTTATGATTAAACCTCTTTTCTTCTAATTTGAATGAGTGGCAACGTGTCTTGTTAAACTCCCTTTTGCAAAAAAGTTTTATCCCTATTGTGGGGTCACCAGTACGGTATTTTTATATTGAAATCATATCCCCTCTCAAGCGTCTCTTCTCCAGAGAGAATAAGTTCTGAGCTCACAACTTTTCCTCATAACTAATATCCTCCAGACACTTTATTAGTATTGTTGCCCTTCTTTGTATTCGCTCCATTTCCAGCACATCCTTCCTGAGGACTGGTGCCCAGAACTGGACAGCATACACCAGGTGCGGCCGGACCAGAGTCTTGTAGAGCAGGAGAGTTATTGTTTTAGCTCTGGAGTTAAAGCGGAGTTCCACCCAAAAGTGGAACTTCAACTTTAAACACTCCTCGCCCCCTGACATGCCACATTTGGGGGGGGGCTGTACCCCTTTTTTTCATGGGACTTCCTGTCCCACTTCCTATCTACAGCCACCTAGGTGACTCCTCCTCTCGCCCTAGGCGGCCCCTCCCTGCCAGCAATCTTCTGGGACACAACTCAGGTCCCAGAAGATTGGCTGGCTAATAGGAGAGCGCAGTGCAACTCACACATTTGTGGTGCACGCCTGGGCGTGAAGCCATAAGCCTTCATTACAGTGCAGAGGAGAGGGGGGAGAGGAGCTAGCCTCCGGGCAGCCACATTGCTGGGTGGTGGGGCAGGTAAGTGTTGGTTTATTAAAAGTCAGCAGCTATGCTTTTTGTAGCTGCTGACTTGTAATAAACTAAAAAACGGGTGGAACTTCCGCTTTCATCCCCTTTTTAATGCATGCCAATATTCTGTTTGCTTTGTTAGCAGCAGCTTGGCATTGCACGCCATTACTGAGCCTATCATCTACCAGGACCCCCAGGTCCTTTTCCATCCTAGATTCCCCCAGAGGTTCTCCCCCCAGTGTATAGATTGCATGCATATTTTTGCCGCCCAAATGCATTATTTTTCTACATTAAACCTCATTTGCCATGTAGTTGCCCACCCCTTTCATTTGTTCAAATCTTTTTGCAAGGTTTCCACATCCTGCGGAGAAGTTATTGCCCTGCTTAGCTTAGTATCGTCCGCAAATACAGATATTGAACTGTTTACCCCATCCTCTAGGTCATTTATGGACAAATTAAATAGGATTGGTCCCAGCACAGAACCCTGGGGGACCCCACTACCCACCCCTGATGTCCCATGTTGCTGGTGTAGTGGTCTGTACACCGTATACCGCAATACCCAATCCCAGGGTGAGCGCCATTATAATGCACACACGGCTTTACTGACCAATGAGTGCTTGTCTGTATTGCTGACATTGCGGGACTCCAGGACAACAGGTAAGTGTCCTATTGTTAAAAGCCAGCAGCTGCAGTATGTATGGCTTTTGATTTTTTTTTTTTTTGCCCACTTTAACAACCAGCTAATGTTAAAGACGTCGGTGGCTGCCAGCTCCAAAAATTGGCATCTGAACCACGTCTATCGCAGCTGTACCGCTGCTTTGGAAATTCACAATGAAAACTTCAGAGAAATCTGCAGAGGACATGAACCTAGCCTCAGAGTACAGTAATCTTCCAAAATAACTTCCAAAAATAGAACTCAATTTGGAGCAAGAAATATACGAAACAAATACAAATATACTAAATTAATTGCGAAAACAAATCAAGCATAATGAATATGACAAAACAAAATGATTTACTTAACAAATTCATCTAAAACATTTTTCCATTTTGCACATCTCTATGCTGCACACAAGAGAACCCCTTGGATATCCTCATCCTCAGCCCTTACATTCTCTTGCATCACTGATGGAATGCAGGTCCAGACTTGAATGCAGTTTAACAATATATTCAAACCTGATAGAAGAAAGAGTAGGACAGTTGGAATATCTGGTGTCTTCTAGTGGCTCCTACAGGTCCTTTGGTAGCAGTCACTGGCTATGACACAACTTCCAGAGGCATCACTTATGCCGCGTACACACGACCGGACTTTTCGAGGGACTAGGTCCGGCGGTCCGACGGAGTTTCAGCGGAGTTCCGACGGACTTTCCAAATGAACGGACTTGGCCACACACAATCACACCAAAGTCCGACGGATTCGAACGTGATGACGTACGACTGGACTAGAATAAGGAAGTTCATAGCCAGTAGCCAATAGCTACCCTAGCGTCGGTTTTTGTCCGTCGGACTAGCATACACACGAACGGATTTCTCGGTCCGGCGGAGTTCCAGTTGAAAAATGTAAAACATGTTCTATTTCTAAAGTCCGCCGGATTTTTGGCAAGCAAAGGTCCGATGGAGCCCACACAAGATCGAATTGTCCGTCGGACCTTTGCTGTCAAAAAGTCTGGTCGTGTGTACGCGGCATTAGAACTTCTTCAGGAGAACATCATCTACAAAACAGGAGATTCTGGTACTTCTCCTTTCCAATGATAAGTCTAAAGCCCCATACACACTATCAGATTTTCTGCTGATTTTTTTCCTTCAGATTTACCAAAACCATGTAGTACAAGGGCCTGCCTGATTGCACACAAATTAAAACTCCTAAGGTTTGACCTCATATTATATGGTTTTGGTAAATCTGAAGGAAAAAATCTGCAGAAAAGTGTGTATGGGGCTTTACTCAGAGCACAAAGTTTGCCCCACATAACCTCCAGATATACAGCTTTCTATACAGATAAGTGACACCCTCTAGATCCCAACTGCATGAAGACCACTGGTGACAAGTTCACCAAAGGACTGGCGAGTTGGTAAGACAGGTAAAATTCCCCATACCACCAGTACCATACTGTCGGCACAGGACTCCAGAGCCTCCTGACTTGGGTTGCCACCTTTTCTTCACGACAAACCTGAACACTTTAGCGGCACAGGACACATTTTTTTCATAGTATACACTATAGGTTTATAAAAGACCCGATACACCTTTGGGTGTCCCAAGAATAGTGGTGATGCAGCACGCTGCAGCAAACATTGGATGTGGCCAGACTGCTCCCCCCCCCCCCCCAGTGCCCCATTGATGCCAAAACTGCCCCAGACAGCAGCCCGCAGCTCCCAGATGGCAACAGATTTTTGTGCGACTATCTCGGGTACTTGGGGAGCCACGGCTCAGTCTGAATAATGTGTCTGGGTTTCAGAGAGACTGAAACCCGGACACATTATTCCAAACCTGGACTGTCCGGGTGAATACTTGACAAGTGGCAACCCTACTCCTGATGGGTAGATTACAGGAAGCCCAGAAGATCATGTACTTGGAGGGACTGGACAAAAATAATAACGTACTCTACACAGAAAGGCAGGTGGAGGAACACATACCTACACATTTATTAAAATACCTTGTGTAACAATTATTTTGATCATTTTGATTTTGAGAAAACTATTAAGTGACCTTTTGCAGAGAAAATGACAAGACATGCCTTCTGTTGGGGGATACAGTTATGCCTTTAGAGTTGTCACAGTCACTGAGTGCCATGGAAAAGAGAACAGATGCAACTGCAAAGGGCGACACTTAAGCCTCCGGGCTGGCTGTTCTTGGAAGGTTATTTGGACATAAGTCTTCTAATAAGAAAAGATAATGGAATAAATATATAAAGTATGAAGTGGTATCAGATGGCCAGCTTGGGAGAAGTTATGAGACCTGGAGGAGATGGACCTTCTGCTCCTAACTGTGGGATTACTAACAGATACTAACCTTAGTCCATCCTTCTGGGTAAAGGAAAAAGGGGCTAGGAAATCTAAACAGGCATCTTTTGCCATTTATAACATCTACTTCTAGAAAACGAATGGCTGTCAAATTTTTGTGCTGATCTAATAGCGTTAAACACTTGGGGGCCTTGGGAATCCGAGGTACACTTAAAAAATGTAATCTAAGTACTTTGGGAGTACCTCATATGTTAAGGGCTTCCTTATCTGTCATGAATGCTGTTTATTGCAGGAAAGTGCCAACAATTTATTTTTCAGGGAAATTATTTTTATTTTACATTAATTTATTATTCAGATATCTAGGAGGTCAGTCTATGTATCTATTTAAATATATACCAATCGTTCTATCTTTTAATTGCATGATAGATAGATAGATAGATAGATAGATAGATAGATAGATAGATAGATAGATAGATAGCTGGAGAGATGATAATAGATAGATAAATCGATACAGGGCTGCTGATAGAAATCATGGGGCCCCGTACAGCCTACCTGATGGGGCCCCCTTCAGCTCCACCCCTGGTCCCTCCTTCAGCCCCACCTCAGACTCCACCCCTGGCCCCTCCCCAGACCCGCCTTGAAACGGTCTCTGCAGCACATTACGTCATTGGCGGCATGGGTGGCACTGTCTCTGCAGGCAGCACATGCGCATGTGCTACCTGCAGACAGTGGCACCCATCCCGCCAAAGCCATATTGTGCTGCAGACAGTGCCACCCATGCTGTAATGTGCTGCGGACAGTGCCACTCATGACACTAATGCCAGGTAGTACATGCTTTATGGGCTATAAAGCATGTGCTGCCTGCCAAAAGTGTCACCCATGCCGCCAATGGCATATTGTGCTGCAGACAGTGCCACCCATGCTGCCAATAATTCCATTGGCGGCATGGGGGGCACTGTCTCTGCAGGCAGCACATGTGTTATGGCATTAGCATCATGGGTGGCACTGTCTGCAGCACATTATGGCATTGGCGGCATGGGTGGCACTGTCTGCAAGCATCACATGCTTTATGGCCCATAACGCATGTACTACCTGCAGACAGTGCCACCCATGCCGCCAATGCCATAATGTATAGATGCTGCTGCAGTTGTAATGGATCTTGAATCCTCCCCCCCCAAGCAAGCACATACCTGTGTTAGCCGAGCCCCAGGAGTCACTTCCTCCCTGATCCTGCTGCTGCCTGTACTGAAGTGCGAGTGTCCACAAACTATTCCAGTCAGTTGCCTTTTTTTTCTTCTCCTGCTGGCGCTGCCAGTCGCCTCACTGCTTCTTCTTTCAGGCCAAGTGAGGAACAGAACAGAGGGGGAGGAATCACTTCATGGTGCCAGGGAAGGCACTATAGAGGGCGCGGGTGCGTAAGAGACATTCTGACATTCTTCCACACCCGATATAGGAGAAATGGGGGGGGGGGGGGGTTGGTGGGGACGATGTTTGGTCATGGTGGCTGGAGGATTTTTTTTTTGTTTTACATTAATTTGTTCTCTGTTCAGGTTGCCCGGGCCCCCCTGCTGGTTGGGCCTGGTACAACAGGTACTAGCCTATCAGCAGCCCTGGATAGATAGATAGATAGATAGATAGATAGATAGATAGATAGATAGATAGATAGATAGATAGATAGATAGATAGATAGATAGATATATGGATAGAATGATAGATATAGATAAATGGATAGATATCTACATCGTCAAGTTCCTCCACCCTAAACTCACTCATCCATGTCTTTATGGACCTTGCTTTGTGCACTGGTCCAATTCATTTGGTGAAGGGGGAATTACAGTGGGGGGTTGTTTTTCAGGGGTTGGGCTTGGCCCCTTAGTTCCAGTGAAGGGAACTCTTAAGGCGTCAGCATACCAAGACATTCTGGACGATTTCATGCTCCCAACTTTGTGGGAACAGTTTGGGGATGGCCCCTTTCTGTTCCAACATGACTGCCCACCAGTGCACAAAGCAAGGTCCATAAAGACGTGGATGAGCAAGTTTGGGGTGGAGGAACTTGACTGGCCTGCACAGAGATCTGACCTCAATCTGAACACCTTTGGAATGAACTAAAGTGAAGACCTTCTCGTCCACTATCAGTGCCTGACCTCACAAATGCACTTCTGGAAGAATGATGAAACATTCCCATAGACACACTCCTAAACCTTGTGTACAGCCTTCCCAGAAGAGTTGAAGCTGTTATAGCTGTAAAGGGTGGACCAACTCAATATTGAACCCTTCGGACTAAGACTGGGATGCCATTAAAGTTCATGTGCGTGTAAAGGCAGGTGTCCCAATACTTTTGGTAATATAGTGTATGTATTATATCTGTATATTCAGCTGTTTTCTTGGAGTTCGGCTTTAACCATTTGATCGGCCTGGCAGGACAGGACTGGCTCTCTGTTGAATTCAATACACACATGTTCAGCCTTATATCATGCTACTCAATATGACAACACTATAAAGATAAAGCAGGGTAATGAAAATGGTGTAACCTTCATTTATTTTCAATTGTAAATATTCCTCGAGCTATCGATTTCTCTTTCTTTTACCTTGTAATGCTTTTAATATAACTTTTCATTGACCTTCCAGCTTATTCTGATCAATAAGAATTTGCTCTGGAGGATAAAAAACACAGAGATATTCAGACTGCACAACGCGGAATGAAATGGCTTAAAGATATTTTCAATGGTGGCTGCTCATATTTAGGCTGTATAGGGAATTATGTTGACTTGATATATGGCAGCAAAGACAATCTGAAATGTGAAAACTCAGCTCCTTCTTCTTAAAGAGGAGCTCCAGACTCCTGCAGAAAAAAATAAGAGTCAGCAGCTACAGGTAGATACTGTAGCTGCTGACTTGTAAAGTGTTACTAAACCGACAGCAGTAAAATCAGTCTGTATATGCAGTAAAGCATGCTTGTTATACTCACTGTGGAACCTAAGGGGTTAAAGTGGTTGTAAACCCATGGGGGGGGGGGGGGGGGGGAAGTAACATGCAAGGCCAGGGCATAATGAGCTAGTATGCATAGCATACTAGCTCATTATGAATAACTTGCCTGAGAACGAAGCCCCCGAAGCGGTCCTCCATCTTCATGTCTGCCGCTGCCATGTATCCCGGAGTCTTCTGGGTCTCGCTGCTCCGGCGCTGTGATTCGCCCAAAGCAGCAATAACATCACTCCCATGCATGCGCACACGAGCCGTCACTTGCAGCATATCGCTGCGATCTGTGGCCTGCCCAATGCGCCTGCGCGCCGCTGTCTACGGGGCATGCGCCGTAGACAGCGGTGGCCGTCTTTTTGTAAATATCTCCTAAACCGTATAGGTTTAGGAGATATTTCTTGGACCTACAGGTAAGCCTTAATCTAGGCTTACCTGTAGGTTAAAGTGGTTTGTAAGGGTTTACAACCACTTTAATCCTCTGTAATGTGTAGATATACTGTTTGATCCTGTCTTCTCTGATCATCCCCTTCTTCCACTGTCCCCAACCCCTCTCTTGATTGTACAGAGTCTTGGGGGCACTCTGCACATGCTCAGTTTTGTGTGTATTGCTAGAGAGTTTTTTTTATCTTTTTCTTGGGAGAGTGCATGTGATCAGCACAGGGCCAATCAGCACTGTCCAGGCAGAGGGTCAGGGGTCCTGCAGCCCCATAGGACAGTCAGAGAAGAATAAAAAGTTCTCCTACAACCTTTAACCAGACACTGATAGAAGTCACAAGACTGCTATATACTGCTGATGAGAAAATGTATTTAGCAGTTTATATTTACTAAAACAATTGCATTTCCATGTTCTGTGTACTGTGGGAGACCAGATATAGTGAATGCCGGGTCCTGGGTTTAGTAGGGCACTTACCTGTCCAAGAATCCAGTGGTGCATAACCCGAGCCAATTTTACAGCCAGTTCCCTACTGCATATGTGTGAAGTGTGCTGCACTCTCTGATTGGGCCGACTGCAGGGGAAGGAGAAGGGAGGTCGAAGTTCCAGCTGAGTTCGCCCCCCTAGTAATTACCTGAGCCCCATGTCGATCTATTGATGTGCACAAGAATCTCGGCAGTCCAGGACGTTCCCTCCCCATTGAGACACCAGTGGGTGCCATTGGCTCCCATTGCTGTCAATCAAAGTCAGTTAGCCAATGAGGAGAGAGGAGGACAGAGTCGAGGCACAGCTCCATGTCTAAATGGACACACAGATCAGCAGCTCAGGTGCCCCCATAGCAAGCTGTTTGCTGTAGGTGCACTTGGCAAGAGGGAGGGGCCAGGAGTGCCGGCGAGAGACCCGAAAAGAGGAGGACGGGGCTTCTCTGTGCAAAGCCACTGCACAGAGCAGGTAAGTATAACATGTTTGTTACTTTTAAACAAAAAAAGACTAATATTAAAGTGATTGTAAAGCTTCAAGTTTTTGTTTTTTTAAATAACAAACATGTCATACCTACCTCCACTGTGCAGTTTGTTTTGCACAGAGTGGCCCCAATCCTCCTCTTCTGGGGTCCTCCGGTGGCACTGGTAGCTCCTCACCGCATCGCATAACCCCCTAGGAGAAGCGCTCTCCCGGGGAGGTTACTTTGCGGGCAGCCTCCCTAGGCCAGCATTTGCATCCATAGATGCAGAATGCCGGGTTCGGCCCTGCCCCTGGCACCACGTCATTGTATTTGATTGACAGCAGCAGGAGCCAATGGCTGCTCTGATATCAATCTATCCTATCAACCTATCAAGAGCCAAGAACCCCGGGCAGAGGAAAAGTGCGTCTCCACCGTGGGAAATTCCAGGGCTCAGGCAATTTTTGGGGAAAAAAAATACACTTTTCGACTTAAAAAGTAAGACATCAGTAAAGTTAGCCCAATTTTATTTTATTTAGTGAAAGATAATGTTATGCCGAGTAAATTGCTACCCAACATGTCACGCTTCAAAATCGCTCCTGCTCGTGGAATGGCGACAAACTTTGGACCCTTAAAAACCTCCATAGGCAACGTTTAAAATTTTTCACAGGTTACCAGTTTTGAGGTCTAGAGCTAGAATTATTGCTCTCGCTCTTACAATCAGGGCGATACCTCATATGTGTTTAAACACCGTTTTCATATGCGGGCACGACTTACGTTAGTTTCTGTGCGTGAGCTCAGCGGTTTGAAAATTGTTTATTGTTTTTCTTATTTATTTTTTTATTTTATTTTTATCGTCTTTTTTTTAAAAAAAATTGGGTCAAGTTTATTCCTATTACAAGAAATGTAAACATTCCTCTTAAATGTGAGATCTGGGGTCAAAAAGACCCCAAATCTCATATTTACACTAAAATGCAAAAAATAAATAAATAAATAAATAAATAAATAAATAAATATATATATATATATATAAGTATTTTTTTTACTAAAAGAAAAAAAAATCTCCTTTAAGAGCATTGGGGGGAAAGTGACATTGGACGTCGTTTCCTCCATCCAATGCTATGGACTCGAGTGGGGGCCATCTTCCCCTCACTCGGCATCCAGCCTCACAGGGGAGCGGAGAGAGCGCGGTGGGTGGGGGGGTGGCCCCTCTCCCACCACTGATAAAAATGATCTTGTGGCGGATCCGCCACTGAGACCACTTTTATCTGAAAGCCAGCTGCCCTCCTTTTTTAAAAATACCACGGTTATGGCAGCTAGCCCCCGTCTAAGGTATGAAGTCCCCTGTGGAATGCCAGTTAATGGTGGGTTAACTGGTAAGTTAAACTGACAGGTATCTGCAGAAGGTTGAGGTTGTCCCCGAGCCGGTGCGGTGCAGCTGGGGACTATGTAATAGATACAAAAGTGGATACTTGATACTTGAGGCCTCCAAAGATCGGCAACCTTATGTTTATTGTTATTGTATGATTTTTTTGTTGTTCCTGTTTTAAGAAATGTTGGTTTTATTTCACTACTGCCAATTTTACTCCAAAATGGTGTCATGGTGGTAGATTATTGCAGTTTAGTTGGGGTAAATGGTTGGGGTAGGTTAGCAGTCATTATTTATATGGGTGCTAATGACATCTGTGGTATCAAAAGCCTCGTAGGCACTATCGCACTTTCCGAGACCAAAACCGTGGAATTTTGTCCAAAGGGTGTTGGCTCAAACTTGTCTTGCATACACACCGTCACACAAATGCTGGCCAACAATTACAAACGTAGTGATGTACTATGTAGTTTTTCAGCTCTTTAGCGCCACCCTTTGGGCTCCTTCTGCTAATTTCATGTTAGTAGAAGTTTGATTTGTGCTTTTCTTTTCACTTTTTTCATTTATTGCTTTTCATTTTGTGCTTTTCAGTTCGTTTCTGAGCGGCTATTCAACCAGACATGTTGGGGAATAGGAGGAGATAACGCATTATTTATTATTGGCTTTGGAGTTATTGCTTTGACATTATTTTTTTGGTTCAATAATGGTTTGATTTGGTAAATTTTCTATATTTATGGATGCATGGAATGCACTCTTTGGTTATTTTCTATTGGCAGATAACATGCCTAATTATTTTTTAATGCACAATAAAACAATTGTGTAGAATAATACTTGGCTGTGTGTTTTACTTCAAATGACAGTTTGGAAGTAGGCAGTTACATTTTAAAAAATACAATGTATAATTGACAAGGGACACCAACATAGTTGTATCTTTGTTCTTAAAAACTACGGGATGATGGTGTCGTGGTAATTTGCACAAATAAAAAAAAACAAAAAAAAAAACATAATAATATTATTCTTGATGTCACTAGAAAAAAAAGCCTTGGAAAATGTGTTTGCAAAAACTCCATCAGTATCACCAGCAAAGCAGCTTCATTATTATCCAGGGGCGGACTGACAACTCATGGGTCCCCCGGGCAATAGGAGATTATGGGGCCCCCGGGCAAAAGATTATGGGGCCACATAGTATACATCACACACACACAGGTACTGGAGAGGTGGGACAGCTATAATCACTGTCCCTGGTTTTATTGAGGCTGGCAAACCTGATGGGGCCCTCGGGCAGTGCCCGAATGGTCAGTCCGCTCCTGTTATTATCCCATTAAAGAAGAAGAGAATGTTCGTTGAATTTTGAAATTTCATAATTTGCCGCGTCACGAATGTTAATTCTCCATTGCGAACGCTAATTTACAAGACCGACCGCTTCTGCTTCCGAGCATGCCTGTTTGTACTTTGGACTTTTGTGAGACGGACTTGTGTACACACTATCGTAAAATCCGACAACAGACATTTATTGGCGGAAAATTTGAGAACATGCTAGCCAACATTTGTTGTCGGAAAGACCGACAACAATTGTCCGACGGAGCGCACACACACTCGGACTTACCGCCAACAAGCTCACATCCAACATTTCCCAGCGGAAAATCCAATCGTGTGTATGCGGCATTAGTCATGTTCTCCTCACACTGCACAGTATCGTTTTATAGTCCAGACTTTGGAAAAACAAACTCCGCTCCGGTCTTTTCTGCCTCCAAAAAGCACATACTGAAAATGTCAAAAAAATAAATAACCGATTCTGGAAAAAGTTTATTTGAACTGGACCCGTTTGGCTTGTTTTGTTCCTTTTCATATAAACAGAAGACGGCAGAGCAGATTCTCATGCAGACATGAAAGATGTGTGTGCAGGTGGACTGGAGGTCTACAGCAAATGTTTGTATCTGCCTGCCAGAATGGTGTTTGTAACTTAGTGTGACAGCGCGCTCCATACGCCCGACATCTGTTCAGCAGACCGCGCTCCTTCTCTCTCTGAAGACCAGACGTGTAACACTGAACCCTTGTTCGGATTAGTAAATGTACATACAGAATATAAAATGAATATTGTCATAAGCTGACAGGGTTTTGGCAGGGCCGATTTAAGGATCAGCTCACATAAAAGTGATATTTTAGATATAGGTTTAGTCTAGTGGGCTAAGCCAGACCCTGACGTCGAATGTATCATGGATTCTCCAATAGAATCCTGCCATTGCCTTGCCATGATTCTCAACGATCTTCCTGTCCACCTGGGAGTTTTGGGTGTCCCACTCACCTTCTTGTGTTCCAGCGCCTCCTCTTCCAGTCTCTTTAATAGAGGAATTCCACTGGTTTTTGCGATTATTAAAAGTCAGCAGCTACAAAAAGTGTAGCTGCTGACTTTTAATAAACAGACACTCCCCTGTCCCATGGTCCAGCGATGCGGCCCCCCGAAGCCTCCGTTCTCTCCCCCTCCTCATCGCGGCGTCAACATTTTGAGTGAGGGCATCCGGCTGTGACAGTTTGCAGCTTCACAGCCGGGGGCACGCACTGCGTACGCGCGAAACCGCACTGCGCATGCGCGAGCGCGCGTCAATGGCCAGGCAATGTTCTGGGACCTGTGCCGTTGCAGAACATTGCTGGGAGGGAGGGACTCCTAGGCGGCCAGAAGTCGGAAAAGAGGAAGTGACACAGGAAGTCCCACTCCAAACCAGGTACCCAGCCCCCACTTCAAAATGACACGCCAATTGAGGCATGTCAGGGGGCGAGGAGTACTTAAAACTGAAGTTCCACTTTTTTAAATGGAACTCCGCTTTAATTTAAAATAAATAAAAAATCCACAACCAAACCACCCAAAAACCACTGTTAGTGGACTAGCATGGGAATTACATAGATCCTATAAAAAAAAAAAAACGATATAATCGTAACCACTTGACCTCTGGAAGATTTATCCCCTTTCATGACTAGGCCATTTTTGCAATACGGCACTGTGTTACTGCAACTGACAGTTGTGTGGTCGTGCGACACTGTACCCAAATAAAATTACTGTCCTTTTTTCCCACGACTAGAGCTTTCTTTTGGTGATATTTGATCACCTCTGCGGTTTTTATTTTTTGAGCTATAAACAAAAAAATACTGACAATTTTGAAAAAAAAAATAATTAATGTCTGCTATACAACACATCCAATAAAAAAAAAAAAAATCGAATTACTTCATACATTTAGGCCAATGTGTATTCTGCTACATATTTTTAGTAAAAAAGAAAATCCCAGTAAGCGTATATTGATTGGTTTGTGCAAAAGTTATAGCATCTACAAACTATGGGATATTTTTATTTTAACTAGTAATAATGTCGGCGATCAGCAACTTATTGCGGCACTACGATATTGTAGTGGACAAATCGGACACTAACTGACACTTTTGGCACTTGTTGGGGACCTGTGGCACTAATACAGTGTTCAGTGCTAAACATATGCACTGTCACTGTACTTAATGTACTAATGACACTGGCTGGGAAGGGGTTAAACATCTAGGGCGATCAAAGGGTTAACTGTGTGCCTATCCAGTGTGTGTGGAGGTGCTTTTACTAGGGGAAGGCGTGGATCCATGTTCCTGCTTTACAGGAAAACAGGATCACTCATTCCCTACTGACAGAACAGCAACCTGCCTACTGAACGGCGGGTGCCAGCAGACATTGGGGGTTATTTACTAAAGGAAAATCCACTTTGCACTGCAAGTGCACTTGGAAGTGCAGTCACTGTAGATCCGAGGGGGACATGCAAGGAAAATAAAAAAACTGCATTTTAGCTTGCACATGATTGAATGATAAAATCAGCAGAGCTTCCCCTCATTTCAGATCTACCCCTTAGATTTGGAGCGACTGCACTTCCAGTGCAAAGTGGATTTGCCTTTCGTAAATAACCCCCATTGAGTCCATCCTACCTGTAGATCAGCTCCTGCTGTGTATAATCACAGCGGGGGTGGGTCGCCAGCGGCGTACATCCACGCCCCAGACTCAGAAGTGCAGGATCACGTACTAGGTACTGTATGTGATCCTGCGCAGCAGAGCCGCCTTTCTGCCTTCTATGTAAGTTATACGTTAAGCGGTTAAAGTGATAATAAAGTCTTCGTTTATTTAAAAATAATAAACATGTCATACATACCTGCTCTATGTAGTGGTTTCGCACAGAGCAGCCCAAAACCTCCTCTTCTCGGGACCCTTTCCGGTGCTCCTGGACCCTCCCTCCTGTCGAGTGCCCCCACAGCAAGCCACTTGCCATGTAGGCTCCCCGAGCTGAGCTGCAGCTCTGTGTCTGAATAGTGGCCCGGCCCCACCCCCTCTCTCTCCTCATTGGTTCACTGACTTTGAATGACAGCAGTGGGAGCCAATGGGGCCCCCCTGCTGTCTCAGCCAATGAGTAGAGAAAAACCGAGACACTCCTGCAACATCGCTGGATCGAGATGGGGTTCAGGTATATATAATGCAGCATACACACGACCAGACTTTTGGACGGACTAGGTCCGACGGTCTCCCCGATGGATTTTCAGCGGAGGTCCGACAGACTTTCTGAACGAATGGACTTGGCCACACATGACCGGACTAAGTCAGTTCGAAAGTCCGTTCGTTTTTAATCGTGATGACGTAAAAGGGATTAAACAAGGAAGGTCAATAGCCAGTAACCAATAGCTGCCCTTGCATCGTATTTGGTCCGTCGGACCAGCACACAGACGAACGGATTTCCCGATTTTTTAGTCCATCGGACTTGAGTCTGTCGGATAGATTTGAAACATGTTCTATTTCTAGGTCCGTCTGACTTTTGGGGAAAAAATAGTCCGCTGGAGCCCACACACGATCGAATTGTCCGATGGATTCCGGTCCGCCAGACCAAGTCTGCCGGAAAGTCCGATCCTGTGTACGCGGCATTAGAGGGGCTGCTGAACACAGAAGGTTTTTGCATCTTAGTGCATAGAATGCATTAATATACAACACCTCCTGCCTTTAGAACCACTTCAAGGCTGCTTCCGCAGTGAGTTTTTCAAGCGCGTTTGCGTTAAAAAAAAAAAGCACCTAAAGCGCTTACGAAATATGCTTCCCTTTAAAATCAATGAATGTGTTCCCCCTCCTGGGGCAGTGCGCTTCTGTTGTGGTGAAAAAAATCCTGCTTGCAGCATTTTTGGAGCATGTTTGGGGAGTTAAAAAAAAAAACTTACTAAAAACGCACCTTCCCATTGAAAGAAATGGAAGATGCAGAAAAAGGCAGCAAAAACGAACCCATAGTGCATTTTTGGTGCAGTATTTGAGTCACATGTCCTTTAAAACTGCACCGCAAATGCTGTAAAATCATATGCGTTTTTGACACGTTTTTTTGCAGCGGATCAGTGTGAACGCAACCTTAACAATCTGTATTTGAAAAAGGAAACAAATTCCGACATCAGTGGCCAAATTATGAAAAAAAAGGCCATATAATATAAGAAATAATATATTACCAATCAAAAATCTTCAATAGATATTTACATTCATTGATGAAGAACAAAAACCATTTATGAATATCAAATTCTACCCAAACAATGTATAAACATATCAATATTATCTTCAGGATTTAGGCAGGCCTGATCCATTCAATAAAGAACCAGGCAAAGTCATACTCCTCTTAAAGTAATAATCCACTGGGTGCTTCAAATGACTAGGACTCAAGAGGTGGAATCAATATTGATGTTGAATATTGTTTTTAGAGTCTACAGTATCTCACAAAAGTAAGTACACCCCTCCCATTTTTGTAAATATTTTATTCTCTCTTTTTATGTGACAACAGTGAAGAAATGACACTTTGCTACAATGTAAAGTAGTGATTGTACAGCTTGTATAACAGTGTACATTTTCTGTTCCCTCAAAATAACTCAACACACAGCCATTAATGTCTAAACTGCTGGCAACAAAAGTGAGTACACCCCTAAGTGAAAATGTCCAAAGTGTCAATATTTTGTGTGGCCACCATTATTTTCCATCACTGCCTTAACCCTCTTGGGCATGGGGTTCACCAGAGCTTCACAGGTTGCCACTGGAGTCCTCTTCCCCTCCTCCATGACGACATCACAGAGCTGGTGGATGTTAGAGACCTTGTGCTCCTCCACCTACCATATGAGGATGCCCCACAGTTGCTCAATAGGGTTTGGGTCTGGAGACATGCTTGGCCAGTCCATCACCTTTACCCTCAGCTTCTTTAGCAAGGCAGTGGTTGTCTTGGAGGTGTGTTTGGGGTCGTTATCATGTTGGAATCCTGCCCTGCGGCCCAGTCTCGAAAGGGAGGGGATCATGCTCTGCTTTAGTATGTCACAGTACATGTTGTATATGTGTAAAACCTTGTGAGCTGCTATATATAAACAATAAAGCTGCCAACACTCCCCACACTTCCTGATAATGTGACAATACAAATCCAAAAACAATTATTGCAGTGCCAAATCAATAAATAAACAATGACAATTTGATACAAAATCTGACAAAGTGCAAAACTGATCTCCTTATAGTGCAAAAATATGTTTAACCACTTGCCGACCAGCCACCACAGTTGTTATGTCTCTTTGCTCTGTGGCCACTAGGGGCGCACACGCACGCTGCTCTCCCCCGGTCACGATCGCTGCTGGGCTCCCATGATCGCAGCTGACACACAGAGAACCGGGATCTGTGTGTGTAAACACACCGTTTCCGGTTCTCTGAGGGGAGAAGTGAAAGATTGTTCATACAGAGTATGAACAGAGACCTGTCATCTCCCCTGCACAGTCCCCTCCCCCCTTCAGTTAGAATCACCTCCCAGGGAACACAATTAACCCCTTGATTGCCCCTTAGTGTTAACCCCTTCCCTGCCAGTGACATTTTTACAATAATTATTGCATTTTTATAGCACTGATCGCTGTATAAATGCCATCGGTCCCAAAAATGTGTCAGAATTGTCTGATATGTCCGCCATAATGTCACAGTCCTGATAAAAATCACTGATCTCTGCCATGACTAGTAAAAAAAAAAAAAAAAAATAATAATAATAAAAATAATAGAAATACCATAAAACTATCCCCTTATTTGCAGACGCTAAAACTTTTGCGCAAACCAATCAATAAACACTTATTGCTATTTTTTTAACCAAAAATATGTAGAAGAATACATATTGGCCTAAACTGAGGAAAAAAAATGTTTTATATATTTTTGGGGAATATTTGTTATTAGCAAAATGTAAAAAATATTGCATTTTTTTTCAATATTGTTGCTCTTTATTTGTTTATAGCGCAAAAAAAAAAAAAATGATCAGAGGTAATCAAATACCACCAAAAGAAAGCTCTATTTGTGAGGAAAAAAAGGACGCAAATTTTGTTTGGGTGCAACGTCGCACGACCGCGCAATTGTCAGTTAAAGCTGCGCAGTGCCGAATCGCAAAAAGTGCTCTGGTCAAGAAGGGGGTAAAATCTTCCGAGGCTGAAGCGGTTAAATGTCCAAACATAAAGTGCAATGTGCTTAATACTCCACACAGTGTCCTTATTCATTCCAATACGTAACATGACAGTCTATTACAGCCTTTCTCAACCTTTTCAACACAGAGGAACCCTTGGGATAGTTCTCTGGTCTCGGGGAACCCCTGCAAAAAATTAGAAATCTACAATTCATGATACATTAGTGTGATAGTCGTTGGGAAGAATGGTCCTTACACATTGGGAAGAATTACCTCTTTACAGATAGCTAAAAAGATCAATGGTGTCGGTGGGAACTTATCTAAGAGGCAGAAATTGCCCAATGCTGAAGGAACTCCTAGCAACCTCTGGGGGAACCCTGGGGTTCCACGGAATCCTGGTTGAGAGTCACTGATCTATTATATACTACTGTGAGTTCACCCCTCATTCACGGAATGTTCACTTCCTTACAGACCTCATACATTTTCCAAAGTAGTTACATATCAAACTAAAAATAAACAAAAAAGTTTATAAAGTGAGTACTTCATATCCAAAAGACAACTGAATAATGCTGTATAATAATACAATGCAATGTGGATTCTACCTCTAAGGAGGACAGGGAAACAGGAACAAAACAAAACAAACAAATAGGAACAAAAAACAAAAACAAAAAAAAGAAATCTATTTGTTTGTTTTTTTTGTTTCTGTTTCCCTGTCCTCCCTAGAGGTAGAATCCACATTGCATTGTATTATTATACAGCATGATTCAGTTGTCTTTTGAACATAAAGTACTCACTTTATGTTTCGTTTATTTTTAGATTGTGGACCTTGCATCGCTACAGGAGGGCACACTGGGAGGTTATTGCACCATATTATGCAAGTATGAAAAGAACTCCATGCAGATTCAGTTCTTCTTTAACCACTTCCCGACCAGCGCACGACGATGTACGTCGACAGAATGGCACGGGCAGGCATATTGGCGTACAGGTACGTCCAATATTCAATGCCGCCCTGCCATCGGGAGCACACCGCCGGCGGCGCGCTCCCGCGCTGGTCGGGACCCCCGTGAGTCCGGTCGCGGGACCCGTGGACTCGATCGCCGCGGGCATCCCCGCGATCGTCTCACGGAGCGGCCGAATGGAGGAAATGCTGTGTAAACAACATTTCTCCATTCTGCCTAGCAACTATTGACGCTGATCTCTGCTCCATGTGATTGGAGCAGAGATAAGTGTTCACTAAATGAAAGCCCAACCCCCCCACAGTTAGTAACACACCCCTAGGAACACTTAACCCCTACACTGCCACCCACTGGTTAACCCCTTCACTGCCAGTGTCATTTACACAGGAATCACTGCATTTATATAGCAGTGATTACTGTATAAATGACAATGGTCCCAAAAATGTGTCAAAAATGTCCGATGGGTCCCCCACAATGTCGCAGTCACAATAAAAATCGCTGATCGCCGCCATTACTAGTAAAAAAAAAAATAATAAAAAATTATTAATAAAAATGCTATAAAACTATCCCTATTTTGTAAACGCTATAACTTTTGCGCAAACCAATCAATAATCGCTTATTGCAATTTTTTTTACCAAAAATATGTAGAAGAATATGTATCGGCCTAAACTGAGGGAAAAAAATGTTTTTTTATATATTTTTGGGGGATATTTATTATAACAAAAAGTAAAAAATAATGCGTTTTTTTCTAAATTGTCGCTCTATTTTTGGTTATAGCGCAAAAAATAAAAACCGCAGAGGTGATCAAATACCACCAAAAGAAAGCTCTATTTGTGGGAAAAAAAGGACGTCAATTTTGTTTGGGAGCCACGTCGCACGACCGCGCAATTGTCAGTTAAAGCGACGCAGTGCCGAATCGCAAAAAGGGGACTGGTCTTTGACCAGCAAATTGGTCCGGTCTGCAAGTGGTTAAATACACTATATTGTCAAATGTATTGGGACACCTGTCTTTACACGCACATGAACTTTAATGGCATCCCAGTCTTAGTCCGTAGGGTTAAATATTGAGTTGGCCCACCCTTTGCAGTTATAACAGCTTCAACTCTTCTGGGAAGGCTGTCTACAAGGTTTAGGAGTGTGTCTATGGGAATGTGTGACCATTCTTCCAGAAGACCTGGGTCTATCAGGTTGAGGTCAGGACTCTGTGCAGGTCAGTCTTATGCCTTGTACACATGGTCGGACATTCTGACCACAAAATCCGTCTGATTTTTTTCCGTCCACAAAATCCGTCTGATTTTTTCCGACGGATTTTGGCCGAAATTTGTGTTGCATGCACACGATCGCACAAAGTTGTCGGAATGCCGATAGTTCTGAACGAGGTGATGTCAAACGCGTACGTCTGGAATATAAAAGGGCCAGTAGCCAATAGCTTTAGTCTCTTAGTTTATTGAGCGTGCGTGGCACTTTGTCCGTCGGAACTGTCTACACGCGATTGGAATTTAAATGTTGTCGGAAAATTTTAGATCCTGCTCTCAAACTTTGTGTGTCAGAAATTCCGACGGAAAAAGTCAGATGGAGCCCACATGATCAGATTTTCCGACAACAAGATCCAATCGCACATTTTTCGGTCAGAAAGTCTGACAGTGTGTACAAAGCATTAGTCCGTAGGGTTCAATATTGCGTTGGCCCACCCTTTGGAGCTATAACAGCTTAAACTCTTCTGGGAAGGCTGTCCACAAGGTTTAGGCGTGTGTCTATGGGAATGTTTGACCATTCTTCTAGTAGCGCATTTGTGACCTTGTTTTGTGCACTGGTTGGAACAGGAAGGGGCCGTCTCCATACTGTTCCCACCAAGTTGGGAGTGTGAAATTGTCCAACATGTATGCTGACACCTTAAGAGTTCCCTTCACTGGAACTAAAGCCTTCCCAGAAGAGTTGAAGCCGTTAGACCTGCAAAGGGTGGGCCAATGCAATACTGAACCCTACGGACTAAGGCCGCGTACACACGCGCGGACTGTTCGCCCAACCTTGTTCGGCAAACAGTTTGTCAAACAGTCCGCTCAAAATTTGCATGAGCGGACTTGCCCACACACGAGCGGACTGTTTGACGAACAAGGTTGGGCAAACAGTTCGCTCAACTTTTGAAATGAACGGACTCGCCCACGTAAGGAGGAGGCAAATCCGCCCATTTCGAGCGCGTGTACAGGTAGGCGGGGCCCGCGAAGGAGACGTCGCGGGCTCCGCCGCCTGGAATGGGCTTAAAGGGGAACCCCAACGCCGAAAAAAATCGGCGTGGGGGTTCCCCCAAAGTCCACACCAGACCCTTGTCCGAGCACGCTACCTGGCCGGCCAGGAAAGGGGGGCGAGCGAGCGCGCCCCCCCTCCTGAGCCGTACCAGGCCGCGTGCCCTCAACATGGGGGGTGCCTTGGGGAAGGGGGGGGCCGCGCGGCCCCCCCACCCCAAAGCACCTTGTCCCCATGTTGATGAGGACAAGGGCCTCTTCCCGACAACCCTGGCCGTTGGTTGTCGGGGTCTGCGGGCGGGGGGCTTATCGGAATCCGGGAGCCCCCTTTAAGGGGGCCCCCGGATACCGGCCCCCCACCCTATGTGAATGAGTATGGGGTACAATGTACCCCTACCCATTCACCTGTGAAATAAAGTACAAATAAAAACACAACACAGGGGGAAAAAATATTTTATTGCACAGCCGGGGGTCTTCCGTCTTCGGGGGTCTTCTCGCCGGACTCCTCCGCTATGTGTGTGTAGCTCTTTTGCCAGCGGAGGAGTCCGGCTTTCTTCCTCCCCGCCGCCGGCCTCTTCTCCCGACTTCGGGGGTCTTGTCCCCCTCTTCGGTTCTTCTGCCGGGCCACCGTCGCCATCTTCCGTTCTTCTGTCGCCGCCTTCGGTTCTTCTGCCGGGCCACCGCGCCTTCTTGTAGCTCTTTTACAGGCGGTGGCCCGGTCTTCTGTCGCCGTCGCCGCCTTCCGTTCGTGTTCTTCTTCTTGTTCTTGTTCTTCTCCAGGCGATGTTGACACGTCGCTCCCTCCGGCCGGAATGCCAGAGCCGCCCTGCGCTGTGACTTATATAGTGACAATGGGGCGGGGTCACATGGTATATGTCACATGGGTTGATGTCACATGGTGACCCCGCCCCCTTACGATGTCATAGTCCCCATGTGACATCAACCCATGTGACCAACCCATGTGACATATACCATGTGACCCCGCCCCATTGTCACTATATAAGTGACCGCACAGCGCGTCCCCGGCATTCCGGCCGGAGAGCTCGTCGAGTCAACATCTCCAGGAGAAGAACAAGAAGAACAAGAAGAAGAACACGAATGGAAGGCGGCGACGGCGACAGAAGACCGGGCCACCGCCTGTAAAAGAGCTACAAGAAGGCGCGGTGGCCCGGCAGAAGAACCGAAGGCGGCGACAGAAGAACGGAAGACGGCGACAGAAGACCGGGCCACCGGACCAGGCGCGGTGGCCCGGCAGAAGAACCGAAGAGGGGGACAAGACCCCCGAAGTCGGGAGAAGAGGCCGGCGGCGGGGAGGAAGAAAGCCGGACTCCTCCGCTGGCAAAAGAGCTACACACACATAGCGGAGGAGTCCGGCGAGAAGACCCCCGAAGACGGAAGACCCCCGGCTGTGCAATAAAATATTTTTTCCCCCTGTGTTGTGTTTTTATTTGTACTTTATTTCACAGGTGAATGGGTAGGGGTACATTGTACCCCATACTCATTCACATAGGGTGGGGGGCCGGTATCCGGGGGCCCCCTTAAAGGGGGCTCCCGGATTCCGATAAGCCCCCCGCCCGCAGACCCCGACAACCAACGGCCAGGGTTGTCGGGAAGAGGCCCTTGTCCTCATCAACATGGGGACAAGGTGCTTTGGGGTGGGGGGGCCGCGCGGCCCCCCCCTTCCCCAAGGCACCCCCCATGTTGAGGGCACGCGGCCTGGTACGGCTCAGGAGGGGGGGGCGCGCTCGCTCGCCCCCCTTTCCTGGCCGGCCGGGTAGCGTGCTCGGACAAGGGTCTGGTGTGGACTTTGGGGGAACCCCCACGCCGATTTTTTTCGGCGTTGGGGTTCCCCTTTAAGCCCATTCCAGGCGGCGGAGCCCGCGACGTCTCCTTCGCGGGCCCCGCCTACCTGTACACGCGCTCGAAATGGGCGGACTTTCCGAGCGGGAACAGTCCGCTCATTTCGAAAGTACAGCGGACAAGCCCACACACGGGCGGACTGTTCGCTCAAACACAGTTTCAGCGGACAGTTTTTCGGAATTTCCGAAAGACTTTGTCCGTCCAACTGTCCGCTGAAACTGTCCGCTGAAAGCCCACACACGAGCGGACTGTCCGCCCAAACACTGTTCAGCGGACAAGGTTGGGCGAACAGTCCGCCCGTGTGTACGCGGCCTAAGACTGGGATGCCATTAAAGTTCAAGGCATGTAAAGGCAGGTGTCCCAATACTTTTGACAATATAGTGTATATACTAGAGCCAATTTAGACAGGATCCAATAAACCTACCAGCATATCTTTTGGAGTGTGGGAGAAAAATGGAGTAGCCAGAAAAAACTCATGCAGGCACAGGGAGAACATGCACTTGCTTATACAGCCTGGAAAAAAATGCTTAAAGGCTGTATAGGCAACATTTGTTATGCCCAGTGTGCATGAAGCCTTACTGTGATTTCTTGCCTCACTGCATGTGTATAGATCTGCTAATTCCAATAAGCATTTAGTAATTGCAATACAGGCTGCAAGTTGCTTATCTAGTGATTGATTTCTCACTAGTTGTTTGGCATGGATGCTGACAGCACAATCTGACATAAAGATAACCACTGGAGCAGGGGTCCCCAATATTTTTAAACAAAGAGCCAGATCATTGTACTTAAAATGTTAGGAGAGCAGACTGTGGCCAATTGAAATAGAAGATGTCATTTGCCATTGGGAGTTTACAATGTGCCAGGCTCAGTAAGCAGTGGGAACAAAAATGGCATAATGCCTGTGTTTAACCACTTGACCACTGGGCACTTAAACCCCCTTCCTAACCAGACCAATTTTCAGCTTTCGGCGCTCTCACATTTTGAATGACAATTACTCAGTCATGTAACACTGTACCCAAATGAAAATGTTGTCCTTTTTTTCACACCAATAGAGATTTCTTTTGGTGATATTTAATCACCGCTGTTTTTTTTTTATTTTTTGCGCTATTAATCAAAAAAGACTGAAAATTCAGGAAACGAAAAAAAATCTTTGTTTCTTTTAAAATGTATTGCAGAATATTGGCAGAGTATTGGCAGAGTATTGGCAGAGTATTGGCGAGTATTGGCAGAGTATTCGTGAGTATTGGCAGATTATTGCACAGTGTTGCAGAGTATTGGTAGAGCATTGCAGTGTTGCAGAGTATTGTACAGTGTTGCAGAGTATTGGCAGTGTTGCAGAGTATGGGCACAGTATGGGCAGAGGATTGTCACTGAGCAGCGCTGTGGGCACTTCACATCCAACCCACAGCGATGCTGCCATCTCTCCCCCTCTCCACCTCTCCCCTCTCACTGTACCGATCGGCACAGAGAGGGGAGGGAGGAACCCGCGTCATGACATGATGCCGGTTTGTTTACAAGTGATTGATCCCATCACATGGTAAATGGGACGCCCTCTCAGAATAAGCTGACCGCGCTGTAGCCATCTTTCGGCTATGGCCCGGTCGGCATGTGGTTAATGGGAGGAGGAATAATTCCCCACCTTTGGTGTCAATGAAAGGAATAGTGCCCCATGATTGGTGTCAGTGACATGAATAGTGCCCCATCATTGGTTTCAAGGCGATGAATAGTGCCCAATTGTTGGTGTCAGTGGGAGGAAAAGTGTCCCAGGGGCCAGTTAAAAGCCGAGCAAAGAGCCATATCAAGCCCACGGGTTGCAAATTGGGGACCGTTATTGTAGAGGGATACTACAGGTCTTTAAATGAGACAGCAAGCATGTAAAAATGTGAAACTCACTTAAAAATACATTTATGTAAACTTTAAAACTTGTCATAGATCTGCTCTAGGCCCTTTAAATAAACTTTACCAAAGTAAACTCCACATTCACTTCCTTCATAGTGAACATGTACAGTATCTCACAAAAGTGAGTACACCCCTCACATTTTTGTAAATATTTTATTCTATCTTTTCATGTGACAACACTGAAGAAATGACACTTTGCTACAATGTAAAGTAGTGAGTGTACAGCTTGTATAACAGTGTAAATTTGCTGTCCCCTCAAAATAACTCAACACACAGCCATTAATGTCTAAACCACTGGCAACAAAAGTGAGTACACCCCTAAGTGAAAATGTCCAAATTGGGCACAATTAGCCATTTTCCCTCCTCAATGTCATGTGTCTCGTTAGTGTTGCAAGGTCTCAGATGTGAATGGGGAGCGGGTGTGTTAAATTTGGTGTTATCGCTCTCACTCTCTCATACTGATCACTGGAAGTTCAACATGGCACCTCATGGCAAAGAACTCTCTGAGGATCTGAAAAAAATTATTTTTGCTCTCCATAATGATGGCCTAGGCCATGGGTCTTCAAACTATGGCCCTCCAGTTGTTCAGGAACTTCAATTCCCATCATGCCTAGTCATGTCTGTTAATGTCAGAGTTTTACAATACCTCATGGGATGTGTAGTTTCACAACAGCTGGAGGGACGTAGTTTGAGGATCCCTGGCCTAGGCTATAAGAAGATGGCTAAGAGCCTGAAACTGAGCTGAAGTACAGTGGCCAAGGCATACAGTGGTTTAACAGGACTGGTTCCACTCAGGCCTTGGTGGATCAAAGAAGTTGAATGCACATGCTCAGCGTCATATCCAGATGTTGTCTTTGGGAAATAGACGTATGAGTGCTGCCAGCATTGCTGCAGAGGTTGAAGGGGTGGGGATGGGGGGATCAGCCTGTCAGTGCTCAGACCATACGCCACACACTGCATCACATTGGTCTGCATGACTGTTGTCCCAGAAGGAAGCCTCTTCGAAAGATGATGCACAAGATAACCCGCAAACAGTTTGCTGAAGACAAGCAGACTAAGGACATGGATTACTGGAACCATGTCTTATGTTCTTATGAGCTCAAGATAAACTTATTTGGTTCCGATGGTGTCAAGCGTGTGTGGCGGCAACCAGGTGAGGAGTACAAAGACAAGTGTGTTTTGTCTACAGTCAAGCATGGTGGTGGGAGTGTCAGGGTCTGGGGTGGCATGAGTGCTGCTGGCACTGGGGAACTACAGTTCATTGAGGGAACCATGAATGCCAACATGTACTGTGACATGCCGAAGCAGAGCATGATCCCCTCCGTTTGGAGACTGGGTTACAGGGTAGTATTCAAACATTATAACAATCTCAAACACACCTCCAAGATGACCACTGCCTTGCTAAAGAATCTGAGGGTAAAGGTGATGGACTGGCCAAGCATGTCTCCAGACCTAAACCCTATTGAGCATCTGTGTGGCATCCTCAAATAGGAGGTGGAGGAGCGCAAAGTCTGTAACATTGGCATTCCACTCCACCAGCTCCGTAATGTCATCATGGAGGAGTGGAAGAGGACTCCAGTGGAAACCTGTGAAGCTTCGGTGAACTCCATGCCCAAGAGGGCGGTACAGTGGTGTAGTGGTTAGCACTCTCACCTAGCAGTAAAAAGGGTCGCTGGTTCGTATCCCAACCACGACACTACCTGCCTGGAGTTTGCATGTTCTCCCTGTGCCTGCGTGGGTTTCCTCCAGGTACCCGGTTTCCTCCCACCCTCCAAAGACATGCAGGTAGGCTAATTGGCCTCTGTCCAAAATTGGCCCTAGTATATGAATGGGGACCTTGGATTGTGGGCTCCTTGAGGGTAGGGACCAATGTGAGTGTGCAATGTACAGGGATAGGGGCAATTGTAGACACCCACTCAGGTTGAACTGGATGGACTGGTGTCTTTATTCAACCTTACTAACTATGAAACTATGAAGAGAGTTAAGGCAATGCTGGCCAATAATTGTGGCCACACAAAATATTGACACTTTGGGCCCTATTTAGAAATTTTCACTTAGGAGTGTACTCACTTTGGTTGTCAGCAGTTTAGTCATTAATGGCTGTGTGTTGAGTTCTTTTGAGGGGACAGCAAATTTACACTGACTACTTTACATTGTAGCAAAGTGTCATTTCTTCAGTGTTGTCACATGAAAAGATATAATAAAATATTTACAAAAATATGAGGGGTGTACTCACTTTTGTGAGATACTGTATATTAAATTAATAAACACATTGAAAACAGAGGTTTCATTCAAAGCACAGTCATAGTTTTTAAATCATCTAAAAGGATTCCATAAGTAATAAAAATATATAATTTAATATTCCTACATTCGTAATGAGGCTTATTGATCCCCAAATTGCTGCCCCCAGTATTAGACTGCAAAGAAGACTAATGCTCTCTATGTGGAAGCAGTGATCTCTCTACAGTGGTCCAACACACCCCTTGCCGAGTCATAGGTAGTTTCAAATCCGCAAGGTTCACACTCCCTGCTGATTAGACAGCTCTGGTTTTGACTGAGGAGTGTGGGTCTGCTGCTCACCATTGGAAATCAATTACCCTAGTTATAAATGTAAGAATATTAAATTGTATAAGTTGGCTGCTCATTGAATCTTTTTAGCTCATGAACGACCTTTACATCACCCACCCATGTATACTAGCACCTTATTGCTGACATGCCAGAACAGGCTCTTATCATTACTAGAAGAAGCAAGTGTTGTCACGGGGCTGGAATACGCTGATACAGATGAATTTCCGTTTGCATACTTCTAGATATAGTCTAGCAGCATGTAAAGAATGCGGGTCAGTGCCAAAAGTGAATGCTTGTCATGTCCTTTGCTACAAAAATAGAAAATGTCCTTTTTATAATGTGTACCTGCAGCCAGGTACCCTTTTTTTTTTACCAGAGCTCCTGATGAGATGGGTTTTGCTGCATGTAAGTACCAGGTCACGGACCTCAGGATCACCCCACTGGGAGATGAGCATGCTGGGTCAAGTGGCAGATATACATAGGCATGCGCATTGGGTGTGCTGGGTGTGCCACACAAAAATCACCCTGTGCACCAGGGCCAATGATAAGGCAGTACAGGCTGGCCTCCTCATGTCCTATTAGTTCAGAAGGGGGTCCCAGGTACCTGCCGAGCAGGAGGACCAGCTGTACTGCCTTTTGCAGGTATCGGTCATGTTGTTCCTCCCCTTGAGGTGCTTCCTGCTTCTCCTCCTCTTCCGTCCTCCAGCTGCACTGTAGGGGGATGGGTTCTAGCATCTGCGCCTCCATCCTGTCCTCAGTCCCTTTTTCAGTCCTAGATGTAAGACACCAAGGGTCTGTTTAGATCCCTGATATTTCACCAAAGCCCTCCAAAAAGGCAACTAAAAGATGATAAACAAAATAAATGAATACCCTAATGCACCTATGCAGATATAGCAGGTTGGGATCAAGCAGAAGAATAGCCAGTAAACAATCCAAAGGTCGGTAACAAGTGGTTGCATGTTGGGATCAAGCAAAAGCATAGTCAAAGAACAAGCCAAAGGTCAGTAACAAGTGGTAGCGGGGATACAGACAGCAGAAGGAGTGACAAGAGCAAGATATTGGCTAAAGAGAGCATAATAATCTGGCAAACAGAAAGCGCAGAGACATGGCTTAAATCAGGAAGTTCATGGGAGGAACAAGGCACAAGGCAGAATTGTCCAATGGACCAGTCAGGGTGCTGTCCAGCATCTCTGGTGTCTCAACAAGAAGAGACATTGCCAGTCGCAGCAGAGGTTGCAGGTTCAGACATGGGTACTGACACTCTACTGTAGTCAAGAGCTTCTGAACAGCAATCAAAAGGAGATTGCCAGGAAGAGGGGAAAGAGCTGTATTTCTCAGGCTGTACAGGACTTTCTCTTGTAGTGAGGGAGACTGCTGAGTGTACATCACTGTCTAGTGTGTACTATCACTACTGCATATCAACGGCCTGAGTGGGATTTGGGGTGCCAACAGCTGGAGTGACCTGGGTGGAGAGCATACAGCCATCTAGTAGCCTTAATGCTGCCTGCAGGCTTGACTGGGACAATTCTCATGTGCAACAATGGTACAACTGAGCCCCGACGTTAGCCGGCTGAGTACTTAGGACTAAAGAATGTCGCTTTACAGCTTCTACACAGAGATTTTCACCTATTGCTTATCCTAAGAGGTAAATCTCAGAGCACATTCCACCATATCCCTGCCATTCTCCTAGTGCACTCTAGATTTGTTATAGTATTATGATTCACATTGGAGTTAATGCTTATATGCACAGCTTATTGCTGATTTATGAGCTGATTCCAGTCTAGTTGCATAGAACTCTAATCTAAGTCATTTCAGCCCACAGATCACAATTGTTTTCCGAACTGTGTCTGAAACTTTTCTTTTGTGTGCTCATTTATGCTCAAACTACCGTTTACTCTAGCCTATAGCAATACATGATTGTAAAGCTTTGTTTTTGTTTTTTAACAAACATGTTATACTTACCTCCTCCATGCAAGGGTTTTGCACAGGGTGTCCCTGATTTTCCTTTTCTGCGGTCCCCCCACAGCGTTCCTGGCTCCCCCTTTTCATCGAGTGCCCCCACGGAGAGCCGCTTTCCATGGGGGCACTCATGCGGGCGTGCTGAGTCCTGCTGCTGCGTCCATTGACAGAGAAAGCAGGACTCGGTGCCACCCCCCCGGCTCCCATGTAAATGGATTTGATTGACAGCAACGGGAACCAATGGCTCCTGCTGCTATCAATCGATCAATGAGGACCCAAGACAGCGGCTGAAGCTGCTGTTCTCATCCACATCGCTGGAAAGACCGGGTTCAGGTAAGTAAAAGGGGGGCTCTGGGGGGGTGCTGCAGCACAAAAGGTTTTTCACCTTAATGCACAATGTATTAACCAGTTCCCAAGCAGCGCACGCTGATGTACATTGGCAGAATGGCACGGCTGCGCAACTGGGCGTACCTGTACGTCCCTTTAAATTTGCCGTCGTGCCATCTCCAGCTGGGACCTCCATGAGTCGGGTCGTGGGTCCCGCGGACTCAATCGCCGCGGGGATACCCGCAATCGCATCTCCCCATTCTGCCTAGTGACAGTGTCACTGATCTCTGCTCCCTGTGATCGGGAGCAGAGATCGGTGACGTGTCACACGTAGCCACGCCCTGTCCGGAGTTAGAAACACTCCCCAGGACACACTTAACCCCTACACTGCCACCTAATGGTTAACCCCTTCACTGCCAGTGTAATTTACACAGGAATCAGTGCATTTGTATAGCACTGATTGCTGTATAAATGACAATGGTCCCAAAAATGTGTCAAAAAAGTCTGCCATAATGTTGCAGTCACGATAAAAATTGCAGATCGCCGCCATTACTAGTAAAAAAAAAAATGATTAATAAAAATTCCATAAACTATCCCCTATTTTGTAAACGCTATAACTTTTGAGCAAACCAATCAATAATCGCTTATTGTGATTTTTTTTACCAAAAATATGTAGAAGAATATGTATCGGCCTAAACTGAGGAAAAAAACGTTTTTTTTATATATTTTTGGGGGATATTTATTATAGCAAAATTTAAAAAAAAAAATGCTTTTTTTTCTCAAAATTGACGCTCTTTTTTTGTTTATAGCGCAAAAAATAGAAACCGCAGGGGTGATAAAATACCACCAAAAGAAAGCTCTATGTGTGGAAAAAAAGGACGACAATTTTGTTTGGGAGCCACGTCACACAACCGCGCAATTGCCAGTTAAAGCAACGCAGTGCCGTATCGCAAAAAGGGCTCTGGTCAGGAAGGGGGTAAAATCTTCCGGGGCTGAAGTGGTTAAGGTGAAAAACTGTGAGGGTTTACAACCCCTTTAATTGAACAATCTGAAGTTAGAAGCTGATTGGCTACTATGCACAGCTGGACCAGATTTTGCACTCTCCAGTTTTAGTAAAGCAATCCCATTGAGTTAATTTACCACTAAACAGCTTGTGTCTATATCCTGATACTAATTCACATTCACATTGTGTTCTTATAAGTGCTTGCAGTAACTTTCACTCAACCAGGTGTGTCAGAGGGGCTGAGATTGTTCATTGAGTCGAGGTGCAGAACAGAGAACCCAAACTACCAAACAGCTCCTTTGGGGTAGTACTACATACCTTTGGGCTGCATTCACACCTGAGCATTTTCGGCTCCTAAAATGATCGTAAAAAGCTTGAAAAAACGTCCAACAAGCAAAATCCCATTCATTTCAGTGGCACCTGTTCACATCTGAGCGTTTTGTCACCTGAAGCAAAAAGCCTGAAGCCTCAAAAAAGTACATGATCTTGTTTTAGGCAGATTGTAGGCGTTTTCCTGCTTTTTACATTGTGACCTTTTGACTTGTACAAAATCGCGGGACTTTCTGCCTGAAAAAAATACGATCAGGTTTGAATGCAGCCTTATGGCTAGACTGAAGTCCAAGGTAAGGAATGTCATGGGCTCTATAAGCTGCCATTGTATGCCTTTATTTTGTTACATTATCCCATGCAGAGGTTGCTCAAACCCACAAATATGATATGCCAAATCTAAAGGCAGCAATTGCATATATATATATATATATATATATATATATATATATATATATATATATATACAGGCATACCCCACTTTTAAGTACACAATGGGGTTTATTTACTAAAGCTGGAAAGCTCAAAATCAGGCTCACTTCTGCATAGAAACCAATCAGCTTCGAACCCCAGCTTGTTGAGTTAAGCTTTGGTAATAAAACCTGGAAGCTCATTGGTCCAGCTTTAGTAAATAAACCCCATTGTGTACTTAAAAGTGGAGTATGCCTATATATATATATATATATATATATATATATATATATATATATATATATATATATATATATATATATATATATATATATATATAATTTTTTATTTTTTATTATTTACTTTTTTATTGAATTTCAACCATTGAGTAACACCATTACAAATCATTCAGGGTATTCACCGTTACAAACCAGCTGTAAACAAGAAAGCAATATACAAAATTCAAATTGCACTTTCCCATTTCCATACCCCCTACCCTCCCTAACCCACCCCCCAAATGCACACTGCTGGTACCCTATTCCAGAGCAAATATTTCTTAATTGATCGGGGTAGCGGCGACGCCGCCAGGCGCAAAGGGAGGGGAGCTTCCCGTGCCCTCGGGATCCTGAGGCCAGGAGGACAGCCCGAAGGAGAGAACCTGCGGGGGTACTCTCCCCGCACACTCTCCCCCCCGCCCCCCCGACCGACAGGTCAGTGGGGCGAGGGCTCGGGCCGCCCCCAGACCCTATCTAAAGGGTTCGACCCACCTCGTTCAGCCAGGGCCTCCACAGGTCCTCAAATTTCCTTAAGTTGTTTTGCCTAATGTACATCACCCTCTCGCACCAGATCATTGAATTAATGATTTCGACCCATGACTCTGAGGAGGGAGGAAGTTTGGACTGCCAGTTCAGGGTTATCAGCCACCTAGCCTGGTATAAGCATCTCAATACTACGATCTTAGCCATAGTTGGGATTCTGACCTCCTCCAAAATTCCTAAGAGGCAAATCTTAGCCTCAGTTTTCAGAGTGATTTTGAAGGTCCTATTTATCCTTGCAACTATATCAATCCAGTACCTAAAGAGTTTTGGGCATTTCCATACCATATGGAGAAGGTCCCCTGGTGCTTTGCATCTGGGGAATTCGTCCCTAGGTATCTTACCAAATGTAAACATTTTTTGGGGGGTATAATATGCCCTATAAATAAAGAGCAGAAACACCCTTTGTGATGGAGATATTGAGACCAAGCTCCCTTGTTCTAGAATCTTCCCCCATTGTTCCTGGGTTATCGGCCCTATATCCCTGACCCAGCCCTCCCTGCTCTTGACAGATCCTTTTCCACTTAGGTGCTTTTCCCCTAATTTAATATATCATTTAGAAATCAAACCTTTCCCTTGCGCACGTTCAACAATACTTGAAGTAGGGGGGTTTTAACCCTGTCAATAGTTAAGGACCTAAATTGGGACTGAATTCCATGCCTAATCTGTAGGTACTTAAAAAACGCCCTGCTTGATATATTGAATTCCCGCTGGAGGGCTTCAAATGGCTTTATAAAATTACCTTCATATAATTGGGCCACCCTGCTAATCCTCTTAATTTCCCATTCCTGAGGTCTTTCCATATTTGTTGTTTCAGCTAGATTCTTATTAAACCATAGGGGGGTATAATCGGTCACTCCAGAGTATCCCATCAGCAACTTTGTTACATGTAATAAAACCTGGAAGCTCATTAGTCCAGCTTTAGTAAATAAACCCCATTGTGTACTTAAAAGTGGAGTATGCCTGTGTATATATATATATATATATATATATATATATATATATATATATATATATATATATATATATATATATATATGTATATATGTATATATGTATATATATATATATATATATATATATATATGTGTGTGTATTTGTGGACGATACTAAGCTAAGCAGGGCAATAACTTCTCCGCAAGATGTGGAAACCTTGCAAAAAGATCTGAACAAATGAATGCGGTGGGCAACTACATGGCAAATGAGGTTCAATGTAGAAAAAAGTAAAATAATGCATTTTAATGGCAAAAATAGGAATCTATACATTGGGTGGAGAACCTCTGGGGGAATCTAGGATGGAAAAGGACCTGGGAGTCCTAGTAGATGATAGGCTCAGCAATGGCATGCAATGACAAGCTGCTGCAATCATAGCAAACAGAATATTGGCATGCATTAAAAAGGGGATCAACTCCAGAGATAAAACGATAATTCTCCCGCTCTACAAGACTCTGGTCTGGCCACACCTGGAGTATGCTGTCCAGTTCTGGGCACCAGTCCTCAGGAAGGATTTACTAGAAATGGAGCGAGTACAAAGAAGGGCAACAAGCTAATAAAGGGTCTGGAGGATATTAGTTATGAGGAAAGGTTGCGAGCACTGAACTTATTCTCTCTGGAGAAGAGACGCTTGAGAGGGGATATGATTTCAATATACAAATACCACACTGGTGACCTCACAATAGGGATAAAACTTTATTGCAAAAGGGAGTTTAACAAGACATGTGGCTACTCATTTAAATGAGAAAAAAAGAGGTTTAACCTTAAACTACGTAGAGGGTTCTTTACTGCAAGGCAAGGCAAGGATGTGGAATTCCCTTCCACAGGCGGTGGTCTCAGCGGGGGGCTTCGATAGTTTCAAAAACTATTAGATAAGCACCTGAACGACCACAACATATAGGGATATACAATGTAATACTGACATATAATCACACACATAGGATGGTCTTGATGGACTTGTGTGTTTTTTCAACCTCACCTACTATGTAACTATGCGTAGGTTTAAGCACTTTTACCCCCTTATAATTCTCAGAGCACAATGGGTTTTCTATAGAAATAGCACAGTAGTAGCTGTTTCCTGTCTAATATCATAACATGGGAGATTTTTACCTGCCAAAGGATTGGTATTTCTGCCTATCCAGTATTGAGATTTACAGAGCTCTGCCATCTAGCACAGCCCTGTTTATGCAACCCAGGACAGGATATTTGTTTTTTCCCATGCTGCAGTAAAGCAAAACTTTCAGGCACTGGCAGCTGGTGCTCAATTTTTTTTGGGGGAGGGGGGCGGCAAACAAACCCCCCACCAGGTCCGCACTCACCTCATCCACTGTCCATAGCTTCTCTTTATGGCTAATCTTTCCTGATTGTCCGGGAGGAGAAGTCCACCGTTTTTAAAGGCAATTACAGCCTCAGGCCCTAATTGTGTGCTTCCAAAAAAACCTCATACAAAGCTATGAGTCCAGTGGCCCACATGGAAATTAGGGGGGGGCGGCCTCTGTGCCCCCTATGGACCGGCCGCTTCTGCTTACAGCTCCTGCCCTCCCCAGCCTGTAACTGTAAACTAAGAGGAGAAGCAGCAGACTAAACTCATCTCTCGTCATTCAGCTCTCTCCTCCTTTCAGCATGTTTCTTGCCCTCCAGTACAACTGATTGGCTCTTTGTGTTGCTTCTTCTACCCTTAACCTGAGCTCCGCTGTACAGGGACTAATTCGTTTAATAATGTGCTAATGCTGGCCATACATGGGTCGAATTTCAAAAGAATTTTCTTTAGAAAATCTTATCTAAGAATTTTAGTTTGTATTTCTCCCCATTAGTGGGCTGCAGCAACAACCGATTTTCATGCGGCCATCGAATTTTAATAATCGGACATGTTGGAAATTTTTTGAAAAAAATTTATGATTTTCGGGATGGGAGAATCATGCGAGAAATGTAATCGAAAAAGAAATGTGCATGTGCAAGAAAAGAAAATTCCCGGAAAGAAAAGAAGATTCCCAGAAAGAAAAGAAGATTCCCAGACACAACAATTCTTTTCTGTAGGAACATGAGGTGTAATTGAAGGTTTGGTTGGTCGAATTTCGAAATCAATTGTGGTACCATCGGATCACAAAACGCACAAATTTTCTGATTTTCAAAAGAAAGTTCTTTTGAAATTCGACCCGTGTATGGCCAGCATTAGAATACAGAGCTGTAGTGATTTGTGCCTTATATATCTGGATTTCAGTTTTTAAACTTTAAACTGACTAAAACTATTTATCTTTAAATGCTACAGCTTGTGGACATTACTAATAGCTTTTTTAAAGAACCGTTTACTTCATATTTGTATACTTTATATGCTAGTGTTGTGTTATGTTTATTTCACACCTTTCTTTGGGCTTCTTCCAGTCACATTCAGGCTGAAGGTTCTTGGATGAGCTCTAGCACAAGGAGTTATGAATTCCCCATATGTGGGGTCATTGATGTCGGTTGACTGAAAGTGAGAGATGAATCTAGGAAACGGCCGCCTCTGACTCATGTCTCGTGTCTTCTGGTCATGTCGCTCTCATGGTTGACCGATGTCGATGGAGAGTGTTTATGGCCGTGAGTGTTTGATCAAGATTTCTCAGTTCGGAAGCATAGTTTTATGCCAGATATTTATGTTGACAATTAACCTTGAAGCACCAGAAGCATCAACAGATGACCTATCATTGGTTCCCACACCTGTAACTATTAGCTGATTTAAATAACAATCACACATAGAACATATATTTTTCTATTTTGGATGGAGCCGAACAAAGTTAAAATCCATCCCCATGTTGGGCACAAAACTCAACCACCATCTCCCCCTTCAGTCTCCTCTTTGGTCATGTGACATGTTATGGTCCTCCACCTCCTCTTTTCCCAAGCTGTGGGCACTAGGGTTACCACCTGTCTGGGATTCACCTGGACGGTTCAGGTTTTAAATCATGTGTCGGGGTTTCAGGTAGAATGAAACCCGGACACATTATTCAGACTGGGCTCCCAAAGTAACCAATATAGTCACACACTAGCTCCCGGGTCTCTTTTGCCATCTGGAAGTTGCGGGTGGCTGTCTGGGGGCAGGTTCGCATCTCTGGGATGCAGGGTGATGATGTCAGCAATAACAATTTGGCCACAGCCAATGTTTGCTATGGCATGTGTTGTGGACAATTTTAAGATGTATTTTAATGTATTGTCATAAGAGTCACCACAGTTTTCGTTCTCCCCCAGCCCGCTCTAAAGAGCTGACGGGGGCAGACTGACGCTGGTTGAGATCCCTTAGGTAGTGGAAAACTTCCTGGGTTTGGAGAGAGGTGTTTGCAGAGTGGGGGGTATGTCCATCAGTGAAGGGCCCCTGTACATTGCACAGACGATCGTCTGAGGGAATATGTTTGCTCTGCAAGGATTGGTTATGGGCAGATGTACGCTCGTTGTCTCTGCTGTGTCTGATCAGCACATGTCGATATTCGCAGCGTGCACCTGCAGATAACCTTCCATCCACAAGGAAGGGTAGCATAATCAAGGTATACATTGTTCTCTGGAACGATGTATATTAAGGATTACTATCAACGGAATTGTAGTCATCATTCATTGGTTATTGTATAAATTAATTTATTCTGTGTCATGTCTTTATTTGGTCATGTCCTTATATGGTCATTAATATTCTGTGTTGTTCATTTTCCTGTGAGGTCACAAACTGTGTAGGAGGGGTTTAGCTGTCCAAGGTGTGGCTTCCTGTTTATGTGTAAATAAAAGAACCAGGCTGACTACCCGCAGGGGAAGTGATGCTGATGGACCTGAGAACATAAGAAGGATGGTCATGTCTGTTTATTTGGATAAGTGGGTTGAAAGTTAAGGTATTATATCATTTAGATGGAAATTGGTGCTTATATGGGCACAATAGATGTAGCGGTGTGCATAGCATAATGCCAACATTCTAACACACATGCTATGCGCACCACATTACTACTCTTCTTGGTGCACCCAAAGGTGCCCCAGGCTTCTAAAGTGTTCGGGTTTGGCTTGTAGAAAAGGTGGCAACCCTAGTGGGCACTCCTCACTCCTGTAAATGGCAACTACATAATGATGTGTGAGCACCATTCTATACCAAGTGCCCAGGGCAGCATGATCATACAGCTTGGGAGTGGTTTCATGATGCCTTAGTCTCAAAGGAAGTTGGTTAAATGACACTAGGAACCACTTCCTGTTGCTAAGACATATATACAGGGGAACCAACTTTGTAGTGAGAGAGTGTGCTGTGGGAACTCTATAGTGATGACCAGTGTACTATGTGATTCTTCTTTTCTGACTGCATTACCCTACAATGGGATCTGTTTCTTAAGCCCCATAGCCAGTATATGCACAACTAAATGTATGCACAGACAATTAAAAAGTTGGGCAAACGGTTCGGGCCAAGCAAAAGTTTGGTTATCCATCTCACCGCGCCTCTCCCTTTTTCTGTTGGGGTCCCCCAAGGTTCTGTTCTTGCTTCTCTCCTATTCTCAATCTACACCTCCTCCCTGGGTCAGTTGATTGTCTCCCATGGCTTTCAATACCATTTCTACGCCAATGAACCCAAATCTATCTCTCTACCGCTCAGCTCACTCCATCAGTCTCCTCACTTATCACTAATTTACTAACAGACATATCAGTCTGGATGTCACACCACTTCCTCAAACTCAATCTAGCCAAAACCAAGCTCATAATCTTTTCTCCTCCACTTGCCCCTTCCCTTGATTTCTCTGTCAAAATCAACGGCTCAACAATCAACCCATCCCTCCAAGCCAAAGTCCTAAGTGTAATCCTGGACTCTGAACTATCCTTTGGGCCTCACATCCAACTACAGCTTGCCACCTCAACCTCTGTAAGATATGCACCTTCCTAACCAATGACACTACAAAGCTCCTTATTCACTCCTTGGTTATCTCTCACCTCGACTACTGCAACTCCCTACTCATTGACTTACCCTTACATGGTCTATCCCCCCTTCATCCATCATGAATGCTGCCGCCACGCTCATCCACCTTACCAATCACTCAGTGTCGGCTACCCCTCTCTGTCAATCCCTTTACTGGTTTACGCTCACCCAATGAATTAAATTTAAGATACTAGCATGAACTTACAAAGCTATCCACAACTCGGCCCCAAGCTACATCACTAACCTAGTCTCAAAATACCAACCTAATCCTTCTCTTCGTTCCTCCCAAGACCTCCTGCTTTCTAGATCCCTTGTCACCTCATCCCACACTCACCTCCAGGACTTCTTCAGAACCTCTCCCAACCTTTGGAACTCTCTACCCCAATCCTACTTTTTCCACTTCGACGATCCCTAAAAAGTCATCTTTTCAGAGAAGCCCAACTGTTACCCCACCTAACAACTGTACATTTATTTTCTCCTTCAGCCCACCCCCCACAGTTATTACCTTTTGTATCTCTCGGCCTTCCCTCTTAGCCCTTGTACACACAGTCGGACATTCCAACAACAAAATCCGTTGGATTCTGTCCGATGGATTTTGTCCGAAACTTGTGTTGCATACACACGGTCGGACAAAGTTGTCGGAAAATCCGATCGTACGTAACGTGATGACGTTATTTCATAACGACGGGACTACGTTCAGGCTAGTAGCCAATAGCTTTGGTCTAGGAAATTGATCTGAGCATGCGTGCCACTTTGTCTGATTGGAATTCTCTACACACAATCGGACAAAGTCCGATCGGATCATGTTGTCGGAAAGTTTTATAGCCCAGCTCTAAAATTTTGTCCGTCGGATTTTCCGACGGAAACAGTCCGATGGAGCCCACACACAGTCGGATTATCCGATAACACGGTCCGATCGGACATTTTCCGTCGGAATGTGTGTACAAGGGCTTAGATTGTAAGCTCCAACGAGGACATAGACAGCAAGTAGGCTTTGTAAGCAGAGGCATTGTCTGAGCTCTTGAGTGTACATAACAGTATCATAAAACAAAACCCTGTAATTAAAAGTCTTGGCTTAACTGGGCTTTACAATTAATTTACTGCACAAACTCATTAGAGAAGGTTTCATAAAAGTCTCTGTAAACATTTTTTGTCATTCATAATTAACGCTCACGTCTACACGCAGAAGGTATGTTTTCCACAAGAGGGGGAGTGAAAGCTGTAACATGCCCTTTCTTCTATCCTTATCCTTTTTCTATTTATTTACTATATATCCACTCACTCTCAAACAGAAGTGACTGGTGTTTTTTAATTAGCAATAAATTATATAAATGGATCTTTTGGAAAACCAAAACACTTCTGCACTTGAAAAAGTATTCTGTTGCCGTTTTTAATTAATTTACAGTAGTGAGAATAGTAATAGCGCCATTTGTTTAATGTTCGGCAGACTGATTTCTATTTAACATATCACCATGTGCATATTACTGGCAAATAATTTTTATGTTGTTTTAAATTAAATTAAGGATTATGTTAAGATTGTGTGGTTGCAAACTGGATGAGAATGTGTGACTGATGATTAAATTAGGAAAAATTCAGACAAAGTGGTTATAAATCTTTTCATACTGTATACTGAAGTGACTGGCCTCAGGGAATACACAAAGAAGAAACAAATCCTCCTGCATACGTTGTACCTGTTTATCCGCAGCTCTCTCTCCTCTACATCAGTTCAAATTCAAGAATTTATACAGCATTTTTGAGCTTCAAAAAGCAGAGGGTGGGGATTCATACCGCCCAACTTTTTGAGATGTAATGAGGAACACCTATTAGTAAAATGATGTAGGCATAGGATACACACCCCTGCCACACCCCCTCTAAAGGAGAATTATACAAAATATATATATATATATATATATATATATATATATATATATATATATATATATATATATATATATATATATATATTAGTTAAAGCATAACTCCACTTTTGTTGATAAAAAAAGCATTTCCCTCTGGGTGATCTATGTACAGGGATTTTAACAAACTTTGTTGGAGACTCCTACCTTTTGTTATTCTAAAGAAATAGCTTTTTGTTCCTCTGTGCTCCTGAGCTGAGTGAGTCTAATGGGAGTGGTTTCATAATTATCAACCAGCTGCTGCCAAATCAGAGCTCTAATGAGGAACGTTGCAGGGTCTGCATCCCTTTAGATGTTATTTCCTATTGTGAGTATCTCACCAAAAATGAAATTTTTGTTGCAGGGAATGCCAAAAATCTGACTTGTATCTTAGTGTAGACTTCTGGGAAAATTAGTGAACCAAGTAGGAAATTATGTTTCTGGGGGCCGTTGTGTACACAGAATTGCACTTTACAGAAAATCACAGAGCTGCAGATTGAAAAGGAAAGGTAATTTTTAATAACATTCAATTACAATATGACTTGTGTCACAATTTTATATGCTATATTACTTATTTTTTATTTGCTATTCCCCCCCCCCCCCCCCCCCCATAAAGTGTAGTTGCCCTTTAAACCCACAATGCTTTTTCTTACCACTACTATTTCTTTATACTGGCTTTTGAAATTTACAAATGCAGGTTTAGCGATGGGAAAAACAATTTTTAAGATAATTAGTGCATTTTATATACAAGTTTAATGATCAGACCAAAATGAGGGACAAATGAGGAGGAAAGAGGGACAGAGGGGCTTTGTTCCGAATCAGGGACAGTCCCTTAAAATCAGGAACAGTTGGGAGGTATAGGGATCGGATGTCACACACTGCACAGCATAGAGCAGGGAGCTGAGTGTAATCTGATAACTGAGTAGAGGGAATTAACACGCTCTCCTCTACACAGTCTCATAGGAAAACATGCACTACTGAGGCTGTCAATCACCTGCTGTGTGCAGGGGTGAGGGTGCCATCTTCTAGGATCCCTTGGTGTCTCCATAAACTGTCAGAAGTGGTTCATGCTGGTAGCAGAGGAACACAAAAAAAAAATCACACTCGATGCTTTAGATTGAGGCAAATACACACTATAGAAGGATATGCTTTGTTCATTTTTCATTTCAGAAGTAAATGAAACCTCAACAGAAATACAGTTAAGTCAATATATATTTAGACATAGGCACAATTTTAGTTTTTTTCAGGTATTTACCTAAATATATTCAAGCCATAGTTATATATATATATATATATATATATATATATATATATATATATATATATAAAGAGAGAGAGAGAGAGAGAGAGAGAGTGTACACTCTCAGGTTTAATTTGAGGGTATGTACATCCAAATCGGAGGAAGGGTTTAAGAATTACAGCTCTTAAGAATAGTCATCCCCTCTTTTTTCAAGGGACAAAAAGTAATTGGACAATTGAATCAAAAGCTGTTTCACAGCTAGGTGTGGGTGGGCTACTCCTTTGTTATTTCTTCATCAATTAAGCAGATAAAAGGTCTGGAGTTGATTCTAAGTGTGGCATTTGCATTTGGAATCTATTGCTGTGATCCTGCATCATGCGCTCAAAGTAGCTGTCCATGCAAGTAAAACAGGCCATTGTTAGGGCCGGTTCACACTGCGAGGCGAGGCGAGGCGACACGGCTCGCCTCGCCTCGCTCCCGCAAGTCGCCCCCATTCAGTACAATGGAACCGTTCTGAGAGGAGCGACTCAAGTCGCTCCGACTCAGAAAAAAGGTTCCTGTACTACTTCGGGGCGACTTCGGGGGCGACTTGCATTGACTTCTATGCAGAAGTCCTCTGCAAGTCGCCGCTGACCCCCCCTGCAAGTCGCGGCGAGGAAGTCGGAGACGCCTCGCCGCGGCTCGCAGTGTGAACCGGCCCTAAGGCTTCAATAACTAAACAAATCCTTCAGAGAGATAGCAGCAACATCAAGCGAGGCCAAATCAACAGTTTGGTGCATTCTGAAGAAAGAAGTGAGCGCAGCAACATAAAAGGGCCTGGACATCCATGCAAGACAACAGTGGTGGATGATCGTAGAATCCTCTCTATGGTAAAGAAAAACCCATTCACAACATCCAGACACTGGATGTTGAACACTCTCCAGGAGTGGGCGTATCATTGTCAAAGTCTACAATCAAAAGAAGACTTCATGAGAGCAAATACAGAGGGTTCACCACAAGGTGTTTGCCAAAAAAAATCTAAAAAAGCCAGACCAGTTCGGGGAAAACATTCTTTGGACGGATGAAACTAAGATTAATCTGTACCAGAATGATGGGAAGAAAACAGTGTGGGGAAGGCTTGGAACAGCTCATGATCCAAAGCACATAACGTCATCTATAAAACATGGTTGAGCTTGTAGTGTGATGGCATGGGCATGCATGGCTTCCACTGGCACTGGGTCATTGGTGTTTATTGATGATGTGACAGAAGACAGAAGCAGCCGGATCAATTCTGCAGTGTTTAGAGATATACTGTCAGCCCAGATTCAGCCAAATGCAGCAAAGTTGTTTGGACGGCGCTTCACAGTACAGATGGGTGGAGCTCTGCTTTAAGGAACTCATGAGAGAATCCTGAAGGGTGCCACTGATGAACTGCATGCATATTTTTGGATCTCTTGATTTCAAAGTACATACATCTATAATCTATAGGCTGTCTCTTTTGCCAAAGAAAAAACAGAACAAAAACTTTGCCTAGGTACACTGCATGGCACATGTACAGTGCAGCATACACATAGCTTCCAGAAAATGAAAACAAGAACCTTTGATCATGTACACATGTGATGCTGAGCTTCCACAACTGTAAGTGCAAATCCAATAAATGAAAAGGGTCAGTGAGGAATAGTAATGATGGGGAGGAAAGGACTAGATAGAGAGGACCGGAGCGGGACGGACCATGGGGAAGGATAGAGGAGGGCCGGGCATGACCGTGTGTCTAGTGACACACGAAGGGGTGGGATTTGAATGTAGAGGCGGGGCCGAAGGAAGGGGAGCGGCCATTTAAAGGAAGGGGGCGGAGCCGGGGAACGGGCAGTGCGGAAGGAGGAAGACACGGGGAGGCAGTTTTTCCCACCCACCCTCCCTTTATAGGTTGTGGTTACTGTAGGCTGTGTTAATGTTTTGTTTGTCATTGCAGGTTCGGGAGCAGGGGTCGTCATGACAGCTGGGGTTGGCGGTAGTTATTTATTGGTCAGTGACGGTAGCAGTTATAGAGGTGGAAAAAGTGGGTGGGGGGCTCGTCGGTAGATGGCCCCTCCGGTGGGTACATCAAAAGTTTTGATGAATACTGGTGTTGTTGCACTGCGGGAACGGTGGTTGTCTCCGAGCGGTACAGCTGGAGGCCTATGAGGTTATGGAAAAAGTCCCGCAGTGCCCCCTGGGTGTATATAGATATATATGAATATATATATTTATAGGTATATGGTAAGAAGGAGTTTAGCTCCGTCACTGACCAATCAATCTGGTGAAACATGTTGTTTCTTGGTTATATGTGTTAATATGTTATTTAATGTTATTTATTATTAAAGTAATTTGGAGTTTTATTTTGGTTGGTTTAATAAAGGCTGTTGTGGCCAGTTTACTCCACGAGAACTGTGTGGTCTATTATTAATGGAAAAGGGGTAGGAGTAAAGGGGCTATTTCAGCAGAGTGTACATCTGGGCTACACGGGTCAAATGCTGGACTTCCTCTTGCCAGGAAATGAGGCGGGCTGTGTGTGAGTTGCTGCAGCTGCCAATGCACATTGTAAGATGCTCACAGTGTGCAGTGAAATCAGAGTTAATAATTTCAGTACAGTAAAGGAGCCTATATCACTGTGCATGATGGAAGGGAAGGCCAGGTTTCAGGTTTAATCTATGAGATTTTTTTTTTCTTATGCCACGTACACACGACCGGACTTTTCGATGGGCTAGGTCTGATGGTCTTCCCGTCGGACTTTCGGCGGAGTTCCGATGGACTTTCTGAATGAACGGACTTGGCCACACACAATCACACCAAAGTCCAACGGATTCGAACGTGATGATGTACGACCGGACTAGAATAAGGAAGTTCATAGCCAGTAGTCAAAAGCTGCCCTAGCGTCCGTATTTGTCCATCGGACTAGCACACAGACGAACAGATTTCTCCATAGGAACTGGGTCCGGCGGAGTTCCGGGCGAAAAATTGGAAACATGTTCTATTTCTAAAGTCCGTCAGATCTTTGGACAGCAAAGGTCCGATGGAGCCCACACAAGATCGAATTGTCTGATGGATTCGTTCCATCAGATCTTTGCTGTCGAAAGGTCCGGTCGTGTATACGCGGCATTAGAGCACTAAGACCCCTTTCACACCACACCGCTCCAAAGAAGCTGCTGGCAGGACTTTTTTCTGACGTCCTGCCAGCGCACCGCTGTAGTGTGAAAGCCCTCGGGGCTTTCACACTACACACAATGGTGCAGTTTCTTTAGGGCGGATTGCAGGCGCTATTTCTAACGCTATAGCGCCTGCAAAACGCCCTGGTGTGAAAGGGGTCTAAATGCTCTCAGCCAGCAGGTGAAACAGTCTCTGGTTTGCTATACTATATGACCTGTCACTTGCTAAGGAAACAATTTTAACGGAGCTTCAAAGTGATAACATGAAAACCTGAAAAACATGGCGAATGCTCCATGAAGAGGAGCTTATATCTTTTAGGACAGGAGTCTCCAAACTTTCTAAACAAAGGGCCAGTTTATTGTCCTTCAGACTTTAAGTGGACTGAACTGTGGCCATTGGAAGTAGAAAAAGTACTGACGTCTGTGAGAAAAAATAATGGCCCATCTTTGGTGTCAGTGGGAGGAATTGCACGTCTTCGTTGGTGTCATTGGGAGTAATTATGTCCCATCATTGGTGTCATTGGGAGTAATTATGTCCCATCATTGGTGTCATTGGGAGTAATTATGTCCCATCATTGGTGTCATTGGGAGTAATTGGGTCTCATTATTGGTGTCATTGGGAGTAATTGTGTCCCATCATTAGTGTCATTGTAAGAAATTGGGTCCCATCATTAGTGTCATTGGGAGAAATGGTGACCCATTGTTGGTGTAATTGGGAGGAATTGTCCCCTTTCATTGGTGTCAGTGGGGGGGATTATGCCCCATTGTTGGTATCAGTGGATGAACTAGTGTAGAGATATGCAATTAGCGGACCTCCAGCTGTTGCAAAACTACAAGTCCCATCATGCCTCTGCCTCTGGGTGTCAAGCTTGTGGCTGTCAGAGTCTTGCTATGCCTCATGGGACTTGTAGTTCTGCAACAGCTGGAGGTCTGCTAATTGCATATCCCTGAACTAGTGCCTCAAGGGCCAGAAAAAAGCAAGGGCCGCATCTGGCCGCTGGGCTGCAGTTTGGAAACCACTTTTAAAGACTACATTAGCTTAATCTACATGCTGGTTGGCTTAGAGGAAGCGGGAGCAGTAATGTGTTGAAAAAGGGAAGAAAATGTATGCTAGGATGGGGCGTTTGGGGGCAATTAGTGCTTAGAGGGGGATTTAAAATGGGGGGGAGAAGATGTCTACTAGGAGGGGACATTTTAGGGGTAGAGGATTTGTGCTAGGAGGAGTAATTTTTTTTTGGGGGGGGGGGGGATTTGTGCTGAGAGGGAGGATTTCAGCAGGGGGGTTGATGCTTAGGGGGGAAACATGAAGATTTAGGGGTAGAGGATTTGTGCTAGGAGGAGTAATTTTTTTTTTGGGAGGGGGGGGTATTTGTGCTGAGAGGGAGAATTTCAGCAAGGGGGTTGATGCTTAGGGGGGGAAACATGAAGATTAGTGTTTGTAGTGCATTTGTGGGGGGATTTTTTCTGACATATAATGCTCACACCTATGGGGGGGGCGGCACACTTTGGCATGTTCGCCCTGGGCTCTAGTTGACCTTTTCCTGGCACTGCTCTTTATATCAGGAATGGGGGGGGGTGCAGTTTGTTTGGCATCCATGCCCTGGGCGCTGGATGACCTTGTCCCGCAAGTGTGCACCCCTGTCTACTGCCCCTAAAGTGGGTAGTGTGTCAACCAATGAGTTTTACTGCCCCTCAACCTCAAGCTCCTAAAGGACTTTAGATATCTTCTCCATGCCTGTACTGAGTCAAAGGACTCCTCATATTTCTGATGAATTGCTTTGTTTACAAAAGTTCTGGATAATTAAACCGTAATATTCCGTAGTCTGAAAGTCACCGGTGCCATCATGTTGCCGCCACGTCTGTTGACACATCCACAAGTCGTTATGAACAAAAAGACCTTCGCTTCACCTTTTCCAACCCGTATATTCCAGGCAACTTTTCTGCTCCATCAAGAGAAGGCTTTTAATTTCGAAGGACTTTGATGGATTTTACTATTATTCTAACAACCGTTCGGACACCATCAACTCCACTGGAGGATATCACTTTTTCTCTTAATTTTGGAGCTCGCGGTCCATAACGCCATGCTAGCACTTCCTTCACTGAGATGTATGGGAAAACAATAAAAATATAATAGCCGTGCTTCACTGGATCAAAGCAGTATTTTACATTTAAAGAGCATCCTCCTAATACCCAATCATTCTTGGCCTATTAATCCACAGAGATGGATTGCATTCCGGCGTGTTTTACAGCGCATACAAAATAGTCAATAACGGAAGGAGATATAAAAGGGAAACGTGCTCCTCCTTAAACAAGGCACAGGCTTTTTTTCTTTTTTCAGCACTCTTTGAAATATATTTTTAATTTACCTAAATGTATTTATTTAATTTCTTTTAATTGTTCAATTTTACAACCGTACCCACAGTATTATACAAATTTGCAAACCTGTTTAAAAAAAAAAAAAATTGCAAATTTTAATTTCAAATCTTAATATTTATTTTTAATGCAATGTTATCTATACCGCTTTAGGAATTTAGGGATTTGGGAAAACCCTATTAATCTACAGAGACGGACTGCATTCCTACGCGTTTTACATCACAGCTGGGAAAAAATAGTCAAAAGCTAAAGGAGATAGAAGGAAACATATTACCACTGACACAAGTCGCAGTTTTTTTTTTTTTCCTTTTAGCACCCTTTAACCACTTCAGCCCCAGAATGTTTTTTTTTTTTTGCAATACTGGTCGTGTTACTTTAACTGAAAATTACACGGTCGTGCGACGTTGTACCCAAATAAAATGTATGTCCTTTTTTTCCCACAAATAGAGCTTTTTTTGGTGGTATTTGATCACCTTATTTTATGCGCTATAAACAAAAAAGGAGCGACAATTTAAAATATTTTTTTTTTACTTTCTGCTATAAAACATATCCAATAAAAAAAAATGTATTTCTTCATCAATTTAGGCCAATATGTATTCCGCTAAATATTTTTGGTAAAAAAAAGACCCCAATAAGCGTACAAACTATGGGATATTTTTATGGCATTTTTATTTACTTATTTTTTTACTAGCAATGGCGGCAATCAGCGATTTTTAGCAGGACCTCGACATTGCGGCGGACATATTGGACACCTGACACTTTTGACACTTTTTTGGGAACCAGTGACATTACTACAGTGATCAGTGCCAAAAACATGCACAGTCACTGTACTAATGACACTAATGACACTGGCAGGGAAGGGGTTAACGTGAGGGGTGATCAAAGGGTTAAGTGTGTCCCTAGAGCAGTGATGGCGAACCTTGGCACCCCAGATGTTTTGGAACTACATTTCCCATGATGCTCAGCTACAATGCAGAGTGCAAGAGCATCATGGGAAATGTAGTTCCAAAACATCTGGGGTGCCAAGGTTCGCCATCACTGCTCTAGAGGGTGCTTGCTAACCGTGTGGGGAATGGTCTGACTGGGTAAAGACAGAGATCTATGTACCTGATTAGCAGCAGGGCCATCTTTAATATTGATTGGACCTTGGTCAATCTGCTCTGAGACAGAGACATACAATAAATAGCAGCTAGACTTAAAATCAGTTTACTGTATCAGATCAGGCAGCAATTGTGATTGGTTGCCAGCTGTTACAGCATATCATTACTGCTTACTGACTGGTTGCTAGAGGTTACAGCACACATTACGGCTCACTGATTAGTTGCTAGAGGTTAAAGCACATGATTTCTGCTTGCAATTGGTTAATAGAGATTACTGTACAGTAATACTGCTCAGTGATTGGTTGCTAGAGATTATAGTACATCATCGCTTCACTGCAGGGGGGCATGATATACATATGAATGCCACCTTTATTTTCATGTCAATGTCACAGGCCGCCGCTGTTTACTTAGTAATAGTGATGGCCGAACGGTTCGCCCGGCGGTCGTTTCGCGGCGAATTTCCGACATTCGCGGTCCGCACGTTCGAACGCCTTTTTCCGTCGTTCGCCGCGGCGGACTTACGTGTTTAATGTATACAAGAACTTTAACCTTTGGTGACACGTTTATCATGTGATACAGGACAGCCAATTGAGACATGACAGCACATGGACACTTGTACATTCCCCCTAACCTATAAATACACCCGATCCGGTGGCCATTTTACATTCTTTCTTCTGTTACGATAGGGACAGGTTCCTGTGTGGAGTAGGGAGAGATAAACCACTAGCTATTTGGTACACAAAAGTTCTTTTCAGGACTGGTATAGGTGTTAGGTGTTGATAGGTTTGCTGTGCTGCTGATTCTTGCAGCAGCCTGAGTGTCTTTTGTTAGTTTAGAGAAAGGGAAAGGACGGTGTATGCTACAGGGACAGCCAGATTAGTCTTTCATCATCATCATCATCATCATCATCATTAGCTGTTACTATCAAGGTCCACAAAAGAGCTGTTCCAGTAACCACTAATCGTTCTCTTTTTTTGCCAATTTGTATAGGGACAGGAAGGAAGCAGTGTTGTCAGGCAGTGAGGGTAATTTTAAAGACTTGCTGTTATTATTAGTTCCACAAAGGTTCTTTTCAGGACTGGTATCAGTGGTACAGTAATAGGCTTGTACATGTATAATATTCTTTCTTCCAAATATAGAAAGGATATTATACTTGACTGCTGCCCTTCTGCTGCAGTCTGCTAAACATTCACAACTCACTTGTTCCACAAAAGTTCTTATAAGGACTGGTAACTTGGTATAGGGTGCTACGGTACATAGGCTTGAGTGCGGTACAGTCTGCTGTTCTGTAAGGACCGCTATCGGTCCACAATAGATAGGGTTGACGTGCACCACTGCTGACCGCTGCCCTATACTGCATCAGTCCTTCAGCGGTATAGGGACTGACGTACAGTCTGCTAATCACTAACACACAACCTGCTTGTTCCACAAAAGTTCTTATAAGGACTGGTAACTTGGTATAGGGTGCTACGGTACATAGGCTTGAGTGCGGTACAGTCTGCTGTTCTGTAAGGACCGCTATCGGTCCACAATAGATAGGGTTGACGTGCACCACTGCTGACCGCTGCCCTATACTGCAGCAGTCCTTCAGCGGTATAGGGACTGACGTACAGTCTGCTAAACACTAATACACAACCTGCTTGGTCCACAAAAGTTCTTATAAGGACTGGTAACTTGGTATAGGGTGCTACGGTACATAGGCTTGAGTGCGGTACAGTCTGCTGTTCTGTAAGGACCGCTATCGGTCCACAATAGATAGGGTTGACGTGCACCACTGCTGACCGCTCACCTATACTGCAGCAGTCCTTCAGCGGTATAGGGACTGACGTACAGTCTGCTAATCACTAACACACAACCTGCTTGTTCCACAAAAGTTCTTATAAGGACTGGTAACTTGGTATAGGGTGCTACGGTACATAGGCTTGAGTGCGGTACAGTCTGCTGTTCTGTAAGGACCGCTATCGGTCCACAATAGATAGGGTTGACGTGCACCACTGCTGACCGCTGCCCTATACTGCAGCAGTCCTTCAGCGGTATAGGGACTGACGTACAGTCTGCTAAACACTAACACACAACCTGCTTGTTCCACAAAAGTTCTTATAAGGACTGGTAACTTGGTATAGGGTGCTACGGTACATAGGCTTGAGTGCGGTACAGTCTGCTGTTCTGTAAGGACCGCTATCGGTCCACAATAGATAGGGTTGACGTGCACCACTGCTGACCGCTGCCCTATACTGCAGCAGTCCTTCAGCGGTATAGGGACTGACGTACAGTCTGCTAAACACTAATACACAACCTGCTTGGTCCACAAAAGTTCTTATAAGGACTGGTAACTTGGTATAGGGTGCTACGGTACATAGGCTTGAGTGCGGTACAGTCTGCTGTTCTGTAAGGACCGCTATAGGTCCACAATAGATAGGGTTGACGTGCACCACTGCTGACCGCTCACCTATACTGCAGCAGTCCTTCAGCGGTATAGGGACTGACGTACAGTCTGCTAATCACTAACACACAACCTGCTTGTTCCACAAAAGTTCTTATAAGGACTGGTAACTTGGTATAGGGTGCTACGGTACATAGGCTTGAGTGCGGTACAGTCTGCTGTTCTGTAAGGACCGCTATCGGTCCACAATAGATAGGGTTGACGTGCACCACTGCTGACCGCTGCCCTATACTGCAGCAGTCCTTCAGCGGTATAGGGACTGACGTACAGTCTGCTAAACACTAATACACAACCTGCTTGGTCCACAAAAGTTCTTATAAGGACTGGTAACTTGGTATAGGGTGCTACGGTACATAGGCTTGAGTGCGGTACAGTCTGCTGTTCTGTAAGGACCGCTATCGGTCCACAATAGATAGGGTTGACGTGCACCACTGCTGACCGCTGCCCTATACTGCAGCAGTCCTTCAGCGGTATAGGGACTGACGTACAGTCTGCTAAACACTAATACACAACCTGCTTGGTCCACAAAAGTTCTTATAAGGACTGGTAACTTGGTATAGGGTGCTACGGTACATAGGCTTGAGTGCGGTACAGTCTGCTGTTCTGTAAGGACCGCTATCGGTCCACAATAGATAGGGTTGACGTGCACCACTGCTGACCGCTGCCCTATACTGCAGCAGTCCTTCAGCGGTATAGGGACTGACGTACAGTCTGCTAAACACTAATACACAACCTGCTTGGTCCACAAAAGTTCTTATAAGGACTGGTAACTTGGTATAGGGTGCTACGGTACATAGGCTTGAGTGCGGTACAGTCTGCTGTTCTGTAAGGACCGCTATCGGTCCACAATAGATAGGGTTGACGTGCACCACTGCTGACCGCTGCCCTATACTGCAGCAGTCCTTCAGCGGTATAGGGACTGACGTACAGTCTGCTAATCACTAACACACAACCTGCTTGTTCCACAAAAGTTCTTATAAGGACTGGTAACTTGGTATAGGGTGCTACGGTACATAGGCTTGAGTGCGGTACAGTCTGCTGTTCTGTAAGGACCGCTATCGGTCCACAATAGATAGGGTTGACGTGCACCACTGCTGACCGCTGCCCTATACTGCAGCAGTCCTTCATCGGTATAGGGACTAAGAGTTTTGTCACAGGGTCATTTAAAAAATGACAGGCAGAGGAAGAGGCAGGCCCTTCCGCAGGGGTGGTAGGGGTAGGGCAGGAGCAACAGGCTTGAGCCAAAGTGGGAAGTTGCAGAAGGTGCGTTCAATTACTTTAAAGGATGCACCAGACTTGGTTGAGTGGCTCGCTCAGCCTTACTCTTCTGCACCCTCCTCATCCTCTCGATCTGCGCCCTCTTCTTCACTCTCTGCTATGTGCACCCCCAAAGACACTACCACCAACAACACGACCACCACCACCACCACCACATACCTTCCGCTTGAGTCACTGGAATTATTTTCCGATCCATATCAAGAGGACATTTCTGATGCGCAGCCACTCTTGGTATTGGATCAGGAAGAGGAGGTAGCAACAAGCGCTACTCAGCAGTCTGACGCCAGTACCCAGATCAGCCCAAGGAGGAGGTTGGTCCCCGGTGTTGCTGCCTACTCCGAGATCTCTACTTATAGCGGTGGGGAAGGTGACGTTGATGATGACGTGTCTAGTGATGTCACGTGGGTGCCCACAAGAGAGGAAGAGGAGGGGAGTTCAGAGGGAGATATGGACCAGCAGATAGGGAGGAGAAGCAGCAATGACTTACATTGCACAGCAGGGACAAAGCAGACTGCAAATGTATCAGGAGCGAGTCATCGACCATGTACGGTCACATCTGGCGCTCCCAGGACACCGGCACATGGCTCCGCAGTGTGGGCTTTTTTTAACCTGTCCGCTGCTGACAATAGCGTTGCCATCTGCAATCTTTGCAGTCAACGCGTTAGTCGCGGTAAGCCCAATACTCACCTAGGGACGACCGCCTTAAGAAGGCACATGAGCAGCCATCACCGAGCCCAGTGGGAGCAACGGAACACACAAAGCCACACTGCAGGCTCTCACCGTCCAGCCTCGTCTTCTACTTCTCCTTCTCCTCTCTCCTCACAATTGTCCTCCACTCCACCTTCCATCACGCCAAGCTCACATTTTTCTGCAAAAAGGCAGGCTTCCGTGGGCCTAATGTTTGAGCGTAAAAAAATGATGACGCCGGATAACCCTCTTGCCCAACGGTTGGCGGCTGGCTTGTCAGAACTCATAGCCCGCCAACTACTGCCATATAAACTGGTGGACTCGGAGGCCTTTCGCAAATTTGTGGCCATTGGAACACCACAATGGAAGGTCCCAGGAAGGAAGTATTTCTCAGAGAAGGGCATCCCAGAGCTATATGGCCATGTTCAGCGGCAAGTGAATGTATCTCTGGCACACAGTGTCGGTGCCAAGATACATCTGACCACAGACACGTGGTCTAGCAAACACGGGCAGGGAAGGTATATCAGTTTTACTGCCCACTGGGTGAACCTTCTGACGGCCGTCAAGCATGTAACCCGTGGCACCCGTGTAGATTTGGTTTTACCGCCACGGATTGCATGCAGGCCTGACTCTTCTTCTCCTCCTCCTACTCCATCCTCCTCCCTCTCCTCCTCAGCTGCCTCCTCCTTTTCCGCTGCTAGCGTCTCTTCCACTGCACCGCCCAAGCTCCCCAGAACCTATTCCACATGCCAGGTGAGACGTTGCCATGCCGTGCTGCGTCTGTTGTGCCTGGAAGCAAAGAGCCACACTGGCCCGGCACTCCTTTCAGCTTTGCGTTCACAGGCAGATGAGTGGCTAACACCGCTCAATTTGACAGTTGGTAAAGTGGTGTGTGACAACGGTGCCAATCTGCTTAGCGCATTGAAACAGGGCAAAATCACGCACGTGCCGTGCATGGCACACGTCTTAAACTTGGTCGTGCAGCGATTCCTTGTCAAATACCCTGGGGTCCAGGACATCTTGCGGCAGGCAAGGAAAATCTCGGCCCATTTCAGAAGATCTTACACGGCCATGGCTCGCCTTGCTGACATTCAGCGGCGACACCATCTGCCGGTCAGACGTCTTATTTGCGATTGCCCGACGCGATGGAACTCAACCTTCTATATGCTTGATAGGCTGCTCCAGCAGAAACGTGCAGTTAACGTCTACCTGTATGAACTCTGCGAAAGAAACGGTTCTGGGGAGCTGGGTTTTTTTTCACCGCGCCAGTGGCTGCTCATGCGCGACACATGCAGACTTCTGCGGCCATTTGAGGAGATCACCAAACTGGTCAGTCGCAGCCATGGCGCCATCAGTGACATGGTACCTTATGCCTTCTTTCTGGAGCGTGCATTGCGTCGCGTCATTGATCAGGCTGTGGAGGAGCAGGAGCGGGAAGATGAGGAAGTCGCAATGCTGGATGAATTCCCAGGGGGGGCTACTCTATCTGAGACAAGTCAACAACAGGAGTCTGATGAGGAGTCAGAGGAGGATGGTGCCGGGGCGGATGAGCAGGAGCAAGAAGAGCATGCTTTAAACCTTTCTGGGATCCCTGTTGTGCGAGGATGGGGAGAGGAGAATGAAGAGGACGACATTATCCTGGATGATGAGCAGGAGCCAGGCCACCACACCGCTTCCACTTTAGTGCAAATGGGGGCCTTCATGCTCCAGTGTTTTAATAGGGACCCCCGTATAAAAAGCATGAGGGTCAAGGACCAGTACTGGGTGGCAACGTACTTAGACCCCCGGTACAAACACAAAATGGCGGAAATGTTACCGCCGTCGCAGAGGGCTGTCAGAATGCAGCACTTCCAGGCCTTGCTTCGAGAAATGCTGCATTCTGCTTTTGCGTGCGCTGGCAGAGGAGCAATTCCCACTCCCAGAGAAGGATTTGCGGGTACCAATCCAACAGCGCCTGCAAGAAGAGGCCGGTTTGAAGATGTGTTGGTGACTTCGGATATGAGGTCATTCTTTCAGCCGACCCATCGACAGGTGTCATCCGGATCCAGCATCAGGGAACGCCTAGACCGTCAGGTGTCCGACTACATTGGGTTAACGGCCGATGTGGACGCTCTGAGGAGTGATGAACCCCTAGACTACTGGGTGGGCAGGCTTGACCTCTGGCCAGAGCTTGCCCAATTTGCAATCGAACTGTTGGCTTGCCCCTCATCCAGTGTCCTGTCCGAAAGGACGTTCAGCGCAGCAGGGGGGATTGTGACCGATAAGCGTACTCGCCTAGCTCACCACAGTGTTAACTACCTCACATTTCTAAAAATGAATGAGGCATGGATCTCGGAGGAATTCAACACATGTGACCAGTAGACCATGTATATGTCTATAAACTATTTTTTTAATCAAGCACACAGACCTTCTTAATTCATTTGGCTCACTTCCTTGACCCAAAAAAGCACACCGTACTATATGCCCCTACCCTCCTCTTTGAAGAGGTTGAGCGGTGTCATATTTCTACTGGGGCTGCTTATGATATCCCTGTGCTGTGCTGACTTCCTCCTGGGGGTTCTTATTATGAAGGGATCACACTATCCCTGTGCTGTGCTGACTTCCTCCTGGGGGTTCTTATTATGAGGGGATCACACCATCCCTGTGCTGTGCTGACTTCCTCCTGGGGCTGCTTACGGTGCTGCTGTCAGTGCTGTATGTCACGGTGCTGCTGTCAGCGCTGTATGTCACGGTGCTGCTGTCAGCGCTGTATGTCACGGTGCTGCTGTCAGCGCTGTATGTCACGGTGCTGCTGTCAGCGCTGTATGTCACGGTGCTGCTGTCAGCGCTGTATGTCACGGTGCTGCTGTCAGCGCTGTATGTCACGGTGCTGCTGTCAGCGCTGTATGTCACGGTGCTGCTGTCAGCGCTGTATGTCACGGTGCTGCTGTCAGCGCTGTATGTCACGGTGCTGCTGTCAGCGCTGTATGTCACGGTGCTGCTGTCAGCGCTGTATGTCACGGTGCTGCTGTCAGTGCTCTGTATTACGGTGCTGCTGTCAGATGCCTCTATCACGGTGCATGTGTCATTCCGGTATGTCACGCTGCTGGTGATCATCTCCTGCACCCTCTTCTTTGCCTACCCTGGTCCCTGACCTTCCCTCTCCTCCATTGCCTTCATTAGCTCCATAGTCCTGAATTGTTAGAACAATTTCCCAAATAAAATAAAAATGCTTGTAGTTATCGATCCCAAATTCACCTCATACATGTATTATGTCATTGTCCAGATGGTGGGACTACGTTTTACCCCCTAATAATTACCACGTGGCCGCAAATTCGACATGAAGGTTTGCAAAGTTCGCCTCCCATTGAAGTCAATGGGGCCCGCGGCGAACGTTCGGTTTCGCGAACGTTTGGGTCCGTTCGCATTTCGCGTTCGCGAAACGTCCCGTCGGAAGTTCGTCCATCACTACTTAGTAATGCTGCCGCTATTTACATATGAATGCCGTTATTTACATGTAAACACAGGATCTACAGGTGAGTCACCTGTACACAACAATAGGGCAGAGCTGGGCAGCATTAGTACCAGCACATCACACTGAGATTTCAGGACACATCACGGGACAAAACTTCAAGGGACAAGGGAATTTAAAGTTGGATAGTTGGCAAGTATGAGGCAGCTGCTTTGGACCCCACAACAATGACAGGGCCCAGGGCAGCTGCCTCTTTTGCCCTGCCTGTCAGCTGCCTCTTTTGCCCTGCCTGTCAGAACAGCGTTGCCCTGCCTTGTTTACATAGGCAGATCACTATTCTGCCTCTCTCGGAAACTATTACGGGTGGCCGGCAAACATCAGGTCCATCAGACCTGCTGATTGGCTCCCTCTCTGTCCAATTGGGGGGCACGCATGCCCCCAGTGTCTAATGCATGCAATGATATTCAGGTATATAGTTCCGCACAAAAAGCCGACCCGCCGCAGTACATAGCAGTTTTACTGCTACAGGATGGCACCGCTGTGCCGGATCATGTATATATACATTATCCGACCCTTTGGCACCGCTACCGTTTTACACTTGCTGTGTTTATACAGTGGTAGCCGATCGGCAGGTACCATGGACTCATCAGACAGAGAGACAGAATGGTGATCTGTAAACACGGCAGATCACGGTTCTGACAGGAGGGAAGATTCCATCACTTCCCCTAGTAAAAGCACACAGTACATATAAACACTGGCTAGGCACACAGTTAACTCTTTGATCGCCCCTGATATTAACACCTTCCCTAGCCAGTGTCATTAGTAAAGTGACAGTGCATATTTTTTAGCACTGATCACTGTATTAGTGTCATTGGTCCCCAAAAAGCGTCAAAGGAGTCAATATTGCAGTCCCACTATAAATCACTAATCGCTGCCATTTGCCACTAAAAATAAAAAATTTAAAAAATATCCCATAGTTTGTAGAAGCTGTACACTTTGCTCAAACCAATCAATATGCGCTTATTGGGATTTTTCTTTTAACAAAAATATGTAGCAGAGTTGGCCTAAATTTCTGAGGAAATTAGATTTTTTTCAATTTTCAATTTTTGAAGAAATTAGAATTTTTCAATTTTTTTATTGGATATATTTTGTCGCAAAGAAAAAAAAAGCAAAAAAAAATATTTTTTCCAAAATTGTCTTTTTTTGATTACTACGCAAAAAATAGAAAAAGGCAGAGTTGAATACCACCAAAAGAAAGCTCTATTTGTGGGGAAAAAAGGGCACACTGCCAGCTAAAGTAATGCAGGGCCGTATCAGAAAAAAATGGCTTAGTCACGAAGGAGGGTAAATCTTCCGGAGGTCAAGTGGTTAAAAAATGTTTTATTTACTTTATTTATTTAAATTTTTCCACTTTACAACTCTACCCACAGTGTTATAATGGAAAAAAAAGGCAAATCTTTTTAAAAATTTGCAAATTTTTGCAGTAATTTTAATTAAAAAATTTTATTTTAATATTTATTGTAAATCAATTGTACCTTATACCTCTTTAAGCGTCTAGGAAATTGTCATTAATAATTAATACTATATGCATTTCTCAACAGAGATTATTAATTAAATAATAACGATTTCACAGTTTTCGGGAGGTCTTGCAGTTATTTGTTAGCCGTTCACTGCGTATAGATCAACGTTCCCTCCCCCTCCACCCCAGCGAGTTGTCCCTGACGTCTCCAAGAATCTAATTTCTGTAGTAAAATTGCTTTCTCTCTGAGCGGGACCACAATGGTATAATTGATGACACCATTAAATTCCCCAGGATCCAACTAATTATCTTATACCGAGAGAAATATTGCAAGGAGCCACGTGAGGCATTGCTACATTGATGCTAATGTGCACTCAGCCAGAGGTTGCAACCTTTGTGAAAAGGAATGTGTTACTGATACATTGAATAAACTTATGTCAAGAATTCTTCCAAAGTAGGAGAAATAAAAGGAACAAAACATGGCCTGGCTATGTATTGACAGATATCGCCTCTATTTCAACCACTAGCTGCCCAAGCCAATTCTCTTGTGAATTTTTTTTTCCTCGAGAATAAAATAGTAGGTGTTGCAATTTTTTTTGTGGTACACGGTAGTTGCATTGCGTATTTTTATTTTTATTTTTTTTTAAATACATTTTAATGAATTTTAGTGAACACAAACACAATATAATACCCATTTTGCCTGCAAAAATATAAAAAGATACCCAGTGGCAGCTGGTGCTCAATTTTCTTGGGGGGGGAGGGGGAGGGACCTGCAACCTCCCCAGCCAGCCAGACACCCCACCCTCCCCAGCCAGCTCACTTGCCCAATTGATCGCGCCCCCCCCCCCCCCCTCGCTTGATAGCTGCATTTCTTGCCCATCAGCCACCCCCTGCACTTACCCCATCCAGGTCGCGGCTTCCCCCCTGTGTTTTCTTCTGAGTCCCGGCGGTTGCTTCTCCTCTCAGCCAATCAGGACTTAGGGCCTGCGGCCAATCAGCTCTTAGGACTCCCAGCCAACTGGGAGGAGAAACAGGAAGACATTAGCGAGTATTAATTCACTAATGTCACACAACTGGGTAAGCTCCGGGCGCAGTGCTCTGCACCCCGTGCCCACCTCTGGCTCTAATCATGTGCTTCTAAAATTAAATAAAAACTCATTAGAATCCATGTGTCTGGTGGCCTGCATATAGATTAGGGGCCGGACGCATGGATTAGGGGGGTGGTGCTCCTGCGCCCTGCATGAGCGGCCGCGACTGGAGATACCAAACATGTTATGTTTTAAAATTGTGCATGGCCGTAGAATGGAGACAAACGACAATGCTTTAAATTATCCATAGGCAACACTTTAAAAGCCATTACAGGTTCCCAGTTTAGAGTTACACAAGTGGTCTGGTGTTAGAATTGTTGCTCTCACTCTGATGTTTTATTATTTCTTTTATTTCTTTATTTTTTATTTTTATGCTTGTACCTTTAAGTTTTTGTTTTCTTTGTTTTTTTTTAATCACTTTTATTGCTATCACATGGGGTGAATAACATCCCTTGTGATAGCATGGGTCGTGGGTCTTTATGGAGACCCCAGATCTCTCTCCTGACATCCAAAATAGCCGGTCAAATCAAGCTTGGTTTGATCTGCTGCTTCCCAAGCCAACAATGGCTTGTAAACAACATCAGTTCCTCTCACTGTGTCTGGGGGAGACGATGTCACCAGGTACATCCTTACCTGTCTGCCCAATTGGACGTAAGAAGCCGGTAAAGGCGGCAGCAAAGAGAGGGGGGTATGACCCTCTTCCACTGCCTGTAAAGTAATCCAGAGGCTGTGTAGCTGCTAGGATTACTTTTACCATGAAAGGAATCGCTGGAAAAACAAAAAATACTGGGCTCATGGTTGTAGTTGTAGCCTCAATCCTGATCCTGGTATAACCGCTTCAATACGAGGATGTATATATACGTAGGTACGGCGGTATTGAAGCAGTTAAAATTAGGCACACCTATTCTTGGACCTATGAGTATGTAGTGGTTCTGGGATGCACCCTCTACACACCTCTTTAATCTTCATGCCTAAAATATATATTTTTTTAAACTAAAATCTCAATAAGATTTTAATCAAAACCTCCAAACAATACATATTTCTGACAGCAGAGACCCTGGAAAATAAAATGGTGGTGGCCCCAAATTTTTATGCTACATGATATTAATGCAAGGGTTTATCGAGCACAAATTATCAGTAAAAAAAAATCAATTTAAGTTTAGTGCAATATATTACCCAGTTTTGTGGGTAAAATATAAAAGATGAGGTTGCGCCAAGTAAATAGATACCCAAAGTTTTGAGCGTTAAAATTGCGTGTTTCCATGAAATTACCACAAACTTTAGCTCCCAAATATCTCCCTAGGCTTTGCTTTAAAAGCCCCTACAGGTCATTCGTTTAGAGTCAACTGTAAATAATGGTCCCATGAATTTTGTTTTCATTCTGGCATGTGCAGTGATATGTAACGTGTAGCGCATTCAACATTGTCATATGTAGGTGCTTCAAGTGGTTTTAAACCCTTAAGAAAATAAAAAATAAAAAAACCTGCAAGACAAAGGCATAATGAGCTAGTATGCATAGCATACTAGCTTATTATGTATTACTTACCTTACATCGAAGCCCCCACATCCGTCCTCGACCTTCCGAGTATCGCGGCTCCGGCGCTGTGATTGGCCGGAGCTGCGATGACGTCACATCTGCGCATGCGCACGGGATCCGGCGGTAACGGCACATCTAACTGAAGCAACGGTATGACATGCCATTGCTTCAGTGCGCATGTGCCGATCACTTCGGCACATGCAGACACAGGGGGATATCTCCTAAACAGTACCGGTTTAGGAGATATCCAGGGTAGCTACAGGTAAGCCTTAATATAGGCTTACAGTAATTAGTAAGTAAACAGTAATGCCACGTACAGACGTTCGGACATTCCGACAACAAAACCGTGGATTTTTTTCCGAAGGATGTTGGCTCAAACTTGTCTTGCATACACACGGTCACACAAATGTTGTCGGAAATTCCGAACGTCAAGAACGCGGTGACGTACAACGCATACGATGAGCTGAGAAAAATGACGTTCAATAGCCAGTGAGGCTCTTCTGCTTGATTCCGCGCATGCGTGGAATTTTGTGCGTTGGAATTGTGTACACACGCTCACAATTTCCGACAGCAAATTTTGTCGGAAAATTTGAGGACCAGCTGTCAAACCTTTGTTGTCAGAATTTCCGACAGCAATTGTCCGATGGAGCCTACACACGATCGGATTTTCCGACAACAGGCTCACATCCAACATTTGCTGTCGGAAATTCGGATTGTGTGTACGCGGCATAACAGTCTTTTCCTAGTGTCCCTAAACCCAGGGGCGTTTTTAAGGCAGGGCAAAAGGGGCAGCTGCCCTGGGCCCTGTCATTGTTGTGGGGCCCAAAGCAGCTACCTCATACTTGCCAACTATTCTGGTTTAAATTCCCTCGTCCCTTGAGGTTTTAGTCCCGTACTGTGTCCCGATATCTCAGTTTGAAGTGTTGCTGCTAATGCTGCCAAGGTCGGCCCTATTGTTGTGTACAGATGACTCACCTGCAGACCCCGTGTTTACATGTAAATTGCCGGCATTCATATGTAAATAGCAGTGGCATTAATATGTAAATATCAGCGGCTGGCGGTTTGATATTTATATCATGCCCCCTTGAGGTCATATCCACAGTAATCTCTAGCAACCAATCAACAAGCAGAAATCATGTGCTGTAACCTCTAGCAACTAATTAGTGAGCCGTAATGTGTGCTGCAACCTCTAGCAACCAGTCAGTGAGTGGCAATGATACACTAACCTCTGGCAACCAATCACAATAGCTGCCTGATCTGATTCAGTAAACTGATTTTGAGTCTAACTGCTAATTATTGTATGTCTCAGAGCAGGTGGAGAGGGAAACTGCACGGGGGGCCCCCAAGAAAAGCTTTGCCCAGGGTCCAATCAATATTAAAGACGGCCCTGCCTAAACCCTAACTCAAGCTTGGTAGCTGCCCCAGTATACCTGCACAGGATAGAGTCCATTATGGCAGTGCTCTGCATATATTAACACAAACCTTCCCAGCTCTGGCAACATTAAACTCAACCTGTTTACATATTGCAGAACTTTCCATCTAAACTGGCATATTTTCAGTTCTGTCTGCTCTATATTTGATGGATTGTTCCGCTGCTCTACCCCGTGTTTAGACAAATGCTCCTTGTACGCCTGAGCCGCTGAAATCGATGATTAGCCTTCCGGGGGACATGAGGCTTTCAATAATTGTCTGTGCTGAAATGTTTTGGATTTCTTAAAGGTTGACACCGCGGTTTAACTATGGAGAAAAGAAGTAACAGACAACCTAACAATTTAGCCTTCAACATTTTTTATCGCTAACTACAAAATTCCACTTCAGTTATATTCTATACCTATTAGTGCCACTTTGTGCTCTCTTATTGAATGCTATTTAAACATATTACAAATTTATCATCTTCAAAGAGATTTGCGGTAAATGTTTTGAATAATTATTGCTATTTGAAGGTCTGCATTTTCAAAAAGGAATATTTTGCATTTGCACGGTTGCTGAAGAGTTTATCCATTAAAGTTTTTATTAAAACCTCAATTTTTATTAGTTAAACTACTTGAGATCGAGAAGATTTACCCCCCCCCCCCCTTAATGACCATGCCACTTTTTGCGATGCGTCACTGCGTTACTTTAACTGACAATTGTGCGGTCGTGCAACTTTATACCCAAATAAAATGTATGTATTTTTCCCCCCCACAAATAGAGCTTTCTTTTGGTGATATTTGATCACCTCTGCGGTTTTATATTTTTTTCGCTATGTTCAAAAAAACAGCGACAATTTTGAAAAAATATTTAATTTTTTACGTTCTTCTATAAAACACATCCAATAAAAAAAATAGAAAAAATCTAATTTCTTTATAAATTCAGGCCAATTGGTAAAAAAACATCCCAATAAGCGTATATTGATTAGTTTACATGAACGTTAGAACATCTACAAGCTATGAGATAAATACTGCAATTGTTATTTTATTAGTAATGGCGACAATCAGCATCTTACCAATATCGCAGTCCCAAGATAGTGGCACTAATATGCAGCACTGATGGGCACTGATGACACGTGGACTGTGTCAATATTTTTTATATAATATTATTTTTTACTATTTATTTTTACAATATATTTTTTACAATTTTTATATTCTTTGTTTTTACAATGCTTGCTTTTTTTGGGGGGTCAGGGTTTTTTTGTTTGTTTGGATTAAAGAGGAAGTAAACCCTGATGGGTTTACTTCTTCTTTGCCTCCCTGAAAAGGTAAAGCATAATGGGCATCGCATAGTAGCCCACAGGGGCGGACTGACCATTCGGGTACTCGGGCACTGCCCGAGGGCCCCATGGCACCAAGGGGCCCCATCAGGGTTTCCAGCCTCAATAAAACCAGGGACAGTATGTAAAAATCTGTGTTTTTTTTTAAAATCCCAAGATTATAGCTGCCCCGCCTCTCCATTACCTTTTCAGTGTGTGTGTGTGTGTGTATTCTGTGTGTGTATACTGTGTGTCTGTGTGTGTATAATGTATGTGTGTGTGGGTATACTGTGTGGCTTCATAATCTATTGCCTGGGGGCACCATAATCTCCTATTGCCTGGGGGCCCCATAATTTCCTATTGCCCGGGGGCCCCATAATCTTCTCCTAGTGCCCAGGGGCCCCATGAGTTGTCAGTCCGCCCCTGGTAACCCATTATGTATCACTTACCTGACACAGGAGCCAGCGATGTCACCGCTGTCCCCTGTAGTCCAGCGCATCCATCTTCTTCCAGGTGTCGCTGCTCCAGCCACTCACAGCGCCAGAGCAGCGATGACGTCACTCCCGCGCATGCGCACGGGACTCGTCACTAACGGCATATCGCGGCGATAGTACGACTGCGCGCCGTTGTCTATGGCGCATGTGCCGTAGACAGCAGTGCCTGTCTTTTAGTAAATATCTCCTAAACCGTGTAGGCTTAGGAGATATTTCTTGGACCTACAGGTAAGTTTTAATCTAGGCTTACCTGTAGGTCATAGTGGTTGTAAGGGTTTACAACCACTTTAATAACTATTACCATAGAGTTACAGCATTTGAATGTATACAAATAGTAGAAAATCAGGGTAGGTGTCAAGCGAAAAACCACTAATGTGAAAACAAACAATATTGCAGTATTTTCTTTTTGTAAAGTTCATGTACAACGAACAAAGAAAATTATGTTGAAATGATACAGAATATTAAAATATAGTGAAATCCATAACTTCTCTGCATGAAAGATTATCCAAGGACATAGAGATCTCTTTTAGATTAATCATCTTTCTAATAAAAAATAATTACATCCATTACCTTCCATTAATATGATAGAAGATATAACATTTAGCATTTTTATGGCGAATCTCCATATACTTTTACTTATTGGATATATAATGGAAGAATGTTTAATAGATTTATATGGCTGTTTATTTTCATCCCACTGTGGATACGTAGAGATTGCAGCCATAATGTATCTGAAAATGTGCGAGAAAATGAAATATTGGCACTTTAGGCCTCCGATCACCTAGGCAGACGCTATCTTCCTATAGTTTGATGGACATGACTGTAATTAATGGACAATTGATAGTGCTTTCCCACCAGATTTACTAGAACAGCTATGAAATGAATCTATAACAGTCTGAAAAAAAAACTTGTATGAAGTGTCATTAAAAGTAAATCATGTACGTCACCGACGACACATTTCTAGTCATTTTTGTAAGGTTTTTGTGTGAAAGATTTTTAATGTGACATTCACAGTTCTTATTCTTTCTGTTCTGTATTTTAAAATGAACTCAAAAAGTAAAGATGTAGAAATAAAAGGCCACCAAACTCTGGTGGCATCACTGGAATCCATATTTATTGTACAAAACAATGACAGTTCCTGACCTAGGACCATGCCCTCTGATGGATTCCACCCAATAGGACTTAGTTATAGAGATCTGTACGACTAAGCCCTATTGGGTGAAATGCAAGTGAGGAGGCAGTCCTATGGTGAGGACTTTCATTGTAGCACTTGTGGTTGTATAAACGTGGAATCCAGTGAAGCCACTGGTGTGCAGAGGCCTTTAATCCCGGCACTCAAACAATGAGTATGGATGACTCAGCTTGACTTTCCGCATGTGATGCACCTCTATGATTAAGCCCTGGGATTAGACAAAGAAAAAGTGAGCCAAGGCTGCTATTATCTGCTTGATACAATATTTAGCATGGTGTGTGTTCACCAGAAAGTTTTCTATGTTTCTACAGTGTTCTCTGAGTTAGGACTGACTTGCTTCCAGCCTTCAAATCACCCTTTAGCAGAATCTGCCAAATAGGACCAGGGCAGCCTGAGTGGAGATCCAAAGCTGCATTTGGGTTCACTTAAAAGAGTTGCTATTTGTAGGGGAACATCAGGGAATGTTAATTTTACCTAAACAGTACCCCGAAATGTACCTCTCACGTCTACCCTAACACAGGTGGTCAGACACGATAGCTAGCCACTGTGTGCTTCACCTATAGCAGACACCTTTCCCTTAAGGCAAGCAGGCCTACTGGTGCTTGGTTGCCCCCAGGACTTATACACAATGCTATAGTGCCTGGCCACCACACCAAGGCAGATGCAAACTGAGCAAAGCAAACAGATAATTGCAGTTTAGCAGAAAGCCTGGCTTTATGACAGTCCAGGTAAAAGGCAAGCTGAGTTCAGGGAATAGTCCAATATTCAATCCAAGTCATGCACAGGGAAATCCAAACTAGTAAAGCAGGGCAGACAGACAGGGAGCTTGATCAGGAACAACACAGGTATTGCTTTTTATCACAAGCAAGGGACTGAATGTTTGGCTTGCTTATAACAGCTGACTGACCATATCAATCACCTTGCAGGTGGACACAGACAGTGAGAATGCAACAGACAAAACCCAGATGCTGGAATGAGCAGCAGGAGCACTTAAGTGATCCTGACAGTAGCTTTTGTCTTGAATTCAAAAATAGCATTGTACTTCCTGTGCCTTCAGCCTTATAGCTGTATATCTGCAGTGTGAGATCATCACACTGCTGCCTCTAATCCTAGTCTCAGCAGGTTTGGAGTGAAATTTGATGATGTCACTAATGTTCTACTCACTGTTTATGGAGCTGAAGCTGCACCTAAGGATCTACAGTGCAAGAATCTCACAGGGAGAAGCACAGGCGCCTTCTACGTGTAGCTGTTAATTCGTGTTTATTTACTCACAAATGTAGCATAAAGACAAGCGTGTGCCTCATGGCACTGGGTAGAGTGGTCCTCAGAGGCATAGTCCGGGGGATCCACAAGGGACGTGATCATCTGTAAGGTGTCACTGGAGGCCTGTGGGAGCCAACCCTTCCTGGTCCTGGGAACGCAATGGCAGAGCGTGGATGACGTCACTTCCCGGATGCAGCGTGGGAACGAGGCAGCGACACGTTTGTGGAGCATGCACTCCTTCAGGTCCAGGATCTTGTTTATCTCTAATAAACTCGAATTAACAGCTATGCTCAGTGCTTTTCCCTGAGTCACTTCTTGCTTCTACACAGTGAGCTTTAATCTGCATAGTAGCCCATTATGTGTCACTTACCTGACACAGGAGCCAGCGATGTCACCGCTGTCCCCTGTAGTCCGGCGCATCCATCTTCTCTGTGGGGTTTCGCAGCTCCGCCGCTGTCATTCGGCGAAGCCGCGATGACGTCACTCCCGCGCATGTGCACGGGAGCCGACACGCGCGGCAGCTCCGTCGTTGAGAATGCTGCTCTCAGTGCGCCTGCGCGCCGCTGTCTACGGCGCATGCGCCGTAGACAACGGTGCCTGTCTTCGGGCAAATATCTCCTAAACCGTATAGGTTTAGGAGATATTTCTTGGATCTACAGGTAAGCCTTAATCTAGGCTTACCTGTAGGTCAAAGTGGTTTGTAAGGGTTTACAACCACTTTAAGTTCCATCAAATCTTAGCCCTTGCAATCTTATTCCAAAGACTAGAGTTCCATGTTAAGACTTTTGTACAGGGTGTCTCTCATATAGCTTCTCATTCCTTCCTAAGGCAGTTGGTGTCCGAATGTCAGCTGCAATGTCGCAGTCCCGTTAGAAGTCGCTGATCACCGCCATTACTAGTAGAATAAATAAATAAATAAAAATATTTCATAGCTTTTAGATGCTCTAACTTTTCTTTTGCGCAAACCAATCAATATACGCTTAGACCCCTTTCACACTACCAGCGCTTTTCAGGCGCTACAGCACTAAAAATAGCGTCTGTATAGCGCCTGAAAAAAGTGTCTCCATTCACTCCAGTGTGAAAGCCCGAGGGATTTCACACTGGAGTGGTGTGCTGGCAGGGCGTCACAAAAAGTCCTGCCAGCAGCTTCTTTGGAGCTCCTCCACTGCTGCTCTCCATTGAAATCGATGGGGCAGTGATGCGATACCGCTGGAAAATCCGCCCGTTTTGCTGGCGGATTTAACCCCTTTTTGGCCGCTAGCGGGGGGGTCATAACCGCCCCGCTAGCGGCCAAATAACGCCACTAAAATAACGGTAAAACAGTGCTTTACCGCTAATGCCCTAGGCAGCGCAGTGTGAAAGGGGTCTTATTGGGGGGGGGTTTATCTACCAAAATATGTCGCAGAATACATATTGGCCTCAATTTATGAAGAAATTTGATTACATGTTTTATTACATATGTTTTATAGCGGAAAGTAAAAAACATTGCTTTTTTGTCTGGCTTCTTTTGTTTATCACACAGAAAATAAAAAGTGCAGAGGTGATCAAATACCACCAAAAGAAAGCTCTATTTGTGGGTACAGCATTGCGCAATTGTCAGTAATGCAGTAGTTCCGTATCACACAAAATGGCCTGGTCATGAAGGGTAAAGCCGCGTACACACGGGCGGACTGTCTGGCCAACTTAGTCCGTCGAAACACATTTCAGCGGACAGTCCGCTCGTGTGTGGGCTTCAGCTGACTTTTTCAGCGTGCAGTCTGGCGGACTAAGTATTTCGGAATTTCCGTAATATTGTCCGTCGTACTTTGGTTTCAGCGGACAATCCGCTCGTCAGTAGGCTAGTTCGACGGACTAAGTATGGCGCATGCTCAGAAAGGATTTACACGGCGGAAGGTTGCATTGCTGTGTATTGGACTTCCTATTTCTAGTCCCGTCGTACGTGCTGTACACGTCATCGCGCAAACTTTCAACGGACTGTTTGTTCATCGTGTGTGGTCAAGTCCGTTCATTCGAAAGTAGGACGGATTGTCCGTCGGATTGTCTGATGGACTAAGTTGGCCATACAGTCCGCCCGTGTGTACGCGGCTTAACTCTTCCAGGAAGTGAAGTGTTAATAAACTTTAAGAAATGACTTTTATGCTCAGTACAAACATTTGTACATAAAAAAAAAAAATGATTATTTTCTCTGCGTGGCTTCATTTTCAATTAGCAGACTTTCGGGATTGTTAATACTGCAGATGCCCAAGCGTTCTGTGAACCCTTTCTCTCCGGGGTATGTCACTTCCATTCACCGATCTTACATATTCCGAGGATCTGAAGAGCTTCTTCTGAACATTGAGGACAATAAAACAAACTTGCCAACCCTTTGCAAACGCTCTAAATCACTTTTGCTAAATTAAACACCTGCTAAAAGTATCCGCCGCTCCGCATCCTGTGCTGTAAAAAAAAACTGTAAAAAATGTAAACCCTTTCACTCGGGGAACTCAGTGACTTTCTTCGCCATTCATACTATTAATGTAGACAGAACTTTTTATGATTATTGAGAGCATTCCGGAAATCTTGCTCACCCGTTGCCAAATATTCTAACCGCATTCGCTAAATTAAACACCTGCTGAAAGTATGTGCGCTCCGAATCCTCTACAGATCCGAGCGGTGATAGGGCTTCACTCCCAACCTTTTTATGGTTGACCTACTTTAAAATGATCGGCTTTCTTCTAAAGCTGATCTCAAGGCACCGATAAAACGCAGAGCAGATACAATTGTCTGAGTTCTTTTACCTGATAAAAAAAAAAGAATATTTCTGTTCAGCCAGCATTGTTATTTAGACTACAATGTTCCTGACCTCGAATGCAATTTAAACCCAAATGATTTTTTAGTGTTATATAAGCTAAATATACACTATATTACCAAAAGTATTGGGACACCTGCCTTTACACGCACATGAAGTTTAATGGCATCCCAGTCTTAGTCCGTAGGGTTCAATATTGAGTTGGCCCACTCTTTGCACCTATAACAGCTTCAACTCTTCTGGGAAGGCTGTCCACAAGGTTTAGGAGTGTGTCTATGGGAATATTTGATCATTCTTCCAGAAGCGCATGTGTGAGGTCAGACACTGATGAGGACGAGAAGCTCTGGCTCACAGTCTCTGCACTAATTCATCCCAAAGGTGTTCTACTGGGTTGAGGTCAGGACTCTGTGCAAGCCAGTCTAGTTCCTCCACCCCAAGCTCACTCATCCATGTCTTTATGGACCTTGCTTTGTGCACTGGTACGCAGTCATGTTGGAACAGGAAGGAACCATCCCCAAACTGTTCCCACAAAGTTGGGAGCATCAAATTGTCCAAAATGTCTTGGTATGCTGATGCTTTAAAGTAATTGTAAAGGTTTGTTTTTTATTTTATTTTTAAATAACAAACATGTCATACTTACCTCCACTGTGCAGCTTGCTTTGCAAAGAGTGGCCCCGAATATCCTGTTCTGGGGTCCCTCGCGGCTCCTCCCCACATCATATCATGCCCTAGGAGAGGCGCTCTCCTGGGGGGTGGGGGGAGTTACCTTTCGGGCAGGCTTCCAAGTCCAGCATTTGCATCCATAGACACGAATGCTGGACTCGCCCCCCCCCCCCCGACACCCGCGTCATTGGATTTGATTGACAGCAGTGGGAGCAAATGGCTGCGTTGCTATCAGTCTATCCAATCAAGAGCCGAGAACCCTGGCAGAGCAAGAGCGTGTCTCCAGCGTGTGAAATTCTAGGGCTCAGGTAAGTAAAACGGGGGGCTACGGGGCTTTTATAGCTGCAAAGGGTGGGCCAACTCAATATTGAACCCTACAGACTAAGATTGGGATGTCATTAAAGTTCGTGTGCGTGTAAAGGCAGGCGTCCCAATACCTTTGGTAATATTTCTGTGTATTCCTGGTATATCAAAACAAAAGGTCTGCCTAGTCGATCAATTCGGTTATATTATAAGCCACAGCTTTTGAAGAAAAGTCTGTCCACTACCAGGATGCTGTGGAAATGACTCTTGCTGTCTGTGGGGAAGCAGTGATCTCTCTGCAGAGGTAGAACACACCTCCTGCTAGAGCTCTCCAATCAACAAGGAGCATGAGATTGCAGAATTGCAGGTCTATTTTATTATTTGACATGATGGACCTCTGTTTCCACACAGAGAGCAAGAGTCTTTCTCTAGAGCATGCTGGCAGGAGGCAGGCTTTTCCACTCAGGCTGTGGCTGCTTTAGAATGAAAATGAACAGTAAGACATTGAGCGCCTTCTTCTTTTGATGCACATGAAATGTATTTAGATCGTTTAAACTTAATATGGTTCTAAATCAGTGGTCTCTAAACTGCGGCCAGGGGGTCAGATGCGCCTCTTTGCTTTTTATGCATTCTGTGCATTATGCTAAAGAACCATCTCTGCTGCAGGTATGAGGGAGCAGGGGGCAGGACACAGACTGGGGGGCTCGTGAACAAGCACACATGGGTTCCCCCATTGAAAGTGGCTTTCCATGGGAGCACTCGCCAAAGAGGAAAAGCCTGAAGCGCTGGCCGGGGACTCCAGAAAAGGAGGTGCGGGGCTTCTCTGTGCAAAAGCATTGCACAGAACAGGTAAATATAACATGTTTGTTATTTTAATTAAAAAAAAAATACTGAAGGTTTAATGTCAATTTAATGGTACTGATAGGTACTGATAGCCCCCAATGTGATAGCATAGTAGAAATGACAGGTCCTCTTAGGGGAGATATCAGTTGGTCTATTAGACTCTTTTTGTCACCTACAGACCCGGTGAAGCTGATCAAGCACAATCTGTGCTTCTTCCCCAGTCAGTACAAGTGTACGATAGCAGCTGTGAACCTGGAAGTGATTAAATGTCCATTGCTTCTGGGTTCAGGGAAGATCAGCAAACAAACATTCACTGATCTCCATCCATTTCAATCACCAACACCTTCCATGCTCGTCCAAGGCCTACAGGAGGGAGGGCATAGCCCTGAATACATAGCAGGGTAAGGGAGGCAGTACCTTTGGGGGGTGCAGATGTAATCGGACTACCTTACATTGTAAGTTCCTTGAGAGCAGGGACAATGAATGTGTAATATATATGGTATCTCACAAAAGTAAGTACACCCCTCCCATTTTTGTAAATATTTTATTATATTTTTTCATGTGACAACAAAGAAGAAATGACACTTTGCTACAATGTAAAGTTGTGAGTGTACAGCTTGTATAACAGTGTACATTTGCTGTCCCCTCAAAATAATTTAATACACAGCCATCAATGTCTAAACCGCTGGCAACAAAACTGAGTACACCCCTAAGTGAAAATGTCTAAATTGAACCCAAAGTGTCAATATTTTGTGTGGCCACCATTATTTTCTAGCACTGCCTTGTTGGCATTCATGGTTCCCTTAATGAACTGTAGCTCCCCAGTGCTGGCACCACTCATGCAGCCCCAGACCATGACACTCCCACCACCATGCTTGACTGTAGGCAAGACACACTTGTCTTTGTACTCCTCACTTGGTTACCGCCACACGCTTGACACCATCTGAACCCAATAAGTTTATCTTGGTCTCATCAGACCACAAGTCATGGTTCCAGTAATCCATGTCCTTAGTCTGCTTGTCTTCAGCAAACTGTTTGCAGGCTTTTTTGTGCATCATCTTTAGAAGAGGCTTCCTTCTGGGACAACAGCCATGCAGACCAATTTGATGCAGTGTGTGGCATATAGTCTGAGCGCTGACAGGCTGACCCCCCACCCCTTCAACCTTTGCAGCAATGATGGCAGCACTCATATGTCTTTTTCCCAAAGACAACCTCTGGATATGACTCTGAGTACATGCACTCAACTTCTTTGGTGAACCATGGCGAGGCCTGTTCTGAGTGGAACCTGTTCTGTTAACCCGCTGTATGGTCTTGGCCACCATGCTGCAACTCAGTTTCAGAGTCTTGAAAATCTTCTTATAGCCTAGGCCATCTTTATTTAGAGCAGAAATTCTTTTTTTCAGATCCTCAGAGAGTTCTTTGCCCTAAGGTGTCATGTTGAACTTCCAGTTACCAGTATGAGAGAGTGAGAGCGATAACACCAAATTTAACACACCTGCTCCCCATTCACACCTGAGACCTTGTAACATTAACAAGTCACATGACACCGGGGAGGGAAAATGGCTAATTGGGCCCAATTTGGACATTTTCACTTAGGGGTGTACTCACTTTTGTTGCCAGCAGTTTAGACATTAATGGCTGTGTGTTGAGCTATTTTGAGGGGACAGCAAATTTAAACTGTTATACAAGCTGTACACTCACTACTTTACATTATAGCAAAGTAATTTCTTCAGTGTTGTCACATGACAAGATATAATAAATTATTTATAAAAATGTGAGGGGTGTACTCACTTTTGTTTGGATGGGAAACACATTAACCTTTCAATTTATCATTCGTTCGGCAGAACATTTCCTTCCTTTTTTCGGTTGAAAAACATCCCAACCGATTACTGATTTGTGCCCATTAACTGGCCGAAAAATGACTAAATGACCGAACTTCAGACGATTTTTCATATAGTGTATGGCCAGTATAAATCAGCCAACTTTATTTATTAAAAAGATAAAAGTTACACTTATATTGAGGTTAAAAAATCCGCCAACTTTTTTTATTAAAAAGAAAGTAATGCTGGCCAAACACTATACGAAAAATTGGAAAAAATATACCGCGCTAAGAAAAAAACATAAATACAAATAAACTATATGTGAAACAGGCTGCAGCAATAGATGTGATATAACACCCAACAGATATGCAAAAATAGAAAACTGCGCCAACCCTATACTAATAAAAATAATAATAGTGAAAAAAGTATATAATAATAAATAAATAAATAAAAATAAAAATAAAAAAATATATATGAAATATATTATCGAAATATGTAAGTGATTATCACAAATGATTATAACAATAAGAACACCTTAAGTGCAAAATAAAACACAGCAATACATCAGGAATAGTGTCATAAACAAAAGTCCAATCATGAAAAGTTCATATGTGAATCTGGATAAACGTTTGTGACACCACAGTGATTCAACACGATCCAAAAGCGCATGAAAGTGCCCGTCACCGTATATTAGATGCGCTTACCAGAAAATAGGCAAGTTAGGGCGTTTATATATATTCAATGGGTCTCATCAGAAGATATCCTCCTCTTTAGTGGGTCAACTCTTCATCTCATAATAGTGCCCTCCAGATAATAATGATACTTCGTGATCCCAAATGGGGAGCTCAGTAATGCCCAAAAAAGAAAGGAGATGTGGACGGTCCCTGGAGGCTCATCACTCAGAGATATCCTGTTCACCTTCTATCTCTAGGTGAACAGGATATCTCTGAGTGATGAGCCTCCAGGGACCGTCCACATCTCCTTTCTTTTTTGGGCATTACTGAGCTCCCCATTTGGGATCACGAAGTATCATTATTATCTGGAGGGCACTATTATGAGATGAAGAGTTGACCCACTAAAGAGGAGGATATCTTCTGATGAGACCCATTGAATATATATAAACGCCCTAACTTGCCTATTTTCTGGTAAGCGCATCTAATATACGGTGACGGGCACTTTCATGCGCTTTTGGATCGTGTTGAATCACTGTGGTGTCACAAACGTTTATCCAGATTCACATATGAACTTTTCATGATTGGACTTTTGTTTATGACACTATTCCTGATGTATTGCTGTGTTTTATTTTGCACTTAAGGTGTTCTTATTGTTATAATCATTTGTGATAATCACTTACATATTTCGATAATATATTTCATATATATTTTTTTATTTTTATTTTTATTTATTTATTTATTATTATATACTTTTTTCACTATTATTATTTTTATTAGTATTGGGTTGGCGCAGTTTTCTATTTTTACTATACGAAAAATTGTCCGAACCTATTTTTGAAAAAACGATATTCGGCCATGAGAGTAAACGATAGTGCCATCAAGTAATGACCAATAAATCGTTCAGTGGACTTAAATGTAATCAATTTTTTGTTAATTTTTTTACATATACCTAGTGCAAACAGTTCGGACGAGAAACACATTAACCTTTAAATTTATCGTTCGTTCTGTAGCAAATTTCCAAACTTGTCCTTCGTTTTTTCAGCTCAAAAATGTCCCAATGATGATCAGTTTTGTGCCCATTAAACAAGTGAACTGACTGAATTTCAGTCGATTTTTTTGTATCCCGTATGGCCAGCGTTACACTTACATTGAGGTTAAAAAATTTGAGCATGAATTATATCACTAGCTCACTAGCGGCGGTATCAGCCTTACAACTAGTTCAGATACTACCACGCAACTGTCATCTACTGGGACTACCAATCCGACGTGTTTCCACGCAACTGTCATCTACTGGGACTACCAATCCGACGTGTTTCCACACAACTGTCATCTACTGGGACTACCAATCCAATGTGTTTCCACACAACTGTCATCTACTGGGACTACCAATCCGACGTGTTTCCACGCAACTGTCATCTACTGGGACTACCAATCCAATGTGTTTCCACACAACTGTCATCTACTGGGTCTGGGACTGGAACTATACTTCTATACCAAACCAGCGCAAAGATATATTTATGCTTTATAAAAGCTCTGTCTGTATGTTTAGGGTCATTGTCCTGCTGGAAGGTAAACCCAAGTTTTCTTCTAAGATTGCCTTGTATTTGGCTCCATCCATCTTCCCATCAACTCTGACCAGCTTCCCTGTCCCTTCTAAAAAAAAAGCATCCCCACATCATGATGCTCATCACCATGTTTCACGGTTGGGATGGCATGTTCAGGGTGATGTGCTGTGTTAGTTTGCGCCACACACAGCGTTTTGCTTTTAGGCCAAAAAGTTGAATTTTGGACTTGTCTGACTAGAGCACCTTCTTCCACATGTTTGCTGTGTTCCAAACATGGCTTCTCGCAAACTGCAACGGGACTTCTTATGGGTTTCTTTTAACAATTACTTTCTTCTTGCCACTCTTCCATAAAGGCCAGATTTGTGGAGGGCACAACTAATAGTTGTCCTGTGGACAGATTCTCCCACCTGAGCTGTGGATCTCTGCAGCTCCTTCAGAGTTACCATGGGCCTCTTGGCTGCTTCTCTGATTAATGCTCTCCTTGCCCGGCCTGTCAGTTTAGGTGGACGGCCATGTCTTGGTAGGTTTGCAGTTGTGCCATACTCTTTCCATTTTCGGATGATGGATTGAACAGAGCTCCGTGAGATGTTCAAAGCTTGGGATATTGTTTTATAACCTAACCCTGCTCTAAACTTCTCTACAACTTTATCCCTGACCTGTCTGATGTGTTTCTTGGCCTTCATCATGCTGTTTCTTCACTAAGATTCTCTAACACAATGTTTCTCAACTCCAATCCTCAAGTACCCCCAACAGGTCATGTTTTCAGGCTTCCCATTATTTTGCACAGGTGATTTGATCAGTTTCACTGCCTTGGTAATTACCACAGCCATTTCATCTGAGGGAAATCCTGAAAACATGACCTGTTGGGGGTACTTGAGGACTGGAGTTGAGAAACATTTCTCTAACAAACCTCTGAGAGCTTCACAGAACAGCTGCATGTATACTGACATTAAATTACACACAGGCAAACTCTATTTACTAATTAGGAGACTTCTGAATGCAATTGGTTCAAGTAGATTTTAGTTAGGGGTATCGGGGTAAAGGGGGCTGAATAAATACAAATGCACACCACACTTTTCAGATATTTATTTTCAAAAAAGTTTGAAAACCATTTATCATTTTCCTTCCACTTCACAATTATGTGGCACTTTGTGTTGGTCTATCACATAAAATCCCAACAAAATACATTTACATTTTTGGTTGTAACATGACAAAATGTGGAAAGTTTCAAAGGGGTATGAATACTTTTTCAAGGCACTGTGTCAGTTTCACTCCCCTGCTATGCTGGAAATAGACTTTTTATCACCTTTATGACTTTAGCACATTTGCGGTATTTCCTGGATAGAATTAGCAGCTAATGATTGTTTTCTCTAGTTGCTCATTAAAGACAAAGATTTATAACATTCAGAAATATGCAGAACATTTCGTCCTTATTTTGTTATTATTTCGTTTTATTTTTTTAGTTGGGACGACAAACGGAAGCGTACATTGCTAAACCGAACACAGGCTTATGATGTAACAGTTATAAAAGAACAGCCTGAAGACATTCAAAACATCTTGAAAGTTAACTGCTGTATTGCATTACCCACCTCACACATCTAATTGGGTTTTAGAAAAATGTGACTCATCAATGGCCGCCGGTGGCAGTAAATTGAAATCAATATTTACATAATAAGCGAGCAGCCATCTTTCTAATGTATTGTTTTGTTTTTGTGAAGTGTTAAAAAGGACCTTGCTTAAAGAAATCTTATTTGGTAGCTCACCAGCATCCCCAATAAGAAACAAAAAAATGTAAAGTTGAACTCCAGGCACACATAACAGACACAAATTACAGTGGAATTCTAACTGTTTTTGCATCCCAGCCACCCCGTAGGCAGGTGCAGTCTGTATTCTCCACTGCAGGTGGCGCTGGAACACACTTTCCTCTATGATTTCCTCAATCACAGGGAGGCAGCTATCTGGCTGGATGCTGGTGCCCCAATGGACTTTGGCAGCCATCTTGGGTCAGGCAGAGTCTATTTAGGAATCTGACACCTGAGTTTGGCACCCTTTATACGAGTAGACAGGTTAGGGACAGTGATAGGGTTAGGGAAAGGTTCCGATGGAGTAGGGAGAGAGCAGAGACTATGTCTATCTCTTTGGGAAACCTCCTATTTTGGTCAGACCCGCCAGGACGCACTTTGCTCTGTGTGGCAGACACTGTTTTCATCCACAAGTCTTGTGACCGCTGTTATTCTCTGCATGCCTGTAAATAGCTCTGCAGAGGTAATCTCTCCGCTGGGCTTGTTGAGCTGTTGATTTATTGTTCAATGCAACGTTCGGCTAATCAGGACTCTGTGTGTTTACTGCCTGCCACACCATTCTGCACCTAACCAACAACCCTCCTAAATATATGTAGCACCCTCCTGGATAGGTTGCTAGCTAGGTTAGATACATTTAGTTCTTTTAGCTCCCCTGTAATCAGTTGAGCAGTTTACGACTGCTTTGGACTGTTCTGGGGCTCTGCAGCCTGCAGGGTTGATAACTTTCCCATTTCCTGGAGGCTTCCAGAATATAGTTTGTTGGGAGTCAAATAAGCAGCCTGAATATTTATGTGGTTCCAGCCAATCCCTGGGGGAGGTGGCTGGGAGAGTGCATAAATAGTGTGAAGCCTTGTCCAGCAGGAACTATTCCCAGCCTGAAGGGCTGCTGCCCCTCTGGACAGTACAGCTGAAGACATCAATGGTGCTCATTGAGGTCCCAACTGTGGCAGAGCTGGGGGCCTATTCTACTACAAATCCAGGGAGTCAAGAAATGGGTTTCGCTGGGGATCCGGTCTGGAAGATTCACTGGGGAATTGTCTGGAGGGAGGTATCCATGTACCCAGGGGCACTGTGAGCACAGACCTAAGTGAAGGATTCTAGTGACTGTTGCTGCTGTTAACCCCGGTGCACCAATATTGAGGCCTGTATAGCCTGGCCATTGCTTATGATGTCCCAGTGCTGTCCATTCCTTGATATATTGCTGGAGGGACTGTTATAGGAAGTAGCTGGAGAGAGAAGAGTGTCCTCTCATTACTATTTGGTGTTCTGGAGTATCCCACTGCTTCCTGGAGCCCCATCCAAGATAATCAATCAGCAATAACGTTTGAAAAGGGCAACCCCTAGACTGTTTACTTAGCCTGAAGTGTAATTGTGGCTGCTGCTGGACTAGTGGGAAAAGAACCTGGGACAAAATCAGCGACCCTTGTGGGAATGAGCGCTACATAAAAAAATAAACAAAATCCCAATTTCTACCCTCTCCATTGAGGTGGGTGGAAAGGTCAGGCATAGTCGGAACTCTTGATGAGTGCCTGGCATTGGTCCTTCAGCTCTATTAACTCCCACAGTACCTGAATATTACAGGTGCGGGGTATTGGGGAAGAGGGGGCAGGACAGAGGGCATTGATTGTAACTACAACAGCCAGCACCAATGCAAGGGACACTTTGCAAAAAAACAAACACAAGAGGGCGCATCCATCTAGGTGTAGCAATTTATTAAAAAAACATATAATAGACAATAAAAATGTACTTTTTAGATAAAAGTGGATCAAGGCTTGTCATAACCCATATAGACCTCCAGAATCATCGTGTATGGGTCTGTATGGGTTATGACAAACCTTGATCCACTTTTATCTAGTGAGTGCATTTTTATTGTCTATTATACCTTTTTTTATTAAATCGCTACACTAATCTGAGAGCTGCACCCACTTTACCTAGTGTTCCCTACCACTATCCTGGCTCTTGTATGTGCCCCATTAAATAACTGTTGGGTTCCAGTTAGCGCAATAGCGTATTCATTTACAAGGGACCCTTTGGATTGTTTTAACTTACAGAATACTTTATTAATCCCAAAAGGGAAAAACAATTGTAGAAGACATGGCTGCTAGAGCCAAGATACATAATCCAAATACTCATAAATGTTCACCATCAATCAGTACCTAAATAAACACACACACACTTGTAGGTAGGTGCAGTCTATTTTCTCCACTACAGGTGGCTGTCAACCCCAGCGGCACTGTAAAGAGAGAGGAAGTCAAGAGGAACCTAATTCATGTATGGTTTACTGGGTCACAAGGGGGCACGATCTGATTGGATGTTGGTGCCCCATGAGACTCTGGTGGTCATCTTGGGTCAGGCAAAGTCTTTTTAAGACACTGGCTCCTGGGCTTGGTGCTCATTTCACGTGTACCTAGAGTAGGGACAAGTTACCCATCTGTTAGGGACAATACTTAGAGTCGGAGAGAGGTTCCTGAGGAGTAGGGAAAGTGCAGGGCCACATCATTTTAACTGGAAGTCTTCCCACTTGGGTAGGGACCGGCTAGGCCGCATTTCCCCCCTTGAGACAGATGCTGTCGGTGCACCTGAGACCTTCTGCTGCTACTCATCGCTGTTTCATCCTGTGAGTGCTCTCGGTCAGGTTGCCTTCCTGTTGGGCTTGTTCTGTTTTTCCAAACTTCAATTACCATATATTTCTGTTCTTTGCACCTGGACTCGGAGTGTTCTCTGCCGCTGCACTAGGTTGCACCTACCCACAAACTGAATGCATCATGCTACCTGAACCTGAAAGAGTCGTGTGACTACTCCCTATAGCATAGGCCCTCTTTCTTTGTACTGCTGTGTTTACTCACAAATTCACAGACGTTTCAGAGAAGCCGTTCAGGCAATGGCCGATGATTGAGATGAAATAAATGGGGTTCTTGTGGTGGTGCCATTGGATACATGATGATGCAGGTATTGGTCGCATTATGACATTACACAGCTCAGCTCTTCAAAATCACCAGCTACAAATTTCACAACTTATTTTTCTTTACGATCGACCTTTATAAGCTAATTGGCCATGTGTAAATCCCCAGTGTGATGCTGAAATTTTGCCAAAGCTCTTCTCTCTCTCTAACACCTTCTGGTCATCCTAGACTTGATTTAAGTGCTTTACTGTAGTTTTCCGCAAGCCATTTCCTCGCACGTTGGTGATTTTACAAATGGGAAGCCAGCGCATTACGATGATAAAAGAAACAGTATTGATTGCCTTTCTATTTGCCACTTCAAGGTATCATATCTCTTTCTATAGGTTAAGATGTCCTTGACACATATGTTAGCTGTCCTTCTGTCAGGAACAGCGTGGCTCATTTAACAGGGAGAAGAGAAGATGAATTGACGGGTTCCGGTACTGCCGGCGGATACATCAAGGAGCAGATCACGAAGTGTCATGTTCAGATCTTCATAGACTTTTCCTAATCAGACAGAAGCAGAGATACTGTACCTTGAGAGCTGCAATCATGCAGAGATGCCTAAGACCTCATGCATATAGGCAGTTATAATCTGATTACTTTGCCCATGCAGGGCATTACAGCAGGTTCCTATAATTCCCTTTTGGATATGATTGGATCCCCTTTGTTTCCCTGTCCCTCCATTTATCTGCCAGAGCAAAGTGAAATAACCAGTACTTCTGGGTATGGGTTGAGCATATAATTCTCTTACCCACCTGGTTAGCGCTTGTGCTTCACAGCACTGGGATCTTTGGTTTGAATCCCAATCAGGGCACTACCTGTGTTCTGTTTGTGGCTTTATGCATTGAGATACGTACCTCCTTACACCCAGTCTTCCTGAACAGTATGGTGCCCAGCTCAATTGGCACCATCCATATGCAGCTTAAACACACTATTCAACAATCATCAGGAAGTAGCCGAGGTTCAGTCAGTGTGCAGCAGTTTGTCCGACAGAAGCCGGTCCAATGACCGTTTTTTGTCGAAGGGGACTACTGGTGTAACACACTCCTGTAATAGGATACTTGGTAAATGTCGTTTTTTTGCTTGCTCTGTCATTTGATGGACAGTAACCGTCTTCCTTGGTCCACTGTTCCACAAAGTTGGAAGCATGAAATTGTCAAAAATGTCTTGGTATGCTGACGCCTTAAGAGTTCCCCTTCACTGGAACTAAGCCGCCAAGCCCAACCCCTGAAAAGCAACCCCACACCATAATCCCCCCTCCACCAAACTTTACACTTGTCACAATGCAGTCAGGCAAGTACCATTTCCTGGCAAACGCCAAACCCAAACACTTCCATTGTATTGCCAGACAGAGCGTGTGATTCATCACTCCAGAGAACAGGTCTCCACTGAGTCAAGTGGCGGCGTGCTTTACACCACTGCATCCAATGGTTTGTATTGTACTTGGTGAAGTAAGGCTTGCAGCTACTCAGTCCTGGAAACCCATTCCATGAAGCTCTCTAGATTAGGGTTGCCACCTCATCCCTTTAAACCCTTGAACACATATTATTTACACAGGTTCTGTGGCTGATTAAGGTGGTTATTTAAACTCACTTAGTGCCTTATTTGCATTAGATTAGCCTCAGAACCTGTGTAATTAATATGTGTTCAGGTTTAAAGGGATGAGGTGGCAAACCTACTCTAGATGTTCTGTTGTTGTGCTAATCTGAAGGCATCATGAAGTTTGATGGTCTGTAGCTATTGACTCTGCAGGCAGTTGGTGACTTCTGCGCACTGTGCGCTTCAGCATGCTCTGACCCCACTCTATCCTTTTACATGGCCTACCACTTCGTGGCTGAGTTGCTGATGATCCCAGTTGCTTCCTCTTTGTTATATTACCACTAATGTCCTGTACACACGGTCAGAATTTACGAGGAAAAATTCCGATTGTGTGTGGGTCCATCAGACTTTTTCCGTCGGAATTGCCGACACGCAAAGTTTGAGATCTGGATCTAAAATTTTCTGACAACAAAATCCAATCGTTTAAATTCCGACCGTGTGTAGAGAATTCCAACGCACAAAGTGCCCGCATGCTCAGAATAAATTACGAGACAACGCTGTTGGCTACTGGCCTCTTTATAGTCCCTTTGTACGTGTTGTACTTCACCTCTTTCTGAACGATCGGATTTTCTGACAACTTTGTGCGACCGCGTGTATGCAATACAAGTTTGGGCCAAAATCCGTTGGAAAAAATCTGATGGATTTTGTCGTCGGAATGTCCGACCGTGTGTGCAGGGCATAACAGTTGACCGTGGAATATTTAGTTGCAAAGAAATTTCATGGATGGACTTATACACACAGCACAGGTGGCAACCTATCACGGTACCACGCTTGAATTCACTGAGCTCCTGAGAGCGACCCATTCTTTCACAAATGTTTGTAGAAGATTTCTGTGTGCCTAGGTGCTTGATGTTATACACATGTGGCCATGGAGGTGATTGGAACACCTGAATCCAATGATTTGGAGGGGTGTCCCAATAATTTGGGCAATTTAGTGTACTTATGTGATGAGATCTGAGAGTGGGAGTGGTTGAATAGTTTAGCAAAAAACACTGAGGCCGCGTACACACGCGGGGACTGTTCGCCCAACTTTGTCCGCTGAACAGTGTTTCAGCGGACAGTCCGCTCGTGTGTGGGCTTTCAGCGGACAGTTTCAGCGAACAGTCCGCTGAACAAGGTTTTTCGGAAATTCCGAAAAACTGTCCGCTGAAACCTTGTTTCAGCGAACAGTTCCCTCGTGTGTAGGCTTGTTCGACAAACTAAGTTCCGCGCATGCTCAGAAAGGATTTACACGCCGAAAGTTACAATGCAGTGTATAGGACGTCGTATTTTTCGTCCCGTCGTACATGCCGTTCACGTCATCGCGCACGGTTTCAGCAAACTGTTCGTACGTCGTGTGTGGCCATGTCCGTCCATGCTAATTTTGAGCGGACTGTTTGCCGAAACTGTTTGACGGACAAAGTTGGGCGAACAGTCCCCGCGTGTGTACGCGGCCTGACACCACGTAAAAATGCTGTACGTTTCAGCCTACGACTGGACCTAGAACCTACAATATAACCCTGAACCTAAAACATAAGGCTATATCAGTGCAATAAACTAGTGGTTCTAGATGTAGAAGTTGGCTCCAGGAGCACAAAGGAATCATTTGCATGACTCCTCTATCAAATGCTTGCATAAAAATACATTTTTCTGTTTTTGCATGGTTTTTTAAGTGGTTGTATAGTGAAAATTTACCTACAGGTAAGCCTTATTATAGGCTTACCTGTAGGTAAAAAAAATTCCCCTCGCAATGAGCCGCTGACTGCAGCGGCGCATGCGCACAGGGTATTATCGACTGAAAGCCTGGGAGACACCGGACCCTGCCAGAAAGAAATCTTCCGCGCATGCGCTGTGATTGGCCGGAACTGCGATACCTGGAAGACACGCCGAGGGAACATGTCAGAACCCTTGGCGTGGATCGGGTGAGATGTCGGGGGCCTCGTTATAAGGTATTTCATAATGAGCTAGTATGCGGTGCATATTAGCTCATTATGCCTTTTGCTTTACAGGTGTGTAAAAAAAAAAAATTTCAGCGAGTATACAACTGCTTTAAGGGGATAAAACATTGGGAAATGTGCATGTATTGCAGAGATCTATTGCATGTTTTTTTTCCTTTGACCTGCACTTTAAAGTGGTTGTAAACCCCATACAACCACTTTTACCTACAGGTACAGTATAAGGCTTACCTGTAGGTACTGTGAATTTCTCCTAAATTTGCATAGGTCAGGAGATATTCAGTGAAGAAATGGCGTGGTTCGCATGTGCCGTTTCTTCAGCTGCTGTGCCATTACTGGTGGCTCCCGTGCGCATGTGCGGGAGTGATGTCATCGCGTCTCCGGTGAATCACAGAGCCCCCAAAGTAACTCCGGGATGACAAGTCGCCGGTCACAGAGGTGTGTCGGGACCTCTGCAATAGCATCATTCTAAAGTATTTCATAATGAGCTAGTATGCTCATTATGCCTTTGTCTTGCAGTTTTTTTTTTATTTTTTATCTGGGTTTACAACCACTTTAAGCACCCATCCCATGGGAGAAGGAGCCGGTAGGGTTTAGAGAGCTGTGTCTTTGTTTTTCCTAATCGGTAAAGCGTAGATTCACTATAAGGATGGTTTCCAAGGTTTTTAGGCAAAATACATAAAAAATTAATTAAAAAAATCACAACTAGGTAAATAAATTGACCAGTATACTTTATAACCCCTTCCTTAGGGCTGGTTCACACAGGGAATTGCACAGGAATGCTGGTTTTCCGCACCTCGTTCTGGTGTAAACCAGCCCTTGGTGTTTCTATCCTGTTCTGTCAGATTTTCTTCTCTCTGAATAGCAGCTTTCAAAATTTGTTTATTGCTATGTTGAAAAAAAGAAAAAAACACATATATGTGAACCTCTGGAAAACACCTTGGGCCCCGTTCACATCTGGCAATTTGAAATTTCAAATCGCACTGCATTACAGGCAAAACGCACCACACATTTTTGGGTGCCATTCATTTTTAATGGCACCTCCAACCAAACGTGTTGGGGTTTTGATGTGATTGTTGCATGATAGATTATGGCAAACCATGCTGCGCAAAGCTCGTTGGACAAAAAGCAGAAGGAGCTTCTTTTGGGCAACAAGCTTTGCGCAATGCAATTTTCTACGATTGCCACATGATTTATCACCCGACAATCGCAGCAAAGTACCACTGTGTTTGAGGTGCGATTAAAAATGATTGCCACCCAATCACGAGTGGTGCGTTTTGCCACTATTGCAGTGCGATTTGTAATCACAGGCAGAATTGCTGTGATTCTGCTAGCAATCCCAAATCACCAGATGGGAACGGGCTTAACTCTAAAACAGGAGGAATAGTGCCCCATCTTTGGTGTCAGTAGGAGTAATAGTGCCCCATTGCTGGTATCAATGGGAAGAATAGTGCCCCATTGTTGGTGTCAATGGGAGTAATAGTGCATCATTGCTGGTATCAATGGGAAGAATCATTGGTGTCAGTGGGAGGAATATTGACGCATCATTGGTGTCAGTGGGAGGAATAGTGCCGCATCATTGGTGATAGGGAAAGTAATAGTGCTCTATCATTGCTTAACATGGGAGGAATAGTCCATCTTTGGTGTCACTGGGAATAATAGTGCCCCATTGCTGGTATCAATGGGAAGAATAGTGCACCATTATTGGCGTCAGTGGGAGGAATAGCACCATGGGCGTCCACAGGTAGGGGCAAGGAGGGTCAAATGCCTCCCCCTGGAATCAGGGATCAAATCATAAATTTAACAAAGCTGCTTCACTATCGGGGTGTCTGCAGCCCACACCCCGGGTGCCACCCCCCATTGGGGTGACACCATTAAGGTGCTGTCAAGCCCCTCCATCAGTGTAGTGTGACTTCGGGCTCTTTTTCCCTGCTCAGGCCAGCAGAGAACTCGGCAGCGCTGTGACAGGAGAAAGGCGAGCTGGGGGCTATCAGAGGTTTCTCCCGCTCCCCCCCCCCCTTTCTCCTGTCAGGGAGAAGAGATGGCGGCTCTCACCAGGTTCACCACCTAGCTTCCTGTCTGCTCTGTTACCGCCCTATTGGCCATAACTGAGGGCCAATCAAAGGAGACTAGGAGAGGACAGCATCATGGGACATGTACTCCCAAAGACTGTTGGCCCCATTTTCCACAGGGAGGAGTTTACAGCTTAATCAAGACAGAGATTGAGAGACTGCAGCCCTTAAAAAAAGCTGAGGGAGAGAGTGCTACAGGACAAAGAATGAGGAGTGTGCTGGGCGGAAGCCAGAGAGAAAGAGCCGTGCTGCCCATCGCCACCAGAGAGAGCCACGCTGCCCAGCGCCACCAGAGAGAGTCACGCTACCCAGTGCCACCAGAGTGTCACTCTGCCCAGCACCACCAGAGAGAGCCACGCTGCCCAGCGCCACCAGAGAGAGAAAGACTGAGCCACTACCAGGGTACAGACATGATACATTACTGACCAGAGTTGCCCCCGGGGAACCCAGAGTGAGCGATCGTCCAGCAGGAGGGATCACTGCTGTAGTTTTGCGGGGTCTGGAAAGAGGGCCTGTTGGCCATTATCCATTACTTATCCTAGGGACTGTACTACATCTGCAGTCTCTGACCATAATTATGACATTGTCGAAAAGGGGCGATGCATGGGTTACCCTAAAATGATGCCACCCCCCTGAAAAAAGTTCCATGAATAGCGCCCAATCATTGGTATCAGTGGGAGGAATAGTGCCCCGTCATTGGTGTCAGTGGGAGGAATAGTGTCCCATCATTGGTGTCTGTGGGAGAAATAGTGCCCCATAATTGGTGTCAGTGGGAGAAATAGTGCCCAATCATTGGTGTCAGTGGAATGAATAGTGCCCCATAATTGGTGTCAGTGGGAACAATAGTGCGCAATCATTGGTGTCAGTGGGAGGAATAGTGCCGCATTGTTGGTAATAGGGAAAGTAATAGTGCTCTATCATTGCTTAACATGGAAGGAATAGTGCCCTATTGTTGGTGTCAGTGGGAGTAATAGTGCCCCATCTTTGGTGTCTCGGGTGTCAGTGTGAATAGTGCCCCCATTGTTGGTATTATACCAACAATGGGAAGAATAGCGTGCCATCAATGGTGTCAGTAGGAAGAATAGTGCACCATTATTGGCATCAGTGGGAGGAATAGTGCCCCATTATTGATGTCAGTGGGAGGAATAGTGGGCCATCATTGGTGTCAGTGGAAGGAATAGTGCCCCATCATTGGCGTCAGTGGGAGGAATAGTGGGCCATCATTGGTGTCAGTGGAAGGAATAGTGCCCCATCATTGGTTTCTGTGGGAGGAACAGTGTGCCATCATTGATGTCAGTGGGAGGAATAATGCCCCATCATTAGTGTCTCTGGGAGGAATAGTGGGCCATCATGGTGTCAGTGGAAGGAATAGCGCCGCATCATTGGTGTCAGTGGGAGGAGTAGTGCCCCATCATTGGTGTCAGTGGGAAGAGTAGTGTCCCATCATTGGTGGCTGTAGGAGGAGCAGTGTCCCATCATTGGTGGCTGTGGGAGGAATAGTGTCCCATCATTGGTGTCAGTGGGAGGAGTAGTGTCCCATCATTGGTGTCAGTGGGAGGAGTAGTGTCCCATCATTGGTGTCAGTGGGAGGAATAGTGTCCCATCATTGGTGTCAGTGGGAGGAATAGTGTCCCATCATTGGTGTCTGCGGGAGGAATAGTGTCCCATCATTGGTGTCTGTGGGAGGAATGGTGTCCCATCATTGGTGTCAGTGGGAGGAATAGTGTCCCATCATTAGTGTCTGCGGGAGGAATAGTGTCCCATCATTGGTGTCTGCGGGAGGAATAGTGTCCCATCATTGGTGTCTGCGGGAGGAATAGTGTCCCATCATTGGTGTCTGCGGGAGGAATAGTTCCCCATAATTGGTGTCTGCGGGAGGAATAGTGTCCCATCATTGGTGTCTGCGGGAGGAATAGTGTCCCATCATTGGTGTCTGCGGGAGGAATAGTGTCCCATCATTGGTGTCTGCGGGAGGAATAGTTCCCCATAATTGGTGTCTGCGGGAGGAATAGTGTCCCATCATTGGTGTCTGTGGGAGGAATGGTGTCCCATCATTGGTGTCAGTTGGAGGAATAGTGTCCCATCATTGGTGTCTGCGGGCGGAATAGTGTCCCATTGTCCATGTTAGTGACAGGGACTGTGCCTCACTGTTGCTGACAATGGGTAGAATAATGCCACTAGGGCCTGATTTAGGCAAGCAGAGGGCTTCATCCAGCCCCCAGGCCACAATTTGGAGACCGCTGCTCTACAGAAACAAGGTAAGAGAGAAAAAATAATGCTAGGACATACTGTAGGGAGGTTTGGGGTTACATTTGGATAACTTCTGCATACACAATATAAATAATATTTTTATTTTAGTCCAAGCGGAGGTGAATACTTGTACTGGTGTGTCCCTCGAATTGTCTCTTCAAAATGTTATGAAGCTGTCCCTGGAAATCAGGCTCAGTTGGAAGCTATAGTGTGGAAAGAATAATTTGCTGGTATACATTATAACTGCTTAATGCGTTTTCTTCTTGGAGGGCTTTGGTCTCTTCTGGATCCGAATTGCAGTTTGTCAATTAAATGCTTGAAATTGATTTCCTATGGCTAATGCGATAAAAGGCAACCCGTCATGTGACTCACAGCAAGAATCTCTTTATTTCATGAGAAAAAACAACGCAGAAAACTCACATTGGGCTCACATCTAATCTGGGCAGAATGGCTGTATTTCCAATACTACATTTATTAAACTAGATTGCATATTAAAGGGTAACTCGAAAAATATGAAAATAGGAAAAGTCTTACCATTTTGTCCATATTTTATATAATTATATCTTTAAACTGCAATATGTAAAATTCCTTAAATACTATAATCTTTGTTTAAGTTAAAATGGGACTAAACCCAGCGATTTAGGTTTTTAAAAAAACAGTAACATTCTTGGCTTGCCGGGAACTGTCACGTTGCGTACGGTCTCAACCAAACTGTCAAATGGCTGATCACATGTGCAGACCATAGAATCAGACAGAAGCTAAGATGGCAACTTCCTTGCCTGAAAAGGGTTGGAGGGTTTAGTTCCGCTTTCATTTCCTCAATCTCCTGCACACCAGGTGTTCACAGCACCCAAATGGTGGATGTGGCCAAGATGCACAGTAGAAGGGGTGTAAAGGTTTATGGTTAACCAAAACATGATCCTTCTCCGAGTCATAGTGTGCAATGCGCTCAGTGTAGGGGTGTGGAGCACGAAACACAAATGAGTGGATTTACTAACGGCAAATAGGTTGTACACTTTACAAATGCAGTTGCAGTTGCAGCTTAGTAAATGAGCAGAAGTTCTGCTGACTTCCATCATCCAATCATATGCAAGCAAATTTTTATTTTATTTTTATTTCCCTTGCATGTGATTAGGTATTCTTTGCAAAGTGAAGCTTTTACTTATTAATTAAAGAGGAACTGCAGTCTGCTCACATCATTTGTAATAAAAATATCTTTGCCATTCTGAAGCTTCCCTCCAACCACTTTGCATAGTATTTTATATATACTGTGATTTTGTACTTGCCAAATATGCTGCAGAAATCTCCATCCACGAGTCCTGGCTGGAGCCATCTTAACTGTGGGCAGCTGAAGCTGCTGCCTGTTCACTTCCAGACACACAGGGGCACACCTCAAGCTCTGCAGCACTGCAGCTCTCATTGGCCCTAATATGACTAACCCCCCCCCCCCCCCCGGAAAACTCTTACGAGAGTGAGAGAGAGAGCTGTGCATGACGTCATAAGCATAGGCTTTTTACCAGACAAGAAACAGGACGTGGGCTGTATAAGGTATTTACTGGCAAAAAAAAAAAATGTTTTACTATCCAAAGTTAAAAACAACAAGGGCAGAAGATTTAATATATGGAAAGTTTAAAAAATGACTAAAGGTCCACTTTAAGCTCTGGTGCAACTGCACTTGCAAAGTGCACAGTTTATTTGCCTCAACCCCTAAGCGTTAACAGGTCAGGAATGTGTAATGCACACAGTGCAGGGGTGAGAAGCGTGTAACGCACAGAATGCAGGGGTCAGGATTAAGCAATACACAGAATGCATGGGTCAGGACTCAGGAGGAAATGATGCGCAGGGTAAAGGAGTCAAGAGTAAGTAATGTACAAGCAGGAGGGGTCAGGAATAAGTAGTGCAGGGGTTAGGAGTATGTAATGCACAAGGCGCAGGGGGCAAGTAATTCACAGAGTGTAGGGGGTCAAGAGTAAGTAGGTAGGTGCAGTAATCAATAGTGAAAAGTGTAGATCTGTGTGTAAACATAAGGGGAATGTAGTCAGAACCAAACCAACAGCTGCCACTCTGCAGACTCAGCATTGATGTTTTCTAAGCCTCCATTTTTCTAAATCAGCTCTCACTTCTCTCTTCTCCCACAGTTGGTGACCTGCTGGTAGGGAATCCATCAGGGTCTGGAGGTGTATGTGTTCAGATCTAATGTGTTCACTTCTACTCCCATTTCTCCTCCCTCTCTCCAGGCAGTTAGGGTAATAGACAGACTGGCTGGGACTTAAGCCATGTGACACACTGATGGTGGGCAGAGCTCCAAGGACTGAGTCTCTGTTACTCTATGTTCTGGAGCCTGGCCATGTGGAAGCAGAGTCCAGGGTCCAGTTGCTGGGAGGGGACCCCTGTGCTGGGGGTCTCTGTCCCTGGGTAGAAGGAATAAGATAGCGAAAGAGAGAACTGAAGACTCATACCCCTTTCCAGCCTCAGCTAGGCTTAGCTGGAGCTACACTGACAGTCATGAGCTGGGCCTGTTCAGCAGGAAGCCTGTGTAGCAGCCATATGGACTTCAGAATTAACCAAAGAGGGACTGACTGAGTAACTTCCATTCTTCACACCCCGAGCTTGGACAGAAGAGGGGCAGCAAGGTGCAATTCTCTGCTAGCCCACAACCAGGAGACACCTTAGAGGCAGTTTATAATCATTAGGGTCAGTGCTGATCCGCCCCGTGGATATCCATTTGCTCAGCGGGGATCACTCCGTCGATCCCCGCTGAGCAGGAAGATGACAGGTCCGTCTCTGCACACTGCGCAGGGACAGACCTGTCACAGCGCCGCCCTTTCCCAATGGGAGATCGGATGACGACGAACCACAGTGTCCGTCGTCCCCTGATCTGATCCGCAGACGGATGGAAAAATAGCTTTTTCCTCCGTCACACTTTTTCGGATCAGAGCTGGTCTGATGTCAGCGGACATTTTACCGCTGACATGCGACACTCCATAGAGCTCTATGGAGCATCCGTTCAGGTCCACCTGAAAAACTGACAGGCGGACCTGAACGGATCGTCAGTGTGAAAGGGGCCTTAAAGCCATCCTACATCTCTAGCTTGGGTCAAAAGTCAGCCAGGTGCATCAGCATTTCCTTATAAATCAGCAACTGCACTCAACAGCTGGGACTTTCATTGTGTCATCAAGTCAGCTGATCCATCAATCCAATGGGGAGATAGCATATGGATGTTAATTCCTAGCATTCAGAGACAGTATCAGGTCCTGAAGTTTGTGTTCAAGTTCCACACCCCCGGGCATCCCATGCTTCCATTCCCCATCCAAGTTGTGACCCCCTAAATAAAATAAGAAAACGTAACAAAATACCCTTGACTGGTTCCTGAAGTCTGTGTGAACTTCCAGTTGCCTGGCTGTGTGTGTAAGGGAGGACTCAAAAAGCCCTTATGGGGGTGAGCACTACATGAATGAGCCTTAAAAGTTGCTTTTTCTTGTTACTTCCCAAATTACTTCTGCATTTAAAAAAGCTAAACACATGAGTGCCAGTGTGAATGAAGCCTAATTGTTGAATTAGCCAGAGGAGGTTGGTGTAGGTAATGATTAGCAATGGGTGTCCTTCCTGAAGATAAGCTTAAATAAAACCATCCTCTTGCTTTCATAATTGGTTCACCCTCTATTGCTTCTGTTCATCTTCTTTTATCATCAGCCTTTGTATTTCCTGAAATCATAACCATGGAAAATATATATATCACAGTCAGATGGTTCCCTTTTCCTTTTGCTATGCATATGCTTTATTAGAGTCATTCATTCAATGACTTTTTTACCCTTGCCATCACCATTGTGGGAAATTAGACCAGAGAAAGCAAACCAAGAACCAATTTTAGAGTCTTTGTTCAACAGGACTTCACAATACTATCTGATTTTCAGTTTTGTGAGAATATTTCAATATAATAATTTTCAATAGAGTCTATTCCTCAAGTGTGACATCCAACTGTCCTTTTATGTCTAACGCTGAATCATTATTATTTTTATTTTTTTTATCGCAAGTTATTTCTGTCTAATTCTAGCCATAAAATGTTAGTCTTTGTCAGCCAGTGGGCTCTATGACAAAAAAAAACTTTTATAATTGACTTTTATAAACAGAAAAAGGTGGTGGTGCAATTCCATATTAATGTCCACTTTTTTTGGAATGGGATGTCCACCAAGCTCATAAGAAGCAGATATTCACAACTATTTGGCTGTATAGTGTACAGTATATACATGCATAGATCCTGGAGATTACTAGAGATGTTCCTGAAGACTACTAGAGAATATACTGGAGACTGCTAATGAAGATTCTGGGAACTGCTAAAGAAGATTCTGGTGACTACTAAAGACGATCCTGGAGACTACAAAAAAACGCCATTGAACATAGGAGGCAGGAAATTTGTACAGATTATAGAATACTGAGTCATGTGACTATCACCTCTCTCAATCTACAAGATCCTGAAATATCCTGGAGACTTCTAATGAAGATCTTGGAGACTACTAGAGAAGATCAAGATCCTAGAGACTGCTAGAGAGGATTCTGGAGACTACTAGATATGATCCTGAAGACTACTAAAAAAACCATCAAAACAAAAGAAGCAGCGCATTTAAGCATACTTTAGAATACTGAGTTAATTGACTATCAACTCTCTCATTATACAAGATCCTGGAAGATCCTGGAGACTGCTAATAAATATCCTGGAGACTACTAGAGAAGATCCTGGAGACTACTAGAGAAGATTTTGGAGTCTGCTAATGAAAATCCTGGAAACTACTAGAGAAGATCACATAGACTACTAAAGAAGATCCCGAACAATACTAGAGAAGATTGCAGAGAATATTAGAGAAGATCCTGGAGGCTGCTAATAAATATCATGGAGACTACTAGAGAAGATCATGTACAGTAGACTAGTAGAGAATATCTTGGAGACTGCTTATAAAGATCCTAGAAACTACTAGAGAAGATCACATAGACTACTAAAGAAGATCTTGGAGTCTGCTAATGAAAATCCTGGAAACTACTAGAGAAGATCACATAGACTACTAAAGAAGATCCCGAACAATACTAGAGAAGATTGCAGAGAATATTAGAGAAGATCCTGAAGGCTGCTAATAAATATCATGGAGACTACTAGAGAAGATCATGTACAGTAGACTAGTAGAGAATATCTTGGAGACTGCTTATAAAGATCTTAGAAACTACTAGAGAAGATCACATAGACTACTAAAGAAGATCTTGGAGAATGCTAGAGAAAATCCTAAAGAATACTAGAGAAGATCATAGAGAATACTAGAGAAGATCCCGAAGGCTGCTAATAAAGATCCTGGAAACTGCTAAAGAAGGTAGTAGAGACTACTAGAGACAATCCTGGAGACTACTAAAAAAGCCACCGACTCTCTTAATCTCCAGAATCCCGAAAGATCCTGGAGACTTCTAATGAAGATCCTGGAGACTTCTAATGAAGATCCTGGAGACTTCTAATGAAGATCATGTAGACTGATAAAGAAGATCATGTAGACTGCTAGAGAAGATCATGTAGACTACTAAAAAAGATCCTAGAAACTGTTAAAGAAGATCCTAGAGACTTTTAGAGACTATCCTGGGGACTGCTAAAAAAATCTAACATGCACATTTGTGCAGATTATAGAATACTGAGTTAATTCACTATGGACTCTCTCAATATACAAGATCCTGGAGACTGTTAATGAAGAGCCTGGAGTCTGCTAATGAAAATACTGGAAACTACTAGATAAGATTACATAGACTATTAACCACTTGAGGATCGGAATAATTTCCCCCCTTAATGACCAGGGCATTTTTTGCGATAGTGCACTGCGTTGCTATATCTGACAATTGTGCGGTCGTGCAACGCTGTACCCAAACAAAATTGACATCCTTTTTTTCCCACAAATAGGGCTTTCTTTTGGTGGTATTTGATCACCTCTGCAGTTTTTATTTTTTTGCTACAAAGAGCAACAATTTTGGAAAAAAAAAGTATTTCTTATTTTTTGCTATAATACAAATCAAAAAAAATATATAAAAAAAAGTATTCATCAGTTTAGGCCGATATATATTCTACATATTTTTGGTCTACAAACTATGGGATGGATTTAGGGACTGTTTTTATTATTATTATTATTATTATTATTGTTTTTACTGATAATGGCGATCTGCAATTTTTAGCGGAACTGCGACATTGCGGCAGACCAATCTGACCCCAAATTACACTTTTTGGGGACCAGTGACATTATTACATTGATCAGTGCTATAAAAATGCACTGATCAATGTAAAAATGACACTGGCAGGGAAGGGCTTAACACTAGGGGTCAATAAAGGGGTTAACTGTGCTCCCTAGGTGTTCTAACTGTAGGGGGGTGGGCTGCCTGGGACATGACAGAGATCACTGTTCCCGACGACTGGGAACAGTAGATTTCTGTCATGTCATCTGTCAGAATGGGGATCCGCCTTGTTTACAAAGGCAGATCCCCATTCTGCCTCTATACTAGGCGATCGCAGGTCACTGGCGGACATCGAGTCGACCCGCGAGAGTGTGCCCCAGCTGGCGTGTGCTTGCCCACAACTGCGCCCTAGCGAGCTGATGTACAATTACAGCAATTCGCAGGGGAAGCCAACCTTCCGCAGTACAACTGTGGCGGCTGGTCCCTAAGTGGTTAAAGAAGATCCTAGAGAATACTACAGAAGATCCTGTAGACTGCTAATGAAGATCCTGAAGTCTACTAGAAAAGATCATGTAGACTACTAGAGAAGATCCTGGAGGCTACTAGAGAAGATCTTGGATACTGCTTATGAAGATATTGGAAACTACTAGAGAAGATCACATAGACCAGTGGTCATCAACCCTGTTCTCAGGGCCCACTAACAGGCCAGGTTTGCAAGATAACTGAAATACATCACAGGTGATATCATTTGCTGTTCAGTGATTGCAGTATTCTAGTCTGCATCTTCCCAAGGTAATACATAAAACCTGGCCTGTTAGTGGGCCCTGAGGACAGGGTTGATAATCACTGACATAGACTACTAAGGAAGATCCTGGAGGCTGATAATGAAAATCTGGAGACTGCTAATGAAGATCCTGGAAACTGCTAAAGAAGATTTTGGAGACTATTAGAGACGATCCTTGAGATTACAAAAAAAGCCATCGAACATAGGAGGCATCACATTTATGCAGATTTTAGAATACTACATTACGTGACTATCGACTTTCTGAATCTACAAGATCCGCAAGATCCTGGAGACTACTAGAGAAGATCTTAGAGAATACTAGAGACGATCCTGGAGACTGCTAATGAAGATCCTGGAGACTACTAGAGATGATCCTGGAGACTACAAAAAACGCCATTGAACATAGGAGGCAGAAACTTTGTGCAGATTATAGAATACTGAGTCATGTGACTATCGCCTCTCTCAATCTTCAAGATCCTGAAAGATCTTGGAGACTGCTAATGAAGATCCTGGAGACTGCTGGAGAGGATTCTGGAGACTACTAGAGAAAGCCATCGAACATAAGAAGCAGCACAAGATCCTGGAAGATCCTGAAGACTGCTAAAGAAGATCGTGGAGATTACCAGAGAAGATCCTGGAGACTACTAGAGAAGATCTTGAAGTCTGCTAATGAAAATCCTGGAAACTAATAAATGGACTACTAAAGAAGATCCTGGCGAATACTACAGAAGATTCTGAAGACTGCTAATTAAGATCCTTAAGACTACTAGAGAAGATCATGTAGACTACTAGAGAAGATCCTGCAGACTACTAGAGAAGATCACATAGAATACTAGAGAAGATCCTGGAGACTACTAAACAATCCATTAAACATAAGGAGTGGCACATCTGTGTAGATTATAGAATATTGAGTTATGTGACTAGCAACTCTCTCAACCTACAAGATCCTGGAAGATCCTGGAGACTGCTAAAGAAGATCCTGGAGATTACTAAAGAAGATCACGCAGACTACTAGAGATGATCCTGGAGACTACTAGAGAAGATCTTGGAGTCTGCTAATGAAAATCCTGGAAACTACTAGAGAAGATCACATGGACTACTAAAGAAGATCCTGGAGAATACTACAGAAGATTCTGAAGACTGCTAATTAAGATCCTTAAGACTACTAGAGAAGATCCTGGAGACTACTAGAGAAGATCCTGGAGACTACTAGAGAAGATCCTGGAGACTACTAGAGAAGATTTTGGAGACTGCTTATGAAGATCCTGGTAACTACTAGAGAAGATCCTGAAAACTGCTAAAAAAGCCATTAAAAATAAGAGGTGACACATTTGTGCAGATTATAGAATGTTGAGTTATGTGACTAGCAGCTCTATTATTCTACACCATTTCAATTTCTCTTTAGCTTCTATTTTTACTCTACAAATAAGTAAAACTGTATTATTTCCTGATATTAACCTTTTAGTCTTTAATCAGCAACTGTTTAGTATAATGCACCCTGTAATTGCAGGCTTTGCCACAGACGATCTGCTTAATTGCAAATTTAAATTCATTGCAAATATTAAGCAGCGATATAATGGAGGAAGTTACGTGCTGTTTGCAGTAACATTATCTAAAACATTATTCCAGAGTGTCCTTGTAAAGTTGAGTTATTCTGCAACTGTGCAGGTGTGTTATTAGAGCTCAAACCCGGGCAAACATCTAAATCCACATATGAAATAAACAAAAGGAAATGGTGTTACTTGCAAAGGATTTGTATTTCTGCCCATGCAGTTCTGAAATGAAAGCTTAAGTTCATCCATTGTTTATTTCTCTACAGCTTTTGTTGCTTATGATGAAGTATGTCCCATGATGTGCAGGCTGCTGTATTGTAGACATTTTTGTACTTTTGGCACTGTGTGGGTGAACAGCTTTGGGTCTTTCCCACTTATGTATTGTTTCTTTGTTTTATTGAACTACATCACGTTATCAATGCTCTGTATTATGTGGACATCTAGTGGAGGTTTTGGGTCACTACAAATGTGATTTTGGTTTCTTTGTCTGCCCCTCCTGTTTAGAGCTAGTTAGTTCAGTGCTAGCTGGACCCAACCCTGTTTCTTCTATGTTCCCTCAGTCAGCCTTAGTACTTCACAGAGACAGAGCTTAGGGAAGTCATTGTCTACTTACATTTCGAAGCAATGTAAAAGCATCCTCTGTACTGGAATTAGCTGAAGTAAAATTGTGTTGGACTCAAGTTTCTGTATTGTATTGAACAGTTAAAGTGATATTAACTACTTGGAGACCAGCCGCTGCAGTTATACTGCGGTAGGTTGGCTCCCCTGGGTGAGCCATCATAGCTGTACATCGGCCGCTTTAAGAGCACTAGGGAACACGCGTGCGCACGCCCACGGCGTGACAATGGAGCTTATGCGCGGGCCCGGTGTTTGCAATGTCTGCCGGGCACCCGCGATCGCTCCTGAGAGAGACAGAATGGAGGTCTGTCAATGTAAACAGACTGCTCTCCTCACCCCTGACAGAACGGAGATCTATCTGTTGTTCCTACTGCTTAAGAACAATATTTGGCCTCCTCCCCCTGGCAGTCCCATTCCTCCCCCAGTTAGAATCCCTCCCTAGGACACACATTTAGCAGCTTGTTTGGCCCCTAGTGTTCACCCCTTCTCTGCCAGTGACATTTATCTAGTAATTTATGTGACATTTAGTAATCAGTGGCTATTTTTAGCACTGACTGCTGTATAAATGCCAATGGTCAAAAAAGTGTCAAAAGTGTCCGATCTGTCCGCTGCAATGTTGCAGTCCCAATATAAATCGCTGATCACCGCCATTACTAGCAAAAAAAAATAATAATAATAAAAATGCCATAAATCTATCCCCTATTTTGTAGACGCTATAACTTTTCCACCAACCAATCAATATCTTATTGCGATTTTTTTTTTTTTTTTTTTTTATACCAAAAATATGTAGAAGAATACATATCGGCCTAAACTGAGAAAGGAATTTTTATTTTTTTTGTGTGTGGATATTTATTATAGCAAAAAGAAAAAAATATTGTTTTGTTTTTTTCAAAATTGTCGCTCTTTTATTTGTTTATAGAGCAAAAAAATAAAAACCACAGAGGTGATCAAATACTACCAAAAGAAAGCTCTATTTGTGGGGAAAAAAATCAATTTTGTTTGGGTACAACATCGCATGACCGCGCAATTCTCAGTCGTGGTCATTAAGGGGGCACATCTTCTGGGGCTGAAGTGGTTAAAGTCTTCTTTTTTTTTTTGTTGTTGTTTAAAAATAACAAACATGTTATACATACCTGCTTTGTGCAGTTGGTTTTGCAAAGAGCAACCCAGATCATCCTCTTCTCAGGTCCCCTGCCGGCGCTCCTGGCCCCTCCCTCTGCCGAGTGCCCCCAGAGCATGCAGCTTGCTATGGGGGCACTTGAGCTGAGCCACTGCTCTGTGTGCCCATTCAGACACGGAGCCGTGACTCAACCCCACCCCCTCATTCTCCTCACTGACTCACTGATTTTGATTGACAGCAGCGGGTGCCAATGATGCCCCTGCCTAGAGAATTCTTTTCTGTGCTGAAATTGCTTCTCACAGTGTGCATTAGAAGCCACAGCATGTCAGATAGAGCTCATTTCCTGGCTGGACAACATCCAGTCATCTATCTTTTTTTACCCCAAGCCTTACTATCCCTGGCCCACCCATTTCAATAACCTAATATCAGTTCAGACATGGAGGTTGAGCATCACATGGTGCTTTATCTTTACCTTGTGATGTTGTTTCACTGTTCAGCTGCTAAGGTTTCCAGGAATATGGCTCTACTGCCCATCTGCTCGTATTTCCAGGGACATTGCTCTACTGCTCACCTGCTGATGCTTCAATGACACCATTCTACTGCCCAGATGTCCATATTTAGGACGACACCTTTCTACTGTTAATATTTCCAGTGACACTGTTCTGCTAAGCTGCAAATGTTTCCAGTGACATTGTTCTACTATTTTGGCTGCTAATAATAATCTCAGTGATACGGCTTTACTGCAAAGCTGCTAAAACTTTGAGTGACATTGCTCTACTTCTCTGCTGCTAATATTCTTAACGATATGGTTAGATTTTCCTGCTGCTAAAACCTCGAGGTGAGAGAAGTATGTGCTGGATTTTGCTGGATTACGAGCAGCCGCACTGGCTTCAGGTCAGACACATTGCGCAGCCTGAATTTTTCAGAGACATATTTATTATAGCCATTTTTTTCTAAGTAATGCCAATGCTTATGTGGTGTTTCTATTTAGATTAAGTTATAAATGGATTTCTTTTGAATCAAGAATGAAGGCAATAGGATTATTAAAAGACTGTATAAAGACTGTGAATGTTTTAGAATACTGGAGATTTAGGCAGGCTTTAACTTGGTGTCCATTGGGGATCCCTAGGGATCATGCATTGTACAATGTCTTTTATTACTTTGGCCTAAGCTGGACACTCCCGCCTGTAGGGAGGTGCAGTCCATATTCTCCACTGCAGGTGGCGCTCGACTTGGTAATGCAGACGGGGGAGGAAGTTGAGAGGTACTTGTTTCCTCAGTCACAGGGGAGCAGCTTTTCAATTGGATGCTGGCACCCCATTTGGCTTTGGAGGCCATCTTGGGTCAGGCAGTCTATTTAAGACTCTGGCTCCCAGGCTTGGCGCGCTTAATGCGAGTGGCTAGGTTAGGGACAGTGCTTTTGATAGGGAGAGGTTCTGGAGGAGTAGGGACAGTGCAGGGATTATGTGTTCCTCTTCCAGGAAGCCTCCCTGTTGAGTGTGGACCAGCCCAACCACATTCCGCTCCTCGTGACAGATGCCGTCAGCATCTCTAATGCCCCATACACACGGTCGAACATTCCAACCACAAAATCAGACGGATTTTTTCCGACGGATTTTGACCAAAACTTGTGTTGCATACACACGCTCGCACAAAGTTGTCGGAAAATCCTATTGTTCAGAATGAGGTGACGTACAAAATGTACGACGGGACTACGTAGAGGCCAGTAGCCAATAGCTTTCGTCTCCTAATTTTTTCTGAGCATTCATGGCACTTTGTGTGTTGGAATTCTCTACACACGATCGTAAAAAGTCTGATCAGATTTTGTTGTCAGAAAATTGTAGATCCAGCTCTCAAACTTTTTCCGTCAGAAATTCCGATGGAGAAAGTCCAATAGAGCCCACACACGGATCGGATTTTCCGACAACATAATCCGATCTGACTTTTCCCATCAGAATTTCCGACCGTGTGTATGGGGCATAAGTCTTCTGCCTTCTATTTCCACTGCTGTACAGCTTGTAAGTGGCTGCAGATGGGGGCTTCCTGCCGAGCCTGTTTGCATTGGCCTGCTCACTGGTTGCATCTGAGGCGGGGGCTCTTGGAAGGAGTACTGAGGCAAGGTTCTGTGATGTTTTCAGGAAGCTATGCAAAGCACCCCGCCAGGCGCCTCCCTCCAGCTATGATCTGCCTGTATTGCATAAAGAAACACCGAGAAAACAGAAAGATTTTGTTTAAAGATTTCCTTAGCATGTTGATGGGGAGGAACCGGAGAACCAGCTTTAAGCTTTAAGCCCTTGTACACACGGTCGGAGAATCCGTCGGAATGTGTCCTATCGGACCGTGTTGTCGGAAAAATCCGACTGTGTGTGGTATGCATCGGACTGATTCCGTCTGAATATCCGTCGGACCCAATTTTCCAACTTGTTGGAAATATTTTCTGACAAACTGGTTCGATCGGACATACTCCGATCATGTGTAGAGAATTCCGATCGGACAAAGTGCCACGCATGCTCAGATCAAATTCCTACACCAAAGCTAATGGCTACTAGCCTGAACGTAGTCCCGTCGTAACGAAATAACGTCATCACGTTCTGAACGATCGGATTTCCCGACAACTTGGTCCGACCGTGTGTATGCAACAGTTTCAGACACAATCCGTCGGGCAAAATCCAACGGATTTGGTTGGCAGAATGTCCGACCGTGTGTACAAGGGCTAAGACACTTAGTGGATTGAGTGGGTGTAATGCTGCAAAGAAAAGGTCATCTTGCATGACCTTCCTCCCAAAACACCATTAGGCTAAAATAGAACTTTTTTAATATTATAGTTGTGTCTTCATTGGGGACATTTCCCCTCTTTTCTTCTCCCAGTGGCACATTTACCATAACAAGGAGGGAAAATGTCCCTACCCTCGATACATCCATCAATAGAGTCCAACCTTTCTCTTCCATCCAAACTGAAGAAAATGGCTGGAGTCGAATATTTTTAAAAGAAAAAACTAAATCTACTATACAAAATCTGTAACTTTTGAGGTGGAGTTGGTCAATATTGAAAACGGAGAAAAAAGGCCATACAAAATATAAAAAAATGGCCACCATGTCAAATGACCTATTAATGTCTAAACAGTATTCCAGATATATGCATCAAAAAAGAACAGACCCAGAAAAGAACTCAATCAGAGACCTCTCTATGCCAGCCTGGGACACTTAGCATGGGAAGCATTGTTGGTATTCGGTGACACTTTGATCCTTCTGCTGTTTCGGTTGAAGTACCGTAATTGTGTTCTGTAATTTGATGTCCTTTTGAGCTCAGTGAGGTTACCATTGGAGGAACCATGATATGACTTGCTGGGATTTTAATACAATAATGTTTTTGAAGAATGCCAAAATTATATTTGGAAAATACCAATAATGTGAATTATTCTGAGCTCTTGAAGTAATAGAGGCTGATGATTTATGGCTCTGGTAATTGTGGAAAAAAGAACAGCAAAGAACACCATTGTTGTTGTCTTAAGGGACAGTAATGGGCAGTCAGAATGTATTTAGATATAGGTTACTTTTAAATTTCTCAGGCATATGTTGTCCAGTCCACTGATGTGTATATTAACACCTTCCCACGTGGCCTATAGCGGATTCACAGCCGGGTGGTGGCTCTACTGTTCTGACTGGACGTCATATGACATCCTTCAGGGGCATGCATCGTGGCAATCGGAGGTGTGATGTGTCCCTTGGACACACTGTATCTCCAATCATGGTAAAGAGCCTATGATGTAGGCTCTTTACCATGTGATCAGCTGTGTCCAATCCTTGACAACACATGAGGAGAGCCGATAAGCAGCTTTTCTCAGTGGGTATATCTGCACTGATAATCAGTGCCCTGATAATTAGTGCAGCCATATTAGTGATGCCCACCAGTGATGTCAATCAGTGCCCATCAGTGATGCCTGTTAGTGCTCTTCAGTGACTCCTCATCAGTGCCTCCTATCAGTGCCTATAAGTGCTGCCCATCAGTGCCCCTATCAGTGTCCATCAGTGCTGCATATTAGTGCTGCATATTAGTGCCTCCTTATCAGTGCCCATCAGTGTAGCCTATCAGTGCCCATCAGTGCAGTCTCATCAGCGCACATCAGCGAAGGAGAAAAATTACTTATTTACACTTTGTATTAAAAAAAAACATTTTTTTTTTCCAAAATGATTGGTCTTTTTTCGTTTGTTTAGCAAATTACAATTTTATTTTATTTTTTATTGCATTTTAGTCTAAATATGAGATCTGAGAACTTTTTGACCTCAGAGCTCATATTTAAGAGGACCTGCCATGTTTTTTTTCTATTACAAGGGATGATTTAGGACAGTAATAATTTGACTTGGTGGAGAATCAACTCCAGTTCTTAGTAAGAATATGGTTATTGGTAAAAAAATATTGTGCTTGATGTAAAGATCAGACAAATGTTTGAAGGATTCCTTCCTTTTATATTGTTTTAAAATATATTGGCAGCCTATAGAAAGTTTTCATTTTGAAATATGTGTACACTTTGGGGTTGATTTACTAAATGCAAACAGACTGTGCACTTTACAAGTGCATTTTCTCCAGAGCTTGTTAAATGAGGGAAAGACCTGCTGATTTCCACCATCCAATCATGTGCAAGCACAAAAACAGTTTTCTATATTTTCCTTGCCTGTGATTGGATATTCTTTCCAAAGTGGAGCTTTACCTTATTTACTAAACTCTGGAGCAGAAGCCCTTGCAGAATGCAACTGTACTGTCTATTTGACTTTAGTAAGTCAACCCCTTTATCTTCTGATAATGTTATCATTTTTAGACATTATCCACTTTCCGTCCGCTGCACGCCGATATACGTCGGCACAGTGGCAGCAGTGGGTAAATGAGTGTCCTTGTACGTCCCCTTTAAGAGGAGGGCATAGCAGGCACGCACCTGCCGCATACAGCGTTACCGTGTCTATGGGACTGGCGGACTCGATGTCTGCCGGTCTCCTGGAGATCATGTCACAGAGCCGGAGAACAGGGAAGTGTCTATGTAAACAAGGCATTTCCCCGTTCTGCCTTGTGTCATGACAGAGATCACTGCTCTCTGTCATTGAGAGCAGTGATTGCTGTCATGTGAGCTGAAGCCCACCCCCCCATAGTTAGAATCACTCCCTAGGACACACTTAACCCCTTCATCCCCCCTTAGTGGTTAACTCCTTCCCTGCCAGTGTAATTTACACAGTAATCGGTGCATTTTTATAGCACTGATTGCTGTATAAATGACAATGGTCCCAAAATAGTGTCAAAAGTGTCTGATATGTCCGCCACAATGTCGCAGTCCCGATAAAAATCACCATGATTAAAAATAACAAAATTAATACTAAAAATTAATAATAAAAATGGCATAAAACTAGCCCCTATTTTGTAGACGCTATAACTTTTGCGCAAATCAATCAATATACACTTATTGCGGTTTATTTTATTTTTTTACCAAAAATATGTAGAAGAATATATATCAACCTAAACTGAGGAAAATTTTTTTTTTATATATATATTTTATTATAGCAAAAAAATATTGCGTTTTTTTTTTTTTTTTTTTTTTTTTAATTGTCCCTTTTTTTTGTTTATAACGCAAAACATAAAAAGTGCAGGGGTGATCAAATACCACCAAAAGAAAGCTCTATTTGTGGGAAAAAAAGGACGTCAATGTTGTTTGGGTGAAACGTTGTACGACCGCGCAATTGTCAGTTAAATCAACGCAGTGCCGAACCGCAAAAAGTGCTCTGGTCAGGAAGGGGGGAAAATCTTTTGGGGCTGAAGCAGTTAAACATAACCAATTATCTACCAAGAATATAAGGCATACTTTAGATGGCAACATACTGTATGTTGTTAAAATGGAATGTAAGGAACCTTTTTGTTTTAAATGGGTGTTTGCTATGTTTCTTGGGAATGCTAAATTCATAGAGCACATCTAGATGTGAGTATTCAGCCTCGGGGAGCGCCCTACAGCATTTGTCCTGCCCAACTGCTCACAGCATATGTGACTTCCAACCCTGACCAGCTGTTCACATGAAATGTGAGTCTTATTCCATTCTTCTGTTTGGTATAAAGAGAGATTGTAGATTTTCTTACATTGCCAGATGGTGCAACTTTGACACGTCCTCTAAAAACATAAACTGTTCATTTAAGCTGACCTGTAGACAGTTACTGACAGATCTCTCTATCCACACAAACGAGGTGCATGGAGGAATCCCTCCCGTCTGGACATTAATTGGCTGCAGCCACTGATTGAGGGAAATGTTACATATTCCTTTGGCAGAAGTCGAACAAATGATTGATTTTGTTGAGTGTGGTTGCCCACACACTGATTTCAATTTTTCATCTGGCCAGTCCTTGCTGAATCAGCCAAATTTCGAGTAGGATAGGGCCATCTTTAGTAGTGCACACCCCTTGGTAGAGGCATTGGGGTTGATTTACTAAAGGCAGACACACGGTGCACTTTGCAAAGTGCAGTTGCACTCTGCAAGAGCAATTGCTCCAGGCCGCATTCCCGCTCCGCGCTGCAGAAGCTGCCGGCGTCATTCCAAGATCACAAACCTCTGCTGCTGTTTGTAAGTGGCTCCGGTAGGCTGTGCCTACTCGGCCAGGCCTGTTTGTAGGTTGTTGTAACTCATTCAATATACTGTTCTTATCCACTATGGCCTCTGAGTGTATTCTTTGCCATTGGTGCCCCACGCTGCAACCTTCCCACATGCGCATGGAGCCAGAGGGAACGATTGTAAATTCTTAGGTGTGTACAGAGAAGTGCTTGGTACAAAAGTTCATCTCATTTAAAAGCCTTTTTTGAAATATTTATTAGTTAAAGTGGTTGTAGCTGCTGGTGCTGTGAAAAGGGCTTATTGCTGAAATGTGTCTACCACTGTCTTTGTACTCACTGGTATGGCAAAATAAACATATCTGAGGTTTATGGAGTTGCCAGCTGTCTTTTTATGTTGACTATGATGTCTTTTGGTGGCTAAGGCCGCGTACACACGGGTGGATTGTCTGCCCAACTAAGTTCGTCAGACAATCCGACAGACAGTCCGTTCAACTTTTGAATGAACGGACTTGACCACACACGATGAGCAGACAGTCCGCCGAAAGCTTGCGCGATGACGTGTACGGCACGTACGACGGGACTAGAAATTCGACGTCCAATACACTGCAATGCAACCTTCGGCGTGTAAATCCTTTCTGAGCATGCGCCATACTTAGTCCGTCCAACTTGCCTACACACGAGCGGACTGTCCGCTGAAACCAAGTTTGGACGGACAAAATTACGGAAATTCCGAAAAGACTTAGTCCGTCAGACTGTCCGCTGAAAAAGTCCGCTGAAGCCCACACACGAGCGGATTGTCCGCTGAAACACGGACTAAGTTGGGCAGACAATCCGCCCGTGTGTACGCGGCCTAAGAGGACACCACAGCTTTGGATTGCAACTTCCAATTTTATACTAAGGCTCCACTCCTCTGCATCCCATGTGTTTGAATTCAAGTGGTTGGAACCCTAAAAAATAAAAATAAAATGCTCTGGTCCCTTTAATGAACAAGATATAGCACAGTGTTTTTGCCATGTCAATTGTTCCTTCCCATGTTGTACAATACCTGGCTTATCCTGCCTGTTCTTGTCTTCAGGTCTATAAATTGACCGCATTTATTATGGCTGCTGATCTCTGATATTGTAGTCAGTTTATATGCCTCCATCCTCCAGCTCTCTCCTCAGTGTCTCTGCATCTCCCCCTCCCTCGCTCCCTGTCAGTTCTGTAGTCTGTGTGAGCCAATCTCCTCCCTGCCCCTACCCTCACCTCTCCTACCCTCTCCCCTCTTCCCTCTCCTCTCTCCTCTCCTCTCCCCTCTCCTCTCTTTTCCTCTCCCCTCTTCCCTCTCCTCTCCTCTCCCCTCTTCCCTCTCCTCTCTTCTCCTGCCTGTGTAATTCTATTCCCTGCAGCTGCACCAGTGCTTGTAAAGTAAAGAAACATGCATTAACTACGTTAATCCTCTCTGTTTTAGGTCCCTCTTCAGTACAGTGTTTGTGTTGTTCTAAAATTATAATGCTGAATACCTTCTTTGCAGAGCCCTGCTGTGCAGACACGTGACCTCCCTCTGCTAGCTTGCATTATTTAGAGGGAAATTTCAGCCCCTCCCACTCAACTCCTTTACTGGGGAAGAGAAGCAGAGGGAGGTCAATTGACAGGACAGCAGGGCTCTGCAAAGAAGGTATTTAGCATTGTAATTTTAGGAAAACACACACTCTCCTGAAGAGGGACCTAAAACAGAGAGAATCAAAGTAATTATTATTATTATTCACGATTTATATAGCGGCAACAGTTTACGCAGCGATTTACAATGTAGAGGGGGGACAGCACAATTACAGTACAGTTCAATACAGGAGGGCCCTGCTCGTAGAGCTTACAATCTAAAGGAAGGGGGTGGTGGTAAAAAAGGTAATAGATGCAGGGAATGATTTAATGGGGGGGGTGGGTAATTAAGATTAACATTTAACTTTACAACCAATTTAAGAGAATCAAACACAGCCAACGCGGTTTGGGAGAAATAGCCTTCCTTTCAGGGCTTGAGCAGTGGACGTTAAGCAATTGATGCCAGCTGTGCTTCCTTAGTCTATCAGACAGGTAGCAGCCTAGGACCAGAATAGGGTCCACTTATACTATATTTTAACTAGGGATATGCTTCTTTGAAGAAATAAATCACTTTACACTAGATTCATCCTAATTAAATTTTACTTCAAGCGGTCCAGTGCTATCCCACACACAATGAGGAATTATGGGGAACATAGTTCTAATCAGTAGACCACCTGACTGTTTGGCTGCATGATATAAGCAGTGTATGCTCCCTTCAAGGTAGTTCAGGGATGCATTGTGGAGGAGGAAGGAAAAAGGCAGAATTAGATTGGTGGTCAAGCAGCCACAACTCAAGGAACCCCTAGCAACCTCCGGAGGAAACTTACGATTCTATGGAACCCTGGATGAGAATGGCTGATTTGGTTGTTTGGAGCTGACTCTAAAATGTTTGTCTGGGTTTACCTTTAAATAGATGAAACCTTCTTTTCATTGTTGTGTAGTTCTGGATTTAAATATCCCTTTTTGTAATACCATTTTTTTTATATTTTAGAATGCATGATCATGAAGAGATTTATTCATGGGGCTGCCTAGTCTTATCCATCATTCTATAATCCATACTACAAGCCTTTGGACAGAGATGAATGATAAACGCTGTGTGCGTAGTACCTGAAGATATTGCTGTGAGCAGATATACTGCAATTTTCCACTTTTTATCATAAATAAAGTGAAAACTCATCACAATGTGGTGGAGTGGTGTCTATCACAGGGTAAGGGTCATCTGCAATCTCTCCTGATATGCAGTAAAAGACCCTACAAAGCTTTTCCACCGCCACCATCTAGAACTGCAGCTCTTATACCTCACCAATGCTCCGTTTAAAAATGCGGAACAGAAGCAACATCAGCTCAGTATAATGTTCCTAGTGTCAAAATATATATATGTGTGTGTGTGTGTATATATATATATATATATATATATATGCGCTTGGCTCCCAATATGACAAGTGCTTTACACATTTACATGGGTTGGAAAAACAAAGTCCACCAAGTTCAACTAAAAAAATAAAATTAAACAAATGAAAAATCTGCATCTTTAGAACTCACAAAACCCACGGTTGATTTACAACGTAGAAGGCAAACACCTTCTTAAAGCATTGTCCAATTTGCTGAAACAGGAAAATAAATTCTAACAGAGTAGCATACTCCATGGATCAACAACCTACAGTGTTATTAATAGCCAGTTAATTTTTATGCATATATAAACACATGCAGTAAATTTCTGAAACAAATTATTGGTGTAATATTTACAGTACCCGTGCACTCTTTTGCACTAACCTCGCCATTATACTCAATGCAAAATGCTGTCTAAAGTTGGCAAAGCCCAGCATCATCACCAATCTACTTTTATGTGTGTTCCCAAAATGGTGGAGCACTCGCAATGAAATGCCCAAAGCATTTAAATTTAGTCTTGCTGGATGGTAAACAACACTAGCTCATTTATAGTGTTGCACTCAGTAGGTCTTTCCCTAGTCCCAGGGCTCCTGCTGTCCTCTTTACCTGCTTCCAGTAGGTGCACTGGTACCTCTGACAACAGAACGAGAGGTCAATGTAATACCGGGATTTGAATTTTCATATTCTTTTTTGGCCAAGCACTACTAGTTGTGTTGTCAGTGGTGCATGCTGGGGAAGTGAATAAATAGTTGGGACTGTCCTCGAGGAAGCTCATTTCCCTCGGGGCTTTGGTCTGGGGAGGTTGTGTGATGCGTTGCTCTTAAGCTAGATCTGTGGTCTTGGAGGCCTTTACATATACCTGGTGCAAAGCCTTAAAATGTGCTAATGGAAGTCTGCCTATCCAGGATGTCCTGCATCTCACAGAGGATGGGTATATGGAAGAAGCATGGTGAGTCCTGGGATGCCTGGGGTGACTGCTGATGGAGCGCCTGGTGGCTCATCAGAAGGATCACCAATTCTGCTATTGGAGGAGATTTGAATGTACAGGATGTTTGTCTCAGCTTAAAGGCTCTCTGCCTATACTTGGAAGATGGAACCTGCAATTGGGTATCTCAATTTCCTACCCCTCTCTTCCAGTGAGTTGCTTAGTGGAATAACATTTTATAAAAAGGCCTTAAAGTAACTGGCGCCCATTTTTTTTTTCAGTCATTCGTTTTCAAACAGTGACTCAGCCTTGGGGTAAATGCTAGCCCACCCTGTCCTTGAAGGTACCTCACATGCTTCTGGGGGTAAGGGAGGTGCTGCATATTTACAGAGCCAAGAAACATGTATGATTGATATACTTTCTGAACAAACACAGAACAGCACCCTAATAAGAAGCCAGTCCATACTCCATCATATTGCACCAGTCCAGCTGTGAACAAATGCCTAGTCTGAACTAAAGTATCTGTAGCCAATACAGCAGATACCTTTATTATAGAAAAACTCAGTGTCAGCAATTTATACATCAGCCATGACAACAACTCATTTGCTGCTGATTTAAGAATAGTGTTTAACATCTTTTATAAAGTAAGTAAAAAAAAAATAAGAAAAAAGACTTTGTGTTAGGCTGCTGAGAAAAGCAATTTCTTTTGTGTTGCCAGAAATAGCAGAAGGAACTTGATTGTAATTCAAAAGATTTTTTTGACAATGCGACTAAGAAAGATGTGAAAGAGAGTGGATACAAGATAGTGTAAAGGAGAGAGGGACACATAAAGAGAGAGAGAGCTCCCACGGCCAACATCTTTCACCGGACTTACTTCCAGGTTCGCGGGCTCCAATGCTGTGATTGGCCGGAGCCGAGATGACATCACTAATGCACATGCACGTGGGTGCTGCCAATCACGACACGGTTACTGAGGAAACGGCACAAGCGGGTTGTTTCTTCAGTGCACATGCGTCAGTGACGTCGGCAGCAGTGCATATAGTGAATATCTCCTAAACTGTACAATCATAAGAGATATTTACAGTACCTGGTACAAGTGGTGTAACAGAGTTTACAACCACTTGAAGGAATGGTGCTTGTGTAGGCAGGTGCAGTCAACTTTCTCCTCTGCAGGTGGTGCTCTTCCACAGTGGCACTGCAGTTAAGGAGGAAGTCAAGGAGAACATGGTTCCTTTATGGTTTCCTGGGTGACTGGAGAAGCTATCCCATTGGATGCTGCAATCCCATGTAACTCTAGCAGCCATCTTGGGTCAGGCAGGGACAGATCTAATGGCAGGGGAAGGTTCCTGACAAGGAGGGAAAGCATAGGGTTTGCAATTTCTCTGGACATTTTCTTGTTTGGCACAAGGTGGCCAAGCCAAATTCTGCCCCTCTCATCAGGCAATGTCAGTTCAGATGGCTCCTGCTCTCTACACGCAGTTGGAACTGTGAGTGTTCATGATTGGGCTCTCCCCCCACTGAGTTATTTGGGAACGGTCCTTGCATTATTTCAGTTCATGTTCTTTCTTTGGGATTTTGTGTGTTGTAGCCATCACCCCATGCTGCACCCCACCTACACCTGTGTCGAGCAAGCAAACTCCTGTCTTCATTATGCAGCAGGGCAGCCGCTAAACACAGGACCTGGAAGACAGTTGCAATCACTGTGGTAGTGGTGACTACTACAGTGATTGTCACCTTCCACAGGGATCCCATAGGTACGATATAGGTGGACCAAGGTAACCATGCAAAAAAAAAAAAAAAAAAGCATACCTGGAATTCAGCTATAAAAGGTTTTATGAGCATACTTCTCCTGTGGGTCATAGCAGTGCAGATGGGCAGGGCTTAGTATCAAATTAAGGCAAGTTGAACCTAACAAAGTGAAACCAGGATCAGAGAGGCACACAGAATGACTTACATTGATAATAGACACCTTGTAACACCTGCCCTCAGATTAGGGTGACCAGCAGTCGCCGGTTTCTGGGTAGAGCCTCCCGGACACTGTCTCCAGAGGAAGCCTTTTCCCTGTTATGTTCCTGGATTCAGGGCAGATCCTGGGCGGGATCACCGTGAGCTAGGGCGGGGAAACCCAGGGTCGACCCTACCATGGGTCCCACTCGGCTGTCTCATACGGGGAGGGGGAGATTATACAGAGCATGGATCTCCCGCTTACCTGGCTGTCAGACGAAGTCCCACCTCCTGCGCCAGCTCCTATGATAGGCAGCACAGATGTCTATCATAGGAGGCAGGACTTCGTCTCAGGACAGCAGCCTGGTGGGGTAAACAGGAGATCCCTACTCTGTATAATCTGTCTGCTCGCTATGCACTGATCACAGGTAAGGCTGCGCTTCTGGGCACTGAACAGGCTGGGCACTGAACAGGCTGGGCACTGAACAGGCTACGCTGCTGGGCACTGAACAGGCTGCGCTGATGGGCATTGAACAGGCACAGCTGATGGGCACTTAACAGCCTGAGCTGATGGGTGTTGAACAGGTTAAGCGGATAGGCACTGAACAGGCTGCATTGATGGGCACTGAACAGCCAGCATTGATGACCACGGAACAGGCTGAGCTGATGGCCACTGAACATGCTGAGCTGATGGGAACTGATGAGGCTGCATTGATGAGCACTGGACAAGCTACATTGATGGGCACTGAACAGGCTGCATTAATGGACACTAGTTAGATGCATTGATGGGCACTGAACAGGCTGGATTAATGTGTACTGATGAGGCTGCTTTGATTGGCACTGGTGCGGATGCATTGATGGGCAAAGATGATGCTGAGCTGATGGGAACTGATGAGGCTGCATTGATGGGCACTGAACAGGCTGCATTGATCTACACTGGTTAGATGCATTGATGGGCACCAATCAGGCTGCATTGATGGACACTGATGAGGCTGCATTGATGGGCACTGATCAGACTGCAATGATGGACACTGGTGAGGCTGTATTGATGGACACTGGTGAGGCTGTATTGATGAGCACTGGTGAGGCTGCATTGGATGGGCACTTGTGAGGCTGTATTGATGGGCACTTGTGAGGCTGCATTGATGCTTACACTGCATATATCATTTGAGGAAAACATGCTTATAAAATAGTTTACTAGTTTACTAACTTTACTTACTTTAATATTTTTCTATTTGCCCATAAACAAAAAATAAATAAAAATCTATCTATGTCCCCGAATTTCATTTGAAATATCTGGTCACCTTACCTTAGATGGGACTTTAACTTATAGAAGTCTAAGGTAGGGACAGACTCTCTTTAGGCTAAGTACACACACCTTTTGGCTTTGGCAAGCAGATATGAGTGTTCTGCTCTGCTTTATATACCAAGACTGTTTATCAGTATAATCCCACATTATGAAGGATTTGGCCCCAACTTCATCAGATAACTTTCCCAGCAAACAGTTTAAAGAACCACATAGTATAGAAGTGACAACTTTAATAATTTTGAGCACAAACTTATTGCTGCTTCTTGCTGGCAGAGGAGAAGAGACTTACGAAAGCCTGCTTTGGTATTAGATCTGTCAAAAGTCTGGAAGACAAAATTGAATTTTGGATAATTAGAAAACGACTGTAGATAATGAGAAACTGAATCATTCCCACAACTCAGATGGCAAATATTTTGTATCTGTGATGTTAGCTGGAGCTGTGAAAAAAAATATCATCTTGAATGTGGCTGACAAATCAATCAAAAGAAATGTACAGCATATGTTGACTTACTTTGTGTTACATATACACTGTTAAGATTTAAAAACGGAGAGAGCATGAAGGGGCCACATCCAAAAAAATATGAGGAGCATAAAAATGCATTGGAAAATCAGAACGGATAAAAGACGTAATGGAATTGTTGTTGAGGTTTGTGCTCATAGCTAACAAATAAATTGCAATATTTGTCCTTATCACATCTTATCTTAAGGCCCATACACACGATCAGACTTTTTGACAACAAACATGCAAATTTGCTGTTTTGGAGCAACATCCGACCGTGTGTACGCTCCATCGGACAAACTTTTTCGGTTTTCATCTGACTTTTGTTGGCTGTGTGAACGGACAAACTTTCTGGCAACAAAAGTCCGATGGAGCAAAGTCCGATCGTGTGTACAGAAAACCACAGGACTTTTGTAAAAAGTACAAACACACATGCTCAGAACCAATGCAAAAGATCAGACAACAATACAGAAGTTGACCAAAGGTGGCGGTAAAGAGCAGAAAAACCACATGATTTGGTGAAAGTTGGCTGAAAAAGTCCTGCCGTATGTATGCAATACAAGTTTTCGGCCGACGCCCTTTGTACAAAAATCCACAGGAAAGTTTGTACGAAGTCCGATCGTGTGTATGAGGCTTTACACCCATCAAATTCAAAATTTAGAAGAATAAATAGTTGTGGCTTCTAATGGCAATTTATTTGGCTAGGTTCTCAATTAAAGTGGGGTGCCCCCTAAAAAAAAAATTAAAAGTCAGCAGCTACAAATACTGCAGCTGCTGACTTTTAATAATCGGACACTTACTTGTCCCAGGGTCCAGCAGTGCGGGGGAACGAAGCCCCCCCTCGTTCTCCGCTCCGCTCACGGTGCCGTCATTCTTACTGTGGACACCCGGCTGTGGCTTCACAGCTGGGCACCCACTGCGCATGCACGAGCGGCGCAGGGCGGCATGATACGTCGCACAGTCATCTGGGACACGTGACAGGTCCCAGATGACTGTGCGGCGCAAGGGGAAGTGATGTCAACAGCCCAGGCAACGAAGAAGGCAGACAACGGGGGACTCCCTAGCAACAGGCATTTAGAGGTGATCAATTTTTTTTTCCAATAATTTTTTTTTTTTTTTAAGAATTTTAAACTATTTTTTATTGTTTGGTGGCAACACCACTTTAAGCTTAAATATGACCTTCAGCACCCCCCCCCCCCCCCAAAAAAAAAAAAATTAAGTCAGCAGCTACAAATACTGCAGTTAACTTATTTATTAGCAGTGATCCAGAGTTGTCCTCCCCCAGGCTGATTGTTCACCAGTCTTTGGGTCTCTGGTGCCACCATGTTTAGTGTGAGAAGCTGGCAGGGACTCCTTGTGGTTTCACAGCAACTCGTGCTGCACTTTGTGAATAATACCGCAGCCTCCAGGGACCTGTGACATCTCCCAGGAGGTTACGGCAGGGGGAAAGCTTCCTTCCCTCTGGGACAGCCTAGGATATCTCAGTGAAAGTGGGAGCAGGTACCTGCCAAAAATAGGTATTCACTCCCTAAAACAAACAAAAAAAAAAGAAGAGCAGAAGTTGAAGTTCTCCTTTAAGATGCATTTTCACTTTAAATGTAAATATTGACTTTTTCTATACAAGTCGAGCTTTCCCCCATCTCTCTAACCTCTGAGACTCTGATGGTCTTTTAATGGAATTGGTAATCTAAGTAGCCAACAGGTAAGTTAGGATGCAGGAGGCATATTTATATCAGGAAAGCCAAGATATTAAGTTTAACTGACTATATTTATGGATCAGCTTATGCCTTTTATGGTAAAATTGTTTGACCTGCCTGAGTTAGTTTACATTAAGGTGACCCTACTTTGATTTCAATTCGAAATTTACAATCTTATTCCGAGTACCCCTTTTAGAAAGCTAAGGATTGATGGAGGTATGGGGATTTCTGATTCACCACCCTGTTATTTTCACTTGTCCAGTTTTGGCCAATGGAAAGCGAATTACTAGAAGGAGTGATAAAAAAATGAAACGAAAAAACACGAGTTGCACACTTTTTAGGCCCTCTAATTGAACTCTGTAGGGATTATATTGTGGCTCCAGAATTTCTTGCAAAGAAAGAGAGATTATCCTCTAATGGTGTACAAAGCTATACTGGATGATTTCTCTAAAAGGCTCAATACAGAAAATGTATTATATTCTGGTAACTACATGTGGTAAATACCTGTAACAATAATATTTCTCCTTTCAGAGGCCTTTATTTATAATTTGTATCTATGTTTAAATCGAGGCTACACTGTCCAGCAAAAGAGACAGTTATTGGGGTCAGAAAATATATGTGTGTTGGTCATATGGTTTAACTCTTTCATCACCAGAGTTTGTTGAAGCCAAGTTGCTCCAGCTAAATGTAGTAGTGTCGGCATGTGTCAGTTAGCTTGGCAATAAATGCATGGCTAATTTGCATATCTAAATAATTTTTATATCTTTTAATGAAATATATGGCTTTTATTTAAAATACCTGATGTTTATTTTTTAGGGCTCAAAATGCACAAACATTATGCATTTTTAATATTTTTAAATCCATTTGTTATTTTTTCAATGTTGTACCTGTATCTGATAATTACAGTATTAAACAAATGTTACTGCAGACGCCACTGCAGACAAATTCACCCAAATTTATTTTTCTTAAATGATTTGTTATTTTTGAATGATGTTATTGTTTCTGACATTGTATCTGTATCTGATTACGGTATTAAACAGATTGCACTGTAGATTCCACAGCAGCCTTTTTTTTTTTCAATGAAGTCTCCAGCCTGCATGTGGCCACTGCGTGTCATAGTTGAGAACCATTCTGAAGTGGGAAAAATAATTCTTCTACAGGCCAATTCAACAGATAATACAACTATGATACATGGGGACTTGGGAAAACAAAAATTGCTCTTCTAATGCTAGAGACAGACTGTAGCATGTTTTTTTTTTTCCCTTGCTGCTAATGAAGTTTCATACCTTCAGACCTTAAAAATGGTCTTCAGTAGCTATAACAGCAAACCTTTTAGTGAGCTCACATTAATGCTTACTGGGCTATTACATAAAGAAGCTGTTTGTTACCCTAGCATTTCATATTCCTGATATGAGTCAGCTGCACCATGTACTATCATGAAAATGTATCCTGTTATTGCTTCCATTGTGTGAAATTCCTGGTGCTTCTGCCAGTCCCCCTGCTCTCCTATTAGAAACTGACCACACTAAGCAGGAGAACACACCATAGTCAGTTCTCTAGCTAAGCTGGGAACTCAGCCTGCTCTCCTCCAATGATCAGAATTCTCCTGACATGCCCCCCCCCCCGCATAGCCATTCACCGGGAAGCTTGGTGTAGTGGTGCTTCTCCTCTCCTCAGCTCTCATGCAGCTGAGAACAGAGGGAATGTGCTCACTTATAAAAAAGGGGAACAAAGGGTATTTATAATGTGTTTTTTTTTTATATATATATCTATACACAAATGTTCTGCCTTTCATTTCAATTTTAAACTAAATGGGTCGATCATTTTACAATCGTCTGAAAATGGCCCCTGGGACATCAGCAAGAGGTTATTTTATTATAAGCACAAAGCAAAAAAATATTTAGCCCACAGGACTTTTAAAGAGTCACACCTCAAATGTAATATATAAAAAATATGAAAAATGTATTGGCATACATTTAAAAACAACATATAATACAGGAATTTTATGATGCACATCAATACATGAATAATATTTCACTAGAATCACATAGGTAAAACCTTTCCATGGAACCTATATATACCCCATGGAGATGACCACCATCAATCTGGACCAACTGTGCTACTAGCCTTGACGTGTTTCGCAAGAAAAATCTCGCTTCTTCAGGGGAGGCACAGGAAAGTATAATTAGTTGCAAAATGCTGGCCAACTCACACCATCATGGTGGTCGGGCTGCAAGGTAGATGAAGAACTGGTATATGACTATATATATATATATATATATATATATATATATATATATATATATATATATAGTAACAAAAGAAAAAACTGCCAAAAAGTCAGAGGCTTCACTCGCCATGTGAACAAACCACTGGACACTTTTGTTTGTCATACTCCAAGGGTGTGTGGCGTATCTTTTTCCTTGGCTGGATTCGATATATGCTACCAGGGTTTATGTGTTTGTGAGCGTATCGCTTTTCCACATCTCCCCACCCCTCCACAGCTCCCGGGGGAAGAATAGCGGCCATTTTTTTATTTCCCCTATTTATTTTAATATATCTTTATTTTTTTAGAAAGAAGGTAATGAAGAATAAAAGGCAGCTCAAATGGGTGCATTGAAATGATAGAAATTAAAGAAATATGAAACATTGCAATTGTTTCAGGCTAAAAAAGGAAAATCTTTACAAGATATGCAAAAACAAAATCATACACATAGACATTAACCTGCAAGAAGATTTATTATAATCGCCTTTCTGACAGTCCTTGCTTCCTGTCTTCCCTTGGTTCCAGCATTTGGTACCCACACTTAAGGGCCGGTTCACACAGCGAGGCGATGCGAGGCGACACGGCTCGCCTCGCCTCGCCTCGCTCCCCCAAGTCGCCCCCGTTCTGTACAATGGAACCGTTCTGAGAGGAGCGACTCGAGTCGCTCCGACTCAGGAAAAAGGTTCCTGTACTACTTCTGGGCGACTTCGGGGGCGACTTGCATTGACTTCTATACAGAAGTCCTCTGCAAGTCGCCGCTGAGGTCCCCGCAGGTCGCGGCGAGGCAAGTCGGAGACGCCTCGCCGCGCCTCGCTGTGTGAACCGGCCCTTACTTAAAGAAGAATTTCAAAATGATAACTGTGACTATGTTGTGGATCGCTCCATAAAAAGCACAATTAAATAATAATATTTTTGTTTTTTAAATACTCACCTTTCACAACAGGCTTCCAACGTGCACACTTTGTAAAGGGTGATGTCATTGGACATCTCCCAGGATCCTGGAAAAGTTGAGGATCCCAAATCTCATGAGAAAATGCTTGAGCACAATGTCGGTATATCTTCTCGCAATGTTTGGGCTCTTCAGCAGTCCCAGGATCCCAGAAAATGACCCACTGATAACACCATCATCTACAGGAAGCAGCTAGAATCCAGGGTATAGGGTGAGTAACCTTAACTTATTTGGTTTGAAAAATAAGCATCTGCTTCAAACTCCAAACTTTCTTTGAAAACCCTGCATCCAGTTTTTACAAATGCATTGTATCTGGTAGCTGGGGTGATGTTATTTAAGAGGATTCTCCATACCTCAGTTGAAGTTTTTAAGCCAGGCCAGTACACAAGTCTCAGGCGGTTGGACTTGTGCAACTCATAATACACTACATGTATTCTGGCGGACAGGGTCTTGGATACAATGTACACAGTGCAAACCTGGCTGGGTCTGAAGTGGTGGTTGTCTGGAAAAAAATGGCACCACCCTGGCACATGCTAAGAGACTGGGCCACCGTGGGACATGAGCCCTAGGTGTTCGGCTGGACTGTTTGCAGGCAGGTGCAGACTGTACTTCCCTCTGTAGCTGGTGCTTGACTGAAGCTGCATTGCAGAAGGGTGAAGGAAGTCTTGAGGAACTTGATTCTTCTATGATTTCCAGAGGAACAGCTGGCAACCAGAGGGACAGTAGGGAAAGTGCAGGAACTATGCTATGACCACTTAGGAAACTCCTCATGTGGATGTGGACCACCCAGGCCACATTCACGATGCTCGCTGCAGAAGCTGTCAGCATCATTCCAAGATTACAATCCTCTGCTACTGTTTGTAAGTGGCTATGGTCAGCTGTGCCTACCTGCTGGGCCTGATTTGTACATTGTAGGGACTTTTTCTTCATATATTGAACTTATCCACCTTGACCTCTGAGTGTATTCTTTGCCTTTACTCTGCACCCTAGCCACATGTTTGAGCTATGACCTGGAACCATGGAATAATGCAGGGCCCTGCAAAATAAGTACTTTGGAACATTTTTGGGTCAGTGCCATGGTGGACCAAGGAAACATATTTTCAACCAACCATTGTACGCAAGTTGGCAGACAGTGCAGTCTGCTTGGGCTTTGAGGTGGCTGTGGGCTGAAGTGTAAGCTCCTGGACATCCCTTTAACTGTGTGTTCCTTAGGAAGTGTTCAGAGTTTGTAATGCCTGGCGACTTGACAACATGTTTATTGGGTCACAGATTGTACTATGTGCATGTGCAGATCTTCGGGCAAGGCCATTCATTTGATCTTCCTGACAGAAGGTAGAAACATGAACCAACAGAGAGGTGAATTCAATCCCTGTTCTCTAACAGGGGCCTTTCATCTATATTTTTTGTTAACCTGACAAACTTGCTTTAAAGGAAAGGGGCATGTACAAACTATTCATGGAAACCATTTTTTTTTCAGCAAAAGAGAACTAATAATATTTACCTGTTCCATCACTCCAATCACAAGGCCCAGGACTAGGGCAGCACTTTGCAGGGGGGCAGCATGGAAAGAGCTCTCGCTGGCTTACGTTACACTGTGTAGAACCAGTCTTATTGGTTGGACTGGGCTAACAGGCAAATTAGTCTAGCGCCCTCATAAAGTGCCTGCACTGCTTCTGGTATGTAGGTGGCTGGCATTCCTCACCCGGGGGGGGGGGGGGGGGGGGGGTGCCGCTTCTAATTTTGACTGTCCTATCATCCTGGACCACAAACCTTACTCACCGTGCTATGTTTACTGCTGCACCATTGGCATGGTTATATCTCCTTAGTCCTCTCCATAAAATTATCAGAAATTTGTGCTTAAAAGTAGAACTATAGGCAACACTTTTTTTTTTCCATTTTGGATAGAGTAAGGGAGGGTTATAGCCCCTATAAGTTTTTATTTTTTACCATCCCTGTCCCATTGCAGAGATTTCCCTTCACTTCCTGCCCCAAATCTGTGCAAATTAAGGGAATCCATTGCGCCCCCCGCCCTTGAAAATTTCAGGCTGGGTCTTAAACAGAAAGGGGTGTGGCCTTGACAGGAAGGGGTAGGTCATATTTAAATTAGGGGGCGCACTAGTTTAGTCAGGCCTAGGGTAGCACAAAACCTAAATACACTACTGGGTCCAAAAAACTCTTCTGCATCCGTGATTTCCATGTGGCATACAGTAGCTCTTCAAGGAATCAAAAAGTCAAGGCAACAGCAAAAGGACAGGTAAGGCCGCGTACACACGGGCGGACTGTTCGCCCCAACTAAGTTCGTCAGACAATCCGACAAACAGTCCGTTCAAAATTTGCATGAACGGACTTGACCACACACGATGAGCAGACAGTCCGCTGAAAGCGTGCGCGATGACGTGAACGGCACGTACGACGGACGAGAAATTCGACGTCCAATACACTGCAATGCAACCTTCGCCGTGTAAATCCTTTCTGAGCATGCGCCAAACTTAGTCTGTCGAACTAGCCTACACACACGAGCGGACTGTCCGCTGAAACCAAGTTTGGACGGACTGTCTTACGGAAATTCCGTAAGACTTTGTTCGTCAGACTGTCCGCTGAAACAGTCCGCTGAAGCCCACACACGAGCGGATTGTCCGCTGAAACACTGTTCAGCGGACTAAGTTGGGCGAACAGTCCGCCCGTGTGTACGCGGCCTAAGTATTAAAAGTCTTCTTTTGCTGGAACCTTTTTTTCTTTTTAGGAGGCTATAGAGTTGCTTTAAACTACTTTAGAAACCTTAAGAAAACTAATAATATGTCAGCCTATCCATTTTATGATACATTCATTTCAGACATTAATTGCTGTCCATGTTTCTGAAAGGTTAATGTTCATCACTAAATAATCTTCAATTGGTGATAAATATGTTTTGGTTTCTTCCTAATTCACCACTGCTGTGTACAAAGTGTTTGCAGGCAGATTAATGGCCTAAAAAAATTCAGTTCTGTAAAACTAAAGTTTACGTTTATATTTTGCCTTGCCTTGTTCGTTCTTTCATCCTCATTAACATGTTAATGAAAATTTTAAATAAAACTTGTTTTCATTACATATCTAATTTTTGACCCATTGGCATCATCACCGAGTCTCTGTGCAATGCATACAGATCATGGCTGGTGGGAGGGGCCAGCTGGGCGCTGTACATGGCTTCCTGAAAACATCACAGCACCCTACTTAAAGTGGAGTACAAATGCTACAGGTGCTGACTTTTAATAATCGGACACTTACCTGTCCCAGGGTCCAGCGATGTAGGGGAACAAAGCCCCGCTCCTCACCCCCTCCTCTCTGCAGTGCTGCCATTGTCACCACAGGAGTCAGTAGGGCAGTGTATAGGAGTCCGTAGGGCAATGTATAAGAGTTAGCAGGGCAGTATATAGGATTCATTAGGGCAATGTATAAGAGTCAGCAGGCCAGTGTATAGGAGTCAGCATGCCAGTGTATAGGAGTCAGTAGGGCAGTGTATAGGAGTCAGTAGGGCAGTGTATAGGAGTCAGTAGGGCAATGTATAGGAGTCAGTTGAGCAGTGTATAGGAGACAGCAGGGCAGTGTATAGGAGTCAGTTGGGCAATGTATAGGAGTAAGCAGCGCAGTGTATTGGAGTCAGTAGGGCAGTGTATTGGAGTCAGTAGGGCAGTATATAGCAGTCAGTAGGGCAGTGTACAGGGGGTCAGCAGGGCAGAGGACAGGGGTCCGCTGGGTGGAAGACAGGAACCAGCATGGCAGAGGAAAAGGGTCTGCTGGACAGTGTACAGGGTTCAGCAGGGCAGAGCCCAAAGGTCAGTATGGCAAAGAAGAGGGGTCACAAGGGCAGAGAACAAGGATCAGCAGGACAGTGGATAGGGGGTCAGTAGGGCAGTGTAATAGAGTCAATATGACAGAAGAGGAGGTTAGTAGGACTGTGTACAGGGGTTAGCAGGATGGAGGACAGAAGTCAGTAGGGCAGGGTACAGGGGTCAGCAGGATGGAGGACAGAAGTCAGTAGGGCAGGGTACAGGGGCCAGCAGGATGGAAGACAAGGAGTCAGTAGGGCAGGGCACTGGGTCAGCAGGATGGAAGACAGGGGGTCAGTCGGGCAGGGTACAAGGGTCAGCAGGACAGAGGACAGGGAGTCAGTAGGGTCGGGACAGGGTCAGCAAGATGGAAGACAGGGCTTCAGTAGGACAGGGTACAGAGGTCAGCAGGACAGAAGACAGGGGGTCAGTAGGACAGGGTACAGGGGTCAGCAGGACAGAAGACGGGGTCAGTAGGGCAGGGCACAGGTGTCAGCCAGATGGAAGACAAGGGGTCAGTAGGGCAGGGCACAGGGGTCAGCAGGACAGGGAGTCAGTAGGGTGGGGACAGGGACCAGCGAATCCGGGACAGATGGAAGGTATGTTTCAAGGTTGCTTATAATTTTAAAGAGTGCCTTGACTGAAAAAAGGTTGATAGACACCGAGCTAGATGAGGCTGGATGTCCCCCAGCCAGGAGATGAAGCAGGCTCTATGTGATTGCGCAGTTTCTAATGCAAGCTGTGATGAATCTCATAGTGTGCAGGTGAATTACAGTAAGCGAGTTCAGTGCAGAAGAATAGCCTGTACAACTGTGCTAGACTAAAGGGAAGGCAGAATTTAAAAGCTGCTGATTTCATTGCACTGGCTGCGGTCTAATTAAAACCGGCCTTAAATCCTTCTTCCTTGAGTGGAAAATTCAGCGTAAAATCAGCAGTTTGTTTAGACTCAGACCCGATGATAAAAGGCTCCAGTTAAAGTCGGCATTTATATCTGAGATTAAGGAAAATGAAAAGAGCTGCTCGTTTGTTTGATGCAGAGCGGAGACTGAACTACCCGAACCATTTACAATTTCCATTTGTGACTACGGCGGGGATAATGTAATCTGTGCAGCTTCCTCAGGTGTTCATGACTGGAGTTTATCACCAAACCGAAAGCTAAACCACCTGCTGCCTTCTCAGCCAATATAAAGTGCTACCAGTTTATATAAATATTGTTATCATTTATTAGAAGTGATATGCTTTTTAGTGGTTAGCTTCTACAGGTAAATCAATTTTCATTCATATCACTCAGCTGCTGTTATGGGGAGAAGTGCCGTGATGATAAAATTGCTTATGATCTGACCAATTAGAAGGTGGAACTTAACATTTGCTAGGTTATAGAAAACAGAAATGTTAACTGTGCCTAAGCAGTGTGCGGAAATGTTTAGTTTTTTTTTTTTTGTCTGTTACTTTCTGGTCGGTGAATGTGCCTAGGCCTCATAGCTGCATATCTGCAGTGTGAGATCTAAGGCACTACTGATGTCACTGCCAACACCAGCAATCCAGGGAGTAGGGTGGGGGGCTAAATTTCACTTCCAGTAACCAATGTAGAGGGCATAGGAGGGTTAACTCTCACTGCCACTGACTACCAATGCGGGGGTGGCGGAGGTCATTTTAGCTGCCATAACTACCAATACAGGGGTAATAAGATGGTGGTGTGTTAATTTTCACTTACACATGCCACCAATGTGGGGGGGGGGTACATTTCATTACCACTGACCACAATAGGGGGGGGGGTTATATTTCACTGCCACTAACCACCAAAGTGAGAAAGGGTTATTAGTACTGACAATATTGCTGGGCAGTATTATTGTGTTCACTGACACCAGTGCTGGGGACTATTATTGTATCCACTGACACCAATGCTAGCGATTATTTTTGCATCCACCGACACCAATTCCACAGCTAATAATTGTATCCAGTGACACCAATGTTGAGGGTTATTATCGCACACACTGACATCTATGTTTGGGGTTATTTTTGTGTCCACTGACATCAATGCTATTGGTTATTATACTCCAACTTCTTCAGTGTGCATTGCGATATGCTGCAAAAAATGCAGCAGGACCAACATTTTTGGGCACTGAGGTGCAAAAATGCGCTGCTACTGTTGCAGCCCTCTGGAAGTGTTGGGGCTGCAATTGAGTCCCTCTATAATTTCCAGTTGAATGACCACCATTGCTCTAGTCTAGAACCTGGAAATCCGTAGTAGAACTTGTAGCAGACACTGCCAAGTGGCTGGCTGGCTTGCTGCAATCTGAACACAGGAGGTCGGCAGCTTAGCACAGGTACCATTCAGAGAATGCTTTGGGTAAGGTGGAGAAACAGGGCGGTACTTGGTGGGGGCACGGAAGCTAGTAGACATCGCTGTAGTAGAGGTGCCTACTTCAGTGATTTCCAGCTTCTAGAGGCATCCCGCACGTTTGGTATTTGCAAGCTTGGCCCAAGCTGGACCATTGCAACCATGTAAAAAATGCTATAACTGGAATTCTGACCATGTTGACATGATTTAAAGAAAAGAATACACTGTTAGTTTATTTTTAATATTCATTCCTAATATATTTACAGTGACCTCTGAAGTTTCCTCAAGGAGTTTGTATGTGTCCTGAGCTGTGGAAGCAGACAACCCCATGTCTGCAATTCTCCTGATAAATGTCCCTTTGTCCCTTTCTATAGTCTTATTTTTAAAGCATGCATGAGCATGTGTTTATTGTTACAGCAGAGTGAGCAGCTGACCAGTGAGGCATTGTAAGCGCAAATCATTTTATCTTCACATCCAACGATAACTGACATCGTCCAATGAACTGTATGCTGCATGCTGACATTTGCTCCCTCTTCTGGCCTAAATATCTGTAAAAATGAGGACAAGCAGACAATGTGGATCAGCCTGATGCGCATAGATCATGATTCTATGTGAACGAAAGAGCCAAGAAAAAAAAACATCTCTAACTTGAATAACTAATGTATCCTTCTCTGCCTTTTAGGGATATGTTACGTTTTTGGAATTTATTGGTTGCAACTTGTTAAAGAGCAGCTCTGGACAAACAAATAAGCTCACAACCAGAAAACTATATAAGAACTTTATATGCCAGCCTAAAAGGTTCAAGAAATTGTGTATGTTCTCCTATGGACCACCCACGGCTGTTGGGCTGTCTGTTTGAAATTCTAGTAGTGTATGGTTAGCTTAAGAGAAGAGGACAAAGGATGAAGAAGATAGATGGGAGATGAATTGGGAAAGTCATAAGGGATGCACATTGGCTAGCAAACCGTATGGAACATTGACTATAAGGGTCCCTTTCACATGGGACAGAATCCAATTCTCAGCAGGGGATCTGTCCATTGCAGAGCGGACACAGACATAGCCATGCTCTATGAATGGCCTGTGTACACCCAACTACCTCCAATCCACCTTCATGGAGGAGGACAGATCTCATTCCCTTTTTTCTTTAGTGGACCAGATCGGATTGGAGGTAGGCGGGTGTAAACGAACACAAGTCTGTTTACCCACGACGGTAATTAGGGATACATGGGTTATCAGGTCCACCTGAAAAACTGGCAGGGGGACCTGAACAGATCACCCGTGTGAAAGGGGCCTAAAGGTGAAAGATGCCTGGTAAGTTGTCTCATTCGTCTTGAAATTGGACAAAAACTACTGCCATTAGCTGGCAATGTTACGAAAAGCTTTTGAACATCTTATAGGTGTTATGTTGGAAAAAAAATGCTAAAAGAGGGGTTCTAGGACAAGAAGAAAAATGGGAGGAAGCAAAAGAGATGAAAGGCGTAAAGTGGATGGAGAACCAGGTTGATGATTTTCAATGGTCAAAATTACGGCTTTTCTTCTGCCTCAGAGCCCCAATCAGGAAAGCTATAACCGCGTTACTGTATACAGTATGTTATACATACTAACAACTCATCAGCTTCTCAGTGCACTGTACCTTCCAAATTTAGAAGATAGTCAAAAACATAAGCTGAAACAGCTTTCTATTCCAGGTTGTAGTGCAGCCACCAGAACTTTCTGCAATGTCCACCGGCAGTAGCTCCTACCCATCCCTCCCTCACACTCTTCAGCAGTGAAGTCTTCAGCTCTGGTGCTCCAGTCCATTAAATCCCCTTCCTGTTGCCCTTCCCCTGGATATACTCTCCATCAGGACAGCAGATAACTTCCGGCCGCAGGCTTTGGCCTCACTGTAGCGTAACATGGTAATGTAGTGGTTAGCACTTTCACCTTGCAGCAAAAAAAGGTTGCTGGTTCGAATCCCAACCATGACATCATCTGCCTTGAGTTTGCATGTTCTCCCTGTGCCTGCATGGGTTTCCTCTGGGTGGTTTCCTCCCACACTCTAAAGACGTGCTGGTAGGTTCATCGGATCTTGTCTAAAGTAGGATAACCAATCCACAACGCATTCCTCCTGTTAGCAATTCCTCAACGTCCATATATTCATTCATATATTACTGATGACGCTCAAATGCGAAACGTGTAGGAGTTGTGGGAGACATACGGTTCTTGAATACAAGCCAGAAACAGGTCGGCCCAGTGGAGGGAGACTAACACCACCTGCGGAAACATCAGTGGCTTGCCCAATTTTAGAACGGTTTTCTCATTGCTGAAAAGGCTTGGTGTCGGCCAATAGACACATTGAAATGTGAGTGCAATACATTTTTTATTGATTTTTCCATTAAAGTCAAAACGATTTTACCCTATATTGGTTCCATTTAATTTTGTATGAATATATGGACGTTAAGGAATTGCTAACGGGAGGAATGCGTTGTGGATTGGTTATCCGTTGAATGAACCGAAGGCTTACTGATTGGGGACATCTGGTGAGTGGCCATTCTGCTTGGTGATGGTGGCACAGTTTTGGTTATTTTAGTTGACACAAGTGGACTTTTGATTAGAAGATGATCAGTGATTAAGACGGCACAGTTGGAGCAATCGAATTAAAATATCGCACAATAAGGACGCTATATTTTTTGCAATTATAAATTAATGTCTTGTGTATATATTTTGGATAATATGGAGGCACAGTGATTATTTAGTGAATATAAGTATTATTAAGCATACTCTATTAAGAAGGGGGTAGTATAAATAGTGAGTGGGAGGCACAATCCCCTAAAGATATATAGTTACAGCAACAGTTTTCTTTTTTCATTTGGGATAAAGGAGAACGTGGCTACGTTCCTACATATAGGGGGTTCATGGAGAATAAACCTAGCCACCCTCTAGCAGAAAGTCAGATCTCTGCAGTAAATTTGGAGGAGACTGAGAGCAATTGAGGGACTTTTTGATGTAAGAATACATGCTTGAATATATATCGTTTTTTTAAAACCAGAGTTTAGTGTCACTTTAAGTGAGCCTCTTGCATGAAAGAGCGCTCTTCTGCGGGGTGACACGGGAGCTGAAAACACAAGTAGTGCCTCTTGTACACAAGCTCACAAGGTCAGGATGAAATCAGGTCATCCTTTCCCGCCACACGCGTGTAGAAGTTTGCTGAGTATTAGAATAAATGACCTATGAGCACTTGTCTAGCCTCTGTAATATTGCAATCAGAGTTGTTTTTCTGGTCTCGTTAAAAGAGTGCAGCTGCAGAATTCAGATTTGTTCTTTTCGACGCGGATGTGCTGTGACTGTTCATATTTTAATGTTTTCTCCGAGTGCATAAGAATGGAACTATGGAGATTCAGTCATTGCCGGATTAAATGCAGATCGCTATTAAACCTGTAGAATAAATGTGAACAAATTCCAATTTCTATGTTAATCCTTTCCTGTGTTTCCCAACAAAATTCACAGTCTGTGTGTGTGTAGAGACAACTGATATGTTGGTAGATCTAAATGTACCTAAACCCGATCTCTAACCTACCATAAAAACCTAAAGGTACATGTGAATGCAGTACTAAAGCGGCCCGGATATGGCCATGGAATATTGATTGACATGGATGTACATCATGGGACATTTTGTTTTGTAAACCAAAAAAGTTTGGGGGTTGAATACGCCGATTGTTGCAGTTGGTGAGAGACAGACTATTATTAGCAATTTAAGTATTATTATGATTATTATTATACAGGATTTATACAGTTTGCACAGCAATTTACAATTTAAAGGGAGACAGTACAGTTACAATACAATTAAATAAAAGATGGTTCAGAGGGCCCTGCCCATAGGAGCTCCCGGCGGCAGTTCAGCTGTGTGTAAAATAAAAAAAAGGATATATATTATTGTAAAAAATAACAACAAAAAATGAAGAAAATTTGAAAATTTTAAATAAGTGGTTATATAGTATAAAAGAAAAAAAGGAAAAAAAAAACGATATGCAACAAATGCGAAATAAATGCCTTTTGGAGGGATTGGCAGAGAGTGGTGGCAGACACCGAGCGGTTGGTAAGGTGGATGAGTCTGGCAGCAGCATTCATGATAGAGGAGAGGGAGTGGTAGGTCTATGATAAGGAGGTTGCAATATTGAAGGTGAGAGATAATTAGGAAGTGAATGAGCACTTTGGTGGTTTCATTCGTTGAACAGAGACGAATTTTAGAAATGTCACAGAGGTGACGTATACGAGCTTTTGACAGCTATTGGATTTGAGGCCAAAAGGATAGGTCAGAGTATACCTAGTACCCTGACATGAGGGAAGGGACTGATAGTTACATTACTGATTGTGATGGAAAAGTCATAAGGCATAAGCGCGGGGGGGGGGGGGGGGGATATTATCAGCTCGATTTCTGATTCAATATTATTACTGAAAATTTTTCAAAAATAGCGCCCACAAAGCCAGGGGAGCATATCAAAACATTAAGAACAGGTATAAGAGAGAAATCACATATTATACCACCAGTTATTTCTCACACAAAGGGCTGCCATATGAGTTAGAAATTCAACATAAAAGAAAAAGGGTTCTCATAGAGCAAACGGCAATACCACTCAGAAAACACCCCAACAGGGGGAACATTAGAACCTGTACTTTGATACCACCACCCCCCCCCCCCCCCCCAGCATGGACCGTGAGTATATCTAATGTGCAACCACAACTAAATGAAAAGGGCAATGCAAATCCAAGACAGAAAAGGGGTAAGAGGAGTGTAAGGGGAAATTAGAAGGAAGAGAAGACAAAGAAACGAAAGGAACAAAAGAAGAGAAAGAGGGGAAGAAGAAAGGGACAAAGCAAAAGGCAAAAGAAGGAGTGTCTGAATGCCCACCTATCAGCTGGGTTTTAGAGAGATTTTGTTTACAATGCGACATCGATGCTGATATGTTAGTAAGTTAGTATTGTGAGAGGAGACTGAAGAGGTGAGGAGTTGAGGAGAGGTGAGGAGTAGAGGAGAGGTGAGGAGTAGAGAGATATATTTGGGGGTAGAAGTGTAGAGGGGATATTGGAAGCTGTGGTAGGCTATCAAGTGAACAAGAGAGGAGGTGTAGATAGAGAAAAAAGGGGGTCAAGAACAGAGCCTTGGGGAATCCCTACAGAAAGAGGAAGTTGAGAGGAGGAGACACAGTTATAGGCAACATTGAAGGAGTGCTGTGAAAGATAGGAGTGTTAGAAAGATCTGAATCTTGAAGGTCGAGGGAGTTTATTGAGACGGAGCGGGTGGTCAACAGTATCAAAGGCCGCAGAGTGGTATATTATTCATATATTATTACTGATGTTGGTTCATCATTTGATGTCAACATTGGGTCCCTTAGATCTCCTCATTACAATGTACCTGTTAGTGCTGTGGCCCAGAACGTTCTGGTTCCTCGCCTAATGCTAGAATGATTTAGGCACCCCCTCTGCCCTCTTGGATGTTTACATCACACATCCCAGGAGGCAGTGTATTACAGTTGGGCGAATGTGCTTCACAAAAGTCCAACAAATGTGCACACCTGACACTGTTCTCTGCCAGGTATTTGGACTGGTGGAGATGCAGTAGCATGTCTGCACGCTCTGAGTATTTTTGTGCATGCACACACATAGTATACCTCAAATTCCAACTTATTTTGACTGTCATGTGAGATCAATACACAAAAACAACATTTTTCACCCTCTTTAGATGACTACTATAGATATTATTTTTTTTATTTAATAGTCACATAAAGAGGATGAATCTTTTTTTTATTTTATGTATTGGTATGCTTACCCTGTGATGTCAGACCTAGGTAGGGAGTGTTGCAGTCTCTCTTCTTTATTTTTATTTTTTTATAATGTAAGATCGATGTTTCAGAAGCAACAAATCGATGCGTTTTTTTGGTTTGCGTGTCAACAGAATATGAATTTTAATGAGTTTTATTTTCATTTCACAGAATGACAACTATGGAACTTGTATTTCTGCAAACAATGGAGGGAAAAACAAACTCTTGCTCCTTCTTCTTAATCATTCTTTTAATTGTAAGTATTTCCAATTGATTTTTTTAAATGACAAAGTAAATTTTGCATAAAACCCTTAGCTCCTTGATTATATTCAGGCAAATCCAGCAAATTTGCAAACATACAAGGGCTGGACTGGGATCAACATGGCTCTTGACGGTACAAAAGTCCTTCTATTTTACCTGTGTTCTCTGCCAATGGAGTTATGTAGAATAAGCCATCCCTAGAATCCATGTAGATAGTAAGATCATTGGACTTGCTAAAGATTGCTTGATGACCACAACTATGAGACAAACACATCTAAGGAAATGCCAAGATTGTCTTGATAGTCTTAAAATAAAATTACTTTTTAGGCCACTAATCTAGTGCACCTGTATGGTAATGAAAGTCTAAAGCTAGCCACATACACCAGTAGAATTTTGTTAGAAAATGTTAATTTTTCAGAACCTTCCTTCAATTTTCCAAATGTTACTGGATGAAATTTTAAAACAAAATTAGTTGACTCAATGATGGCAAACTTGAATGCTCTGATTTTTCAAAATTTCAATCGAAAGTTCAAAAAAAGTTCTACTGATGTAAAGCCGGCTTAAAGAGGTTGTAAACCCTTGTGTTTTTTCACCTTAATGCATCCGTTTTACTCACCTGAGCCCTGTTATTCCCACGCAGGAGATGCGCTCGACCTCTCTACCCGTTGTCTCAGCTCTTTATTGGATAGATTGATAGCAGCGCAGCCATTGGCTCCCGCTGCTGTTAGTCAAATCCAATGACACGGCTGCCAGGGGAGTGGGGCCGAGCCTGGCATTCTGTGTCTGTGGACGCAAATGCTTGACTCGGGAGCGTGCCTGCATGGGGACCCCCAAGGAGAGAGCTTCTCCTAGGTGGTTTCCTGATGCGGGGAGGAGCTGCGATCGCTGTTGGGGGACCCCAGAAGATGAGGATTGGGGCCACTATGTGCAAAATGAACTGCACTGTGGAGGTAAGTATGATATGTTTGTTATTTAAAACAAAAAATAAATAAAAAATAAGTGTAGCGTTGAATAAGTGTTTTAGAAATGTAATGTTACCCTTAAACTGCAGTTTGGTTTGGGTATGATTACTCTAAATTTTGACCTTAGCATCAGTCTGACTGGACTGAAGGGTGTTCTGCCTGGCCATAAGGGGTGCTGTCACTTCTGCCAGGTATGAAAACACAGTCTGGTTGGGTGCTTTAAGGTTACTTTCTCTCAGAACCAGCCCAGTGGGAGTGTCACTCTTGCTGTGCCTTCTGGGAGGGGGTACTTAAGGTGGGGATGTCACGTGTTACGGGGTTCCGGTCCAGAAGTATGTTCTGACTAGTGATGGCCGAACGGTTCGCCCGGCGGTCGTTTCGCGGCGAATTTCCGACTTTCGCCGTCCGCGGGTTCGAACGCCTTTTTCCGTCGTTCGCCCCGGCGGACTTACGTGTTTAATGTATACAAGAACTTTAACCTTTCGTGACACGTTTATCATGTGTTACAGGACAACCAATTGAGACATGACAGCTCATGGACACTTGGACATTCCCCCTAACCTATAAATACACCCGATCCGGTGGCCATTTTACATTCTTTCTTCTGTCACTGTAGGGAAAGGATCCTGTGTGGAGTAGGGACAGAGAAAACGCTAGCTATTTGGTACACAAAAGTTCTTTTCAGGACTGGTATAGGTGTTAGGTCAGCAGCCTGAGTTTCTTTTGTCAGTTTAGATAAAGGGACAGAGCGCTGTATGCTGCTATTTTAGGGACAGCTCAGCCAGATTAGTCTTTCTTCATCATCATCATCATCATCATCATTAGCTGTTACTATCAGGTCCACAAAAGAGCTGTTCCAGCTAATCGTTCCAGCCTACTCTTTTTTGCCAATTTGTATAGGGACAGGCAGGAAGCAGTGTGTCAGGCAGTGAGGATAATTTTAAAGACTTGCTGTTACTATTAGTTCCACAAAGGTTCTTTTCAGGACTGGTATCAGTGGTACGGTAATAGGCTTGTACACGTATAATATTCTTTCTTCCAAATATAGAAAGAATATTATACTTGACTGCTGCCCTTCTGCTGCAGTCTGCTAATCATTCACAACTCACTTGTTCCACAAAGCTCTTTATCAGGACTGGTAACTTGGTCTGTCTAGGGTGCTACGGTACATAGGCTTGGGTGCGGTACAGTCTGCTGTTCTGTAAGGACCGCTATCGGTCCACAATAGATAGGGTTGCCGTGCACTACTGCTGACCGCTGCCCTATACTGCAGCAGTCCTTCAGCGGTATAGGGACTGACGCACAGTCTGCTAAACACTAATACACAACCTGCTTGGTCCACAAAAGTTCTTATAAGGACTGGTAACTTGGTATAGGGTGCTACGGTACATAGGCCTGAGTGCGTTACAGTCTGCTGTTCTGTAAGGACCGCTATCGGTCCACAATAGATAGGGTTGACGTGCACTACTGCTGACCGCTGCCCTATACTGCAGCAGTCCTTCAGCGGTATAGGGACTGACGCACAGTCTGCTAAACACTAACACACAACCTGCTTGGTCCACAAAAGTTCTTATAAGGACTGGTAACTTGGTATAGGGTGCTACGGTACATAGGCCTGAGTGCAGTACAGTCTGCTGTTCTGTAAGGACTGCTATCGGTCCACAATACATAGGGTTGCCGTGCACTACTGCTGACCGCTGCCCTATACTGCAGCAGTCCTTCAGCGGTATAGGGACTGACGCACAGTCTGCTAAACACTAATACACAACCTGCTTGGTCCACAAAAGTTCTTATAAGGACTGGTAACTTGGTATAGGGTGCTACGGTACATAGGCCTGAGTGCGTTACAGTCTGCTGTTCTGTAAGGACCGCTATCGGTTCACAATACATAGGGTTGCCGTGCACTACTGCTGACCGCTGCCCTATACTGCAGCAGTCCTTCATTGGTATAGGGACTGACGTACAGTCTGCTAATCACTAACACACAACCTGCTTGGTCCACAAAAGTTCTTATAAGGACTGGTAACTTGGTATAGGGTGCTACGGTACATAGGCCTGAGTGCGTTACAGTCTGCTGTTCTGTAAGGACCGCTATCGGTCCACAATACATAGGGTTGCCGTGCACTACTGCTGACCGCTGCCCTATACTGCAGCAGTCCTTCATTGGTATAGGGACTGACGTACAGTCTGCTAATCACTAACACACAACCTGCTTGGTCCACAAAAGTTCTTATAAGGACTGGTAACTTGGTATAGGGTGCTACGGTACATAGGCCTGAGTGCGTTACAGTCTGCTGTTCTGTAAGGACCGCTATCGGTCCACAATACATAGGGTTGCCGTGCACTACTGCTGACCGCTGCCCTATACTGCAGCAGTCCTTCATTGGTATAGGGACTGACGTACAGTCTGCTAATCACTAACACACAACCTGCTTGGTCCACAAAAGTTCTTATAAGGACTGGTAACTTGGTATAGGGTGCTACGGTACATAGGCCTGAGTGCGTTACAGTCTGCTGTTCTGTAAGGACCGCTATCGGTCCACAATACATAGGGTTGCCGTGCACTACTGCTGACCGCTGCCCTATACTGCAGCAGTCCTTCAGCGGTATAGGGACTGACGTACAGTCTGCTAATCACTAACACACAACCTGCTTGGTCCACAAAAGTTCTTATAAGGACTGGTAACTTGGTATAGGGTGCTACGGTACATAGGCCTGAGTGCGTTACAGTCTGCTGTTCTGTAAGGACCGCTATCGGTCCACAATACATAGGGTTGCCGTGCACTACTGCTGACCGCTGCCCTATACTGCAGCAGTCCTTCAGCGGTATAGGGACTGACGCACAGTCTGCTAAACACTAACACACAACCTGCTTGGTCCACAAAAGTTCTTATAAGGACTGGTAACTTGGTATAGGGTGCTACGGTACATAGGCCTGAGTGCAGTACAGTCTGCTGTTCTGTAAGGACCGCTATCGGTCCACAATACATAGGGTTGCCGTGCACTACTGCTGACCGCTGCCCTATACTGCAGCAGTCCTTCATTGGTATAGGGACTGACGTACAGTCTGCTAATCACTAACACACAACCTGCTTGGTCCACAAAAGTTCTTATAAGGACTGGTAACTTGGTATAGGGTGCTACGGTACATAGGCCTGAGTGCGTTACAGTCTGCTGTTCTGTAAGGACCGCTATCGGTCCACAATACATAGGGTTGCCGTGCACTACTGCTGACCGCTGCCCTATACTGCAGCAGTCCTTCATTGGTATAGGGACTGACGTACAGTCTGCTAATCACTAACACACAACCTGCTTGGTCCACAAAAGTTTTTATAAGGACTGGTAACTTGGTATAGGGTGCTACGGTACATAGGCCTGAGTGCAGTACAGTCTGCTGTTCTGTAAGGACCGCTATCGGTCCACAATACATAGGGTTGACGTGCACTACTGCTGACCGCTGCCCTATACTGCAGCAGTCCTTCAGCGGTATAGGGACTAAGAGTTTTGTCACAGGGTGATTTAAAAAATGACAGGCAGAGGAAGAGGCAGGCCCTTCCGCAGGGGTGGTAGGGGTAGGGCAGGAGCAACAGCCTTGAGCCAAAGTGGGAAGTTGCAGAAGGTGCGTTCAATTACTTTAAAGGACGCACCAGACTTGGTTGAGTGGCTCACTCAGCCTTATTCTTCTGCACCCTCCTCATCCTCTCGATCTGCACCCTCTTCTTCACTCTCTGCTATGTGCACCCCCAAAGACACTACCACCAACAACACCACCACCACCACATACCTTCCGCTTGAGTGCAAATGGGGGCCTTCATGCTCCAGTGTTTTAATAGGGACCCCCGTATAAAAAGCATGAGGGTCAAGGACCAGTACTGGGTGGCAACGTACTTAGATCCCCGGTACAAACACAAAATGGCGGAAATGTTACCGCCGTCGCAGAGGGCTGTCAGAATGCAGCACTTCCAGGCCTTGCTTCGAGAAATGCTGCATTCTGCTTTTGCGTGCGCTGGCAGAGGAGCAATTCCCACTCCCAGAGAAGGATTTGCGGGTACCAATCCAACAGCGCCTGCAAGAAGAGGCCGGTTTGAAGATGTGTTGGTGACTTCGGATATGAGGTCATTCTTTCAGCCGACCCATCGACAGGTGTCATCCGGATCCAGCATCAGGGAACGCCTAGACCGTCAGGTGTCCGACTACATTGGGTTAACGGCCGATGTGGACGCTCTGAGGAGTGATGAACCCCTAGACTACTGGGTGGGCAGGCTTGACCTCTGGCCAGAGCTTGCCCAATTTGCAATCGAACTGTTGGCTTGCCCCTCATCCAGTGTCCTGTCCGAAAGGACGTTCAGCGCAGCAGGGGGGATTGTGACCGATAAGCGTACTCGCCTAGCTCACGACAGTGTTAACTACCTCACATTTCTAAAAATGAATGAGGCATGGATCTCGGAGGAATTCAACACATGTGATCAGTAGACCATGTATATGTCTATAAACAATTTTTGGAATCAAGCACACAGACCTTCTTAATTCATTTGGCTCACTTCCCTGACCCAAAAAAGCACACCGTACTATATGCCCCTACCCTCCTCTTTGAAGAGGTTGAGCGGTGTCATATTTCTACTGGGGCTGCTTATTATGAGGGGTTCCCACCATCCCTGTGCTGTGCTGACTTCCTCCTGGGTGTTCTTATTATGAGGGGCTCCCACCATCCCTGTGCTGTGCTGACTTCCTCCTGGGGGTTCTTATTATGAGGGGCTCCCACCATCCCTGTGCTGTGCTGACTTCCTCCTGGGGGTTCTTATTATGAGGGGATCACACCATCCCTGTGCTGTGCTGACTTCCTCCTGGGGCTGCTTACGGTGCTGCTGTCAGCGCTGTATGTCACGGAGCTGCTGTCAGCGCTGTATGTCACGGAGCTGCTGTCAGCGCTGTATGTCACGGAGCTGCTGTCAGCGCTGTATGTCACGGAGCTGCTGTCAGCGCTGTATGTCACGGAGCTGCTGTCAGCGCTGTATGTCACGGAGCTGCTGTCAGCGCTGTATGTCACGGAGCTGCTGTCAGCGCTGTATGTCACGGAGCTGCTGTCAGCGCTGTATGTCACGGTGCTGCTGTCAGCGCTGTATGTCACGGAGCTGCTGTCAGCGCTGTATGTCACGGAGCTGCTGTCAGTGCTGTATGTCACGGAGCTGCTGTCAGCGCTGTATGTCACGGAGCTGCTGTCAGCGCTGTATGTCACGGAGCTGCTGTCAGCGCTGTATGTCACGGTGCTGCTGTCAGCGCTGTATGTCACGGAGCTGCTGTCAGCGCTGTATGTCACGGAGCTGCTGTCAGTGCTGTATGTCACGGAGCTGCTGTCAGCGCTGTATGTCACGGAGCTGCTGTCAGCGCTGTATGTCACGGAGCTGCTGTCAGCGCTGTATGTCACGGTGCTGCTGTCAGCGCTGTATGTCACGGAGCTGCTGTCAGCGCTGTATGTCACGGAGCTGCTGTCAGCGCTGTATGTCACGGAGCTGCTGTCAGCGCTGTATGTCACGGAGCTGCTGTCAGCGCTGTATGTCACGGAGCTGCTGTCAGCGCTGTATGTCACGGTGCTGATGTCAGTGCTCTGTATTACGGTGCTGCTGTCAGTGCTCTGTATCTCCTGCACCCTCTTGTTTGCCTACCCTGGTCCCTGACCTTCCCTCTCCTCCATTGCCTTCATTAGCTCCATAGTCCTGAATTGTCAGAACAATTTCCCAAATAAAAAAAAAATGCTTGTAGTTATCGATCCCAAATTCACCTCATACATGTATTATGCTATTGTCCAGGTGGTGGGACTACGTGCTACCCCCTAATAATTACCACGTGGCCGCAAATTCGACCTAAAGGTTTGCGAAATTCGCCTCCCATTGAAGTCAATGGAGCCCGCGGCGAACGGTCGTTTTCGCGAACGTTTGTGTCCGTTCGCGTTTCGCGTTCGCGAAACGTCCCGTCGGAAGTTCGTCCATCACTAGTTCTGACTGCATGGTCCTGGTCATCCTGACCAGCCCCCAGGACTTCCAAGGCCTGGGGCGCGGATCCACTCGACTTACGTCTCGGGGCTGGCTACAAAAACTGCAAAAAGGATTCAGAAGTGGTCCGGTGCTGTCTTGGGTTGTAGAGAGGCCCAGCAACTGTAAAGTTATCCAGGTGAGGACTCTTCGGGAGAGGGCCACGCAAGGGTTGGCTTCTCAACAAAAGCCTGTAAAAGCTGAAGGACCCAAGTGAATCCAATCTTGTGCGGTATTGCCGGACTGGCTGCAAGATACTGGTATCACATGAGTGTTCTACAAGTTTCCAAGTTTCCTTTACATGTTCTATAAAAGAGTCTGTGGCAGAGACTTATTCCTACATGTTCTATAACAAAGTCTGTGGCAGAGACTTGTTCCTGACTCAAGCACCCTACTGGCTGCTAGGCCTGGTGAGAGAAGGACTATCCAACTAGGGTGAGGATCCAGCTGTGAATGGCTATTCTCTGTATTTATTCAAAGTACCGTATATACTCGAGTATAGGCCGACCCGAATATAAGCCGAGGCCCCCAATTTACCCCCAAAAAAACTGGCAAACTTATTGACTCGTGTATAAGCCGAGGGTAAGACATGCCTGTCCATCCCTGTGTGTCCGTCCATCCCTGTGTGTCCGTCCATCCCTGTGTGTCCGTCCATCCCTGTGTGTCCGTCCATCCATCCCTGTGTGTGTGTGTGTGTCCATCCATCCATCCATCCCTGTGTGTGTGTGTCTCCATCCATCCATCCATCCATCCCTGTGTGTGTGTGTCTCCATCCATCCATCCATCCCTGTGTGTGTGTGTATCCATGTGTGTGTGTGTGTGTGTGTGTGTGTGTGTGTGTGTGTGTGTGTGTGTGTGTGTGTGTGTGTGTGTGTGTGTGTGTCCAGCCTACCTGTGTCCCGAGCCTTTGTCCCGAGCCTCCGTCCCGTGCCTTGCCTCCTTGCCTCCGTGCCTCGCCGCCGTGCCTTGCCTCCGTCCCGTCCCGTCCCGTCCCGTGCCGTGCCTTGCCTTGCCTCCGTCCCGTGCCCTCTTCGTCGGCGCCTCGGCGGCCATTGTAAAATTCAAAAGCTGCGCCGCCGCCTTCGCCTGTGATAGGCGGAACACTGAATTTCCCAGCAGCCTGTGTTCCGCCTATCACGTACATCGTATCATCCTCGTCCGTAGTACGAGGATGATACGATGTCCGTGATAGGCGGAACACAGGCTGCTGGGAAATTCAGTGTTCCGCCTATCACAGGCGAAGGCGGAGCCGGAGGCGCGGCTTTTGAATCCTAGAATGGCCGCTGTCTGTCTGCTCGACACGCTGATCGAGCGGGCAGACAGCGATGACTCGAGTATAAGCCGAGGGGGGCACTTTCAGCCTCAAAAAAGAGGCTGAAAATCTCGGCTTATACTCGAGTATATACGGTAAGAGTTATTTTTCATACTGACTTTGATACTAAGAGTACCTGGACTTTTCACCTAAATCCTCTGATCCTATATTGAGAGACTGTTTCTTAGCTAAATAAAAATCCCTTCAAGTGGATCAGTCGTCAGTCTCTGCAGTTTTTGGGCCATCTACCTTGGGACACCCCAAGACGCAAACGAGGTGAGGAAGGTAAAGGTAAGCCCAAGAAATTCAGCAGCTCTTTCGGGGGTCAGTGCTACACAAGGTTTTAGTAACCCTTTAAGCTTCTGCTAGAGTGGGAGAACTCTTTTGTGGTGACTCAACTCTGCTGGGCTTTGTTCAGTGCAAGCAAGACCTCTGCTGAGATTTCTTTCCCCCAGGCATTTCACCCAAGCAGATCTTCATAAAGGAATTCAAGTCCTTAGATGTCCTTTGAAGCTTTAGGCCTCGATTACATGGAGCAATTACATCTGTTGCCCAATGCAAGGCAATCCTTTATGGGCAGGGGGATGCACAGGTTTGCCCCATGTGAACGAGGCCTTATTATAGAACTTTGGAATGGGATGGGCTACTCAACAAGTAGCAGTTGTTTCTTTGGCTAATGGCTCCTATATTTTTGCAAACTTGTCAACTAAAATAATAGAGGGACACATTTTAGCACACAGTGTTTAACCATGCATCGGACATGCACCTTGTCACGTACCTTTAAGCAGAGCCCGGAGTGCAGGGAGTGGCCTCTCGTAGACCTCTGACTCGAGAGACCCTGGTAGTGGTGACAGGGGCTCAGGAGCACAGAGGGGCACAAGTGCCTGACTGGATAGCAGGTGGTAGAGGCAGAAGACTGTTGAAGGAGGAGGTGTATTGTAGTCCGGTGTCAGAATGCAGGCAAAGGTGAGATAAGGTTCAGCAGACAGCAGAAGGGTTCCTGTAGTCCAGCAACGGCATACAAGTGATTGCAGGAAGTGACAAACAACGGAGGGGTATTGTAGTCCAACAACGGATGCAGGTGCAATGGATAAGTGGAAGTGGAAGAGTCCAGTAGTCTGCGGCCAGAGGTAGAAGGCTACAAGCGCAGAAGGAGTACAGCCAAATATTGCGGAGGACTGGGAGGTGTCCTGTAGTACAACAGCAAGCAACTTACAGTTGACGGATGGTGTAACAGTCCAGGTCAGGCACAGGCGGGCAGATCAGGTACAGAAACGGAATCCAGAAGAGTAGTCGGGTACAAAGCCAAAGTCGGGGGGCAGGCAGCAAACAGCAGAGTCGGGAACAAGCCGGGTTCGATACGGATCAGGATACAGGTACAGGTACAGGTTCAGGTTCAGGTTCAGATACGGATCACCAGGAAGCACAGGAACGCTGTTGATCAGGCAGCAAAGCACTGAAGCATGGCTCCAGTTTAAATAGCGCTATTGGCGCCAATTTGCGTCACACGGCCGCAAATTGGCTGATCGCGGTAACGCTCCTGAAACTGGGCAAAAGATCTTCTGCGACTTTCGCCGCTCGGACGTCCGTGAGGAGGATCTTCCTGACATTGCCCCCCCCCCAATGGGCAGCCTCCGGATGCCCAACTGGGACACCCTACCTGGGTGAGATCTTTTAAATGCCAGAACCAACCTCTTGGCGTGGATGCCAGTCTCTGGTTCCCAGGAGTTCTCTTCAGGACCATACCCCTTCCACTTCACCAAATACTGGACCTGGTTGCGTCTCTTTCTGCAATCCAAAATTGCTTCTACTTCAAACTCTTCTTCACCATTAATAAGCACAGGTTCAGGAGGGCCCACGTTCCGATCAGTGAAGGGATCCTGGATTGAAGGTCTTAAGAGGGACACATGAAACACCGGGTGAATACGCAGCGATTCTGGTAATTTCAGTTCATAAGCCACATTATTAATTTTCCTGGTGATTGGGAAAGGACCCACAAATTTTGGGCACAGTTTTCTAGATGGGCATGTTAATTTTAGATTCAGAGTAGATAACCAAACCAAATCTCCGGGTTTTAGATCGAGCTCCCCTCTCCTCTTTCTGTCAAAAACTGCTTTGTTGCGCTCTTGGGTTCTTGCCATCGTTTCTTGAAGCAACTTGTTATTGGTGCAGAAAAAGTTCAAAGTTTCTTGAGCTGCTGGAACCGTGCATTCTGGGATATTGGCTGATAAGAACTGAGGGTGAAAACCATAGTTCGCAAAGAAGGGAGATTGATTAGTTGCAGAATGAACAGAGTTATTGTAGGCAAACTCGGCAAGTGGTAAAAGGGATACCCAATCGTCTTGCGAAAAAGAAGAATAACAACGCAAATATTGCTCAAGGGTCTGGTTTGTTCGTTCGGTCTGGCCGTTGGTCTGGGGATGATAGGCAGAAGAAAACGAGAGATCAATTTTCAAGGATTTACATAAAGCTCTCCAAAATTTTGATGTAAATTGTACTCCACGATCGGAAACAATGTTCGCAGGTATACCGTGGAGTCTTACAATCTCCTTAATGAAGATCCTTGCGGTCTCAGGGGCAGAAGGTGTACCCTTCATGGGCAGAAAGTGAGCCATCTTGGACAATCTGTCGACCACCACAAGGATAGTGGTAAAGCCTTCTGACGGAGGTAGTTCTACAATAAAGTCTATGGAAATCATTTTCCAAGGTCTTTCCGGGATGGGGAGTGGTTTCAGCAACCCCCAGGCTTTGGCCTTGCTACTCTTGTTCTGGGTACAGGTAATGCAAGATTCTACATAAAGTTTACAGTCTCTTAGCAGCTGAGGCCACCAGAAGGTGCGTTGGAGAAGTTCGGCGGTCTTGTGTACCCCAAAATTACCGGCCAGCTTGTGGTCGTGGCAAGACTTAAGAACAGCAACCCGTAGTTGTTGGGGCACGTAGATCTTATTTTCATGCCATAACAAGTCATTGCTAGAGAGTAAGGTGGTGTTTGAGGGATGTGAAGCTGAAGATGAAGCCTGCTTAAGTTGGGATAGAAGATCGTCCTGGAGCATAAGGAAATTTCTGGGCGCAAGGATGGTGTCTGTGGGTTGAAGAACTTCGGGTTCGCTGAACATCCGGGATAGCGCGTCGGGTTTGGTGTTTTTCGATCCGGGCCTATAGGTAATGTGGAAGGAAAATCTTGTAAAGAAAAGTGCCCATCTGCCTGACGCGGCTTCAGCCTCTTAGCAGTCTTTAAATACTCTAAGTTCTTGTGGTCAGTGTATACCAGAATGGGATGAGCTGCTCCCTCCAGGAGATAGCGCCATTCCTCAAGTGCAGCTTTGATAGCAAGTAGCTCCCTGTCCCCGACATCATAATTCCTTTCCGCTTCAGACAACTTACGTGAGAAGAACGCCACCGCATGCAATAAAGCCTTGGGGCCCTGTCTCTGAGAAAGGACTGCTCCCACTGCAACTTCGGATGCATCCACCTCAAGGATGTAGGGTAGCGCAGAATTAGGATGCTTCAGGACAGATGCTGACACAAATTGTTCTTTAAGGGAAGAAAATGCGGCTTGTGCCTCCGGAGTCCACTGGAACTTGATACCTTGTCTCGTTAATCTGGTGATTGGAGCGATGATTGTAGAAAATCCCTTGATGAATTTTCGATAAAAATTCGCAAACCCCACAAAGCGTTGAATTCCTCTCTTATCAGTAGGGGCTGGCCAGTCCAGGATGGCCGAAACTTTTTGCGGATCCATCTTGATTCCATCCACCGAAATAATCAGCCCCAAAAACTGAATGCTGCGACGTTCAAACTCGCACTTCTCAGGTTTTGCGTACAAGCCGTGTTGGCGAAGCCGAGTGAGAACCTTCTTAATGTGTTCCCTGTGAGCTGGCAGAGAGGGGGAGAAAATTAAGATGTTGTCCAGGTATTCTATAACAAACAGGTCGAGAAAATCTCTAAAGATATCATTCACAAAATGCTGGAAAGTCGCAGGAGCGTTGCACAGCCCAAAGGGCATTACGAGATATTCAAAATGTCCGAAGCGGGTGCGGAAGGCAGTCTTCCATTCGTCCCCACTTCGGATACGGACCAAATTATAGGCTCCGCGCAGATCCAGTTTTGTGAAGATACTAGCTGATCCAAGGCGCTGGAATAATTTGGGTACCAAAGGCAATGGGTACCGGTTCTTGACTGTAACTTTATTTAAGTCCCGGTAGTCAACACAAGGGCGGAGAGAATGGTCCTTCTTTTCTACAAAAAAGATTCCTGCCCCAGCTGGGGACGTAGAAGGACGTATGAACCCCTTTTTCAAATTGTCATCAATGTAAGTCCTGAGAGTCTCCAATTCCACTTCTGTTAAGGGAAATATTCTCCCGAAAGGGATTTCGGCTCCGGGAAGGATCTCAATTGGGCAATCGTAGGGTCTATGAGGGGGAAGTGTTTCTGCCCCCTTCTTGCTGAACATGTCCAAGAAGTCATGGTAGGCCTCAGGAACGTGCTGGCGCGTCTCAACGTCGGTCTCCATACACATTAAATGGGGTGAGTCCTTAATGGATTCTTGGAAGCAGTGTTGACGACAGTAGGGAGAGAAAAAGTAAATGTTTCCGGTGGACCAGTCTATTTGCGGGTTGTGTGCCCGGAGTCAGGGCATACCCAGTATGATAGGGAAAAGGGGAGATTCAATAATGTCCAGGCAGAGTTGTTCCTGATGGTTACCGGAAATAGTAGCAGTCAAAGGACATGTCTCCTGTGTCACCGGTCCTGATTTGATAGCTGACCCATCGGCAAGGTGTACAGACAACCCCTTCACCCTGGGCCGTAAGGGCACTTGGAACTTTTGGGCAAACGATAAGTCCATAAATCCACTGCACGCTCCAGAATCAACTATTGCGTGGACTTGAATGTTCCCTCCGGGTAGCTGAAGAGAGACGGGAACAGCCAGGTGAGTGGCATTACTAGGCACAGCAGGTAAAACAGGAGAAAATACAGAAGAATGCTTACGGAATTTGGCAGGACAGGATCTCACGTAATGTCCGGGTTCCCCACAGTAAAGACACAGATTGTTGAGCTGCCGGCGTTGTCGTTCCTCGGTGGTGAGCGTTGGTCTAAGTAAGCCCAGTTGCATGGGTTCAGGCGTGTCAGCAGCAGGATGTGCAGGGGGATTAGGTACACGGGGTAACATCCAGACTGGTCGGGACGGCCCGGCAGTGCGTTCTGCTCTCCGTTCTCTCAAGCGTCTGTCTATCTGGATGGAGAGGTTGATAAGGGCTTCAAGAGTTGCTGGAACACCCACCCGGGCCAATTCATCCTTTAGAGGTTCAGAGAGTCCCATGCGAAACTGGTATCGCAGAGCAGCATCGTTCCAGGTAGTATCGGAACTCCAGCGCCGAAATTCAGACGCATAGTCCTCTGCCGCTCTGCGGCCTTGCTGAAGAGAATATAAAGCTGCTTCCGCTGTGGCCGCCTGTTGAGGATCCTCATAGAGCAAACCCATGGCTTGAAAAAAGGTATTCAGGTTATTAAGGCAGGTTTCCTTTTGCTCCAAAAGGCGGTGGGCCCAAGCCTGGGGCTCACCCAGTAGGAGGGAGATAACAAAACCCACCTTAGTGGATTCTAGAGAGAAAGTTCTGGGTTGAAGTGCAAAAAACAGTTCACAGGCATTGCGAAAAGCTCTATACTTGCTGCGATTTCCCGAAAACCTCTCCGGGGTTGGGACCTTGGGTTCAGGGGGCAACATAACCACTGATGGCGCAGAAGAAGTTCCCGACACGGTAGGGCCTGTGGTAGATAAGACCTGGACACGCTCTTCCAACCGAGAATAGCCTTCTTGTAGAGATTTAACAGCCTGGGTAAGTCCAGCAAGATGACGGCATAAATCATCCATGGCCGAATCTCCCTGCGTGGGCTCAGACATGGCTGCCTGATACTGTCACATACCTTTAAGCAGAGCCCGGAGTGCAGGGAGTGGCCTCTCATAGACCTCTGACTCGAGAGACCCTGGTAGTGGTGACAGGGGCTCAGGAGCACAGAGGGGCACAAGTGCCTGACTGGATAGCAGGTGGTAGAGGCAGAAGACCGTTGAAGGAGGAGGTGTATTGTAGTCCGGTGTCAGAATGCAGGCAAAGGTGAGATAAGGTTCAGCAGACAGCAGAAGGGTTCCTGTAGTCCAGCAACGGCATACAAGTGATTGCAGGAAGTGACAAACAACGGAGGGGTATTGTAGTCCAACAACGGATGCAGGTGCAATGGATAAGCGGAAGTGGAAGAGTCCAGTAGTCTGCGGCCAGAGGTAGAAGGCTACAAGCGCAGAAGGAGTACAGCCAAATATTGCGGAGGACTGGGAGGTGTCCTGTAGTACAACAGCAAGCAACTTACAGTTGACGGATGGTGTAACAGTCCAGGTCAGGCACAGGCGGGCAGATCAGGTACAGAAACGGAATCCAGAAGAGTAGTCGGGTACAAAGCCAAAGTCGGGGGGCAGGCAGCAAACAGCAGAGTCGGGAACAAGCCGGGTTCGATACGGATCAGGATACAGGTACAGGTACAGGTACAGGTTCAGGTTCAGGTTCAGATACGGATCACCAGGAAGCACAGGAACGCTGTTGATCAGGCAGCAAAGCACTGAAGCATGGCTCCAGTTTAAATAGCGATATTGGCGCCAATTTGCGTCACACGGCCGCGCGCGCACCCGCGTGCACGCGCGCACCGCTGATCGCGGTAACGCTCCTGAAACTGGGCAAAAGATCTTCTGCGACTTTCGCCGCTCGGACGTCCGTGAGGAGGATCTTCCTGACACACCTGCTAAAACCACAGTTACACAGAACTCAGAGGTCAAAGAAAATATGTAGAAAATTATATATAATTATATGAAAAATTTTTTTACTTCTATTTTTACTTTATATTGACTTATAAGAACTTATAAGAACTTGCACACACTTCACACACCTATATTAGACATATTAGACAGTGCCACCCATACCTCCCTATTCCTTTTTTGCATGCTTCACCTCTGGTGGGGAATTAGGGTAAGGCAGCCGTCTTATTTCAGGTTCTTAGCGTAGAATCTAATACTCATTCACTTTTATCATATGCTTTTTTCATATCCGTCAGTGAATGAATGAATGAATAATTTGTATAGCGCTCAAAGCGAACTGAATCGCATCAAGGCGCTGTGCGGAGCTTTGTTGTCCAGCTTCTAGAAGAGGAAGGTCTTGAGTTTTTTCCTGAAGACCTGGAGGTTTTCTTCCAAGCGGATGTTGGTTGGTAAAGCGTTCCATAGCCGTGGTCCTTGGACAGCGAATCTCCGTTCCCCCTTAGATTTGTACCGAGATTTGGGAACTAGGAGGAGGTTTTGGTTATAGGATAGAAGACTGCGGTTGGGCGTGTAGTGTTTTATTTTCTCGAATAGGTATTAAGGAGCGTCTCCATGCGTGCATTTGTGTGTGAGGCAGAGGGTCTTGAATGTGATTCGATTCTTTACGGTTAGCCAGTGTAGGCTTCTCAGGGAAGGAGAGATGGATTCCCAGGGTTTTTTCCCGGTTATCAGCCTTGCCACCGTGGTTTGGATAAGTTGTAAGCGCGCAAGTTGATATTGGGGTAATCCTAAGTAAAGGGAGTTTGCGTAATCAAGCCGCGAATTAATGACTGTTCCAACTACCACTGCTTTGTCCTTCTGTGGGATGAATGGGATTAGTCTGCGTAGCAGGCGGAGCAGATGGTGAGAGCCACTGACTACTGCTCCTATTTGGGCATTCATAGACATTTGCGAGTCAAAGATGACCCCGAGACTTTTTGCCTTGGTCTTTGGGAAGACGGTCTGTCCAAAAATGGTGGGGGGTGTCCACGGGATCTTGGTTCGGGACTTATGGTTTGCGTCAGTCTTCAGGCTGGGGCAAGAACGCCAAAGGTCTTTCCTCTTCTGACTCAACGGTAGTGTTGGAAGGTGCTTCCTTCTGTACTAAGTGGTTGCTCTTACAATAATGAATGAGTGCTACTCAACCAAGGAGTACTGGGAGCAGGGTTGTGCCTCCCATAAGGCCAACTGAGGCAGCTGCATCGGGCAGCACTCATGGAGGACACTCCATCCTCAGTGTATGTTAAGCTCTGTGTATGTTTAGCCCCAGGCTGCACAGAACCATTGGTTGTTTTGGTGAGGGCGGCAACCAATGCTAGGTGGATTGGGAGCAAAAATGGCCCCTGACACGGACCTGACATCACCCCAAGGGGCAGGCCCATGACAGCCTGGGCTCACAGGAAGTGGGTTAAATTCTGACAACTAATGGTGGAGTGGAAGTACTTCAGAAAACAGCTACATTTTAAAGCTGAGTGTTGCAGCAAAAGCTTTTTATTGTGACAGATGAAAGGCAGCAATAAAGAAAAAAAATCTAATTCTGGAGTTTCAATTTTAAACTGAAATGCTTGAATTTGTTTCTTATTACATAATTATTCATTTCCTATGCAGGCGATTATTTTTGGATTATGTGAGTAAAGAGAACGTCGATCAAACCCATGCAAGGATTTCTTATCAGCAACACAATTAATTAAAAAAATAATCTTATTAATGCTATATAAATATAGCCAGAGTAATGGCACGTAACAAGTATCAGTGCTGAGTTTCAAAGTGACATCAAAGTCAACTCAGAATTCATCTTTAAACAAAAAATGTTATATATTTTAAATATGTATTTAGTTTTGCAATTTTTAATTTAAAGCGGCACTTGTGGGGGGAATGAGGGCTCCAACCGTAATGTGAAATTAAACATCTTATCTCCCATACACACGGTCGGACATTCCGACAACAAAATCCATCTGATTTTTTCCGACGGATTTTGGCCTAAACTATTCTAGCATACACACGGTCACACAAAGTTGTCGGAAAATCCAATCGTTCAGAACGCAGTGACATAGAACACATACAATGGGACTATAAAGAGGGCAGTAGCCAATAGCTTTTGTCTCGTAATTTATTATGAGCATGCATGGCACTTTGTCCGTCGGAATTGTCTACGCACGATCGGAATTTAAATGATCAGATTTTGTTGTTGGAAAATTTTAGATCCTGCTCACAAATTTTGTGTATCGGAAATTCCGACGGAAAAAGTCAGATGGAGCTCACACACGGTCGGATTTTCCGATAACAAGATCCATTCGCACATTTTCCGTCTGAGAGTCAGACCGTGTGTACCGGGCATTAAAGTTGAATTTCAGGCAAACCGCTAAATACGCAAATCATTTTTTGCTTATGTGGGAGCTGCTTTATCCACCAAAGGATTTTATTTCTCTCTATCCAGTCCTAAAATTTACACAGCTGGTACTGGTGACCCCACAATAGGGGTAAAACATTTCCACAGAAGAGAGTTTAACATGACTCGTATTCACTCAGTAAAATTTGACGAAAAGAGGTTTAACCTTAAACTACGTAGATGGTTCTTTACAGTAAGAGCGGCAAGGATGTGGAATTCTCTTTCACAGGCGGTGGTCTCAGCGAGGGGCATTGATAGGTTCAAAAACTATTAGAAAAGCACCTGAAAGGCCAAAACATACAGGGATATACAATGTAATACTGATATATAATCACACACATAGGTTGGACTTGATGGTCTTGTGTTTTTTTTCAACCTCACTTACTATGCAACTATGTATGCATGGAGAGGGGTGGGTGCCATCTTCCCCTCACTCATCTCCATACCAAGCCAGGGAGAGGACCCAAACATCTTCGTCACTACCGACGGCTCCGGTAATCGTCAGAGGGCACAGGAGAGCGGCAGGAGGGTCGCCGATAAAAGTGATGTCACAGAGCACTATTATAGGAAACTGGACTGCTTACTGAATAAGAGGATACTGGGGGTTATGGTCACCAGCTGCTGCCCTCTTCAGTGCCGGCGTATATCGGCGTGAGCCGGGCCTGAAGTGGTTACGTGGAAATGTGTGCTTAGAGCAAATAAATTGTAATTTTCCTGTAAAACGAGGCAGTCAGGTTTCTTCTGCATTAACTTTCCAAACTGCATTAACATGCGGCCCCGGCTATCTGCACCTGTAAAACCTTAAAACGCATCTCTGTACAGAGAGCCCGCTGAAGCTTGAATTTATATGGAAATGAACACAGTGTGTCCCTCTGCATACTGTAATAATTGCTTGTATTTCTGTCTGGGAGCACAAAGTGGCAATTTATTTAGGTCTAAGCTGCTGCAATAATTCAGGCCCAGCTGTGGTTATTTCTACTTCATAATGGAGGTTAAAGAAGGACTCTAGTGAGAACCATTATGCACAGGCATAGGTATATCACAAGTGATAATTCAAAGCATTCCTGGTTTAGGATATTGACATACATTTGGGGTCGATGTCTGTAGCAGTCGCCTTCTAAACTTGAGACAAATCAAGTTTTCCTCTTTTATGTGAAGTCGAACAGGAAAAAATGCCATTGAGTGTCAGCAGTAGACATAACCCCGTCTATCAGCGCTGGTTCTTTTTTTTTTTCCGTTGAGTTTTTCCTGCTGAACTGCCTGTGGTAGACATGTGCTGTTCGTTTCATTCCGAATCAAAATTAAGACAAATTTTTCGTTATAAATTGGATAAATTAGAAATTCTGAATTACAATAATAGCAAATTTAACCACTTCAATACCGGGCACTTTCCCCTACCTGACCAAGCCAATTTTCAGCTCTCAGCCCTGTCACTTTTTTTTTTTTGAATGACAATTGCAGTCATGCTACACTGTACCCAAACTACATTTTTATCATTTTGTTCCCACAAATAGATTTTTTTTTTTGGTGGTATTTGATCACCCCTGTGGCTTTTATTTTTTTCGCTATCAACAAAAAAAGGAGTGTAAATTTTGAAAAAAAACTAAACATTTTTTACTTTTTGGTATAATAATTAACCCCAAAAAATATATAACATAACATTTTTTTCTCAGTTTAGGCCAATATGTATTCTTCTATATATTTTTGGTTAAAAAAAAAAAAAAAAATCACAATAAGCGATTATTGATTGATTTGTGCAAAAGTTATAGCGTCTACAAATAGGGGATAGTTTTATGGCATTTTTATTAATTTTTTTTTTTTTTACTAGTAATGGCGGCGATCTGCGATTTTTATCATAACTGCGACATTATGGCGGACAGATCACACAGTTTTGGAGCTATTTTATTCACAATTACACAGCGATCAGTGTGATTAAAAATGCACTGGTTACTGTGTAAATGTGACTGGCAGTAAAGGGGTTAACCAGTAGGGGGCAATGCAGGGGTTAAGTGTGTCCTAGGGATGTGTTCTAACTGTAGGGGGAGGGGCTACATGTGACACGACACTGATCACCGCTCCTGATCATAGGGAGCTGTGATCAGTGTCCTGTCACTAGGAAGAATGGGGAAATGCTTATTTACATCAGAATTCCCCCATTCTTCCTCTCTGTGAGACGATTGCGGGTATCCCCATGGACATCGAGTCCACGGGACCCACAACCACACCCACGGAGCTTGCGGCGGGTGCATGTGCCCACAATGCCGTGTCTTAAAGGGCAATGTATAGGTCCATTAATATGCCTGTACATGCCCTTCTGCTGATGTATATCAGCGTGAGCCAGTCGGGGGATTAAAGACTTTAAGAAAGAAAGACTTTTGGAAGGGGTTAAACACTATATACCTTAATGCCCCCTACACACGGTTGGAAATTCCGACGGAAAAAGTCCAATCAGATTATGCTGTCAGAAAATCCGATCATGTGTGGGCTCTATTGGACTTTTTCTGTTGGAATTTCCGACGGAAAAAGTTTGAGAGCTGGATCTAAAATTTTCTGACAAAAAATCCAATCTGACTTTTTCCGATCATGTGTAGAGAATTCTGATGCACAAAGTGCCACGCCTGCTCAGAAAAAATTTGGAGACAAAAGCTATTGGCTACTGGCCTCTACGTAGTCCCGTCGTATGTTTTGGACGTCACCTCGTTCCGAACGATCGGATTTTCCGACAACTTTGTGCGACCCTGTGTATGCAAGACAAGTTTCGTCCAAAATCAGACAGATTTTGTGGTCGGAATGTCCGACCATGTGTATGGGGCATAAGACTTTCCATGCAAGCCAAACCAACTGTTTTCTGTAAGCCCTTGTACAAACGGTCGGACATTCCGACAACAAAATCCGTCGGATTTTGCCCGACGGATTTTGTCCGAAACTGGTGTTGCGTACACATGGTTGGACAAAGTTGTCGGAAAATCCGATCATTCGGAATGTGATGACGTTATTTCGTTACGACGGGACTACGTTCAGGCTAGTAGCCAATAGCTTTGGTCTCGTAATTTGATCTGAGCATGCGTGGCACTTTGTCCGATCGGAATTCTCTACAAACAATGTCCGATCGGATCATGTTGTCGGAAAATTTTATAGCCCAGCTCTAAAACTTTGTCGGTCGGATATTCAGACGGAAACAGTCCGATGGAGCTCACACATTTTCAAGGGCTACAATAGTAATGAAATTAGACTGTTAGGTCGTTCAGAGACAGGAAATGATGTGAGCAGATCAGTACTCCCTGTATAACAAGGTGCTGAAAAAGACAAAAGACAATAAGAACCTTGAAAAGTAACTTTTTCCCCCCGTACACACGATCGTAAATTCCGCCAGCAAGAGTCAGATGGGAGCTTTTGGTCAGAAATTCCAACCGTGTGTATGCTCCATCAGACTTTTGCTTTCCGCCAGCAAAAGATTGAGAGCAGGTTCTCTATTTTTCCGAAGTAAAAAAGTTCAGATCGGAAATTCCGATTGTCTGTAGCAATTCCGACCCGCAAAATTACTACGCATCCTCGGAAACAATTCGACGCCTGCTCGGAAGCATTGAACTTAATTTTCTTGGATCGTCGTAGTGTTGTACGTCACCGCGTTCTTGCCGGTCGAAAATTCAGATCAACTTTGTGTGATCATGTGTATGCAAGCCAAGTTTGAGCGGAAATTCCGACGGAAAAACCATCCAAGAAATTCCGCTCAAGTGTACGGGGCATTTGTCTTTGTTTTCGGTTTCTCAAATGCTCTTTGAAAGGAAAATATAATGGGCAGTAATGTTTTGGGCTTTTTAGTAAGAAGCAAGGTTTAACTTTGAGAACTTATTGTTATGGGATACAAGCAATGTATCCAAAAACACGCATGAATAAAGAGATTTGTATCTGCACATTTATGGCACAGTTTTGTGTTTTTGTCCTGGATGTCTCTTTTAACGAATGTTCTTTTTCAGAAGACAATGATACATAGTAGCAATGCATTGTTAGCAAGAATTATGGTAACTTGGATCTCATCTATGATGAAGAAGAGAAGAAGCTCCGAGACACTGGTGGTGGGCGGCTTAGTGGTCGTATGTATGACGTCATTTACTTGGTTTTGTAGGAGTGACATCATATGTACGGCTGCTAAACTGCTGCATAATTCATCCTCCAACTTTCTTCTGAAGTCATCTCTGTGACATGCTTCATATTTTTATCTTGACTCAGTTTTATGTGACTATATTCGGTTACGAGGTTAACAAATTCCCCTGGGGAAAATTAGACATGTGCAGAATGAAACAATTTGTTTTATGTTTCATTTCGATTTGTTATTTCCATACATTTTTTTAGTTCATTTAATTTGTTTTCAGAATTTGTTTTGTTTATTTGAGTTCGAAACAATTCAAATTTTCCAAATTAATTTGACCGAATTCGGAAAATTTTAATCAATTTGAATACCATTTAAATTCCGTTCGAAATCTATTCATATTTCATTCAAAATCAAATTTATTCTATTCGAAATTCAAATTTTGGAAGATAGTTATTGTCTTTCTATTCCATTCTATTCTATTGTTTTTCCTGATCAATTTTTTCTATTTGTTTCTTTTATTTTCTATTATATGCTATTTTTTTCAATTCTATTCAAATTTATTCTATTTGAAATTAGAATTTTGGAAGATGATTATGTTATATTCTCTCATTTTTTTTCAATTCTATTCTTTTCTATTCGAGTGCTAATGTGTTCTATTCAAAATTTGAATTCTGGAAGACGGTTATATTCTTTCTATTTTATTCCATTCTATTGTTTTTTTCTATTCTTTTCTATTCTATTCTATCATATTATTTTATTCTGTAATCTATTCTTTTCTATTCTCTTCAAAATCTGAATTGCAGAAGGTTATATTCTGTTTTATTCTATTCTATTGTTTTTTTTCTATTCCATTTTTTTCTATTTGAATCTGAATTTATTCTATTTTAAAATGTGAATTTCAAAAATCTGTATATGCTTTCTATTTTAATCTGTTCTGTTCTTTTTTTATTCCATTCTATTGCTTTATTTTCTATTTTATTTTGTTCTGTTTAACTCTATTCTTTTTTATTTTATTATTGAATTTTCTATTATATCCCTTTATTTTCTATTCTATTTTCTCAATTCTTTTATTTTATATTTTATTTTTTCTATTATTTTCTATTCTTTTATTTTCTATTATATTCTTTATTTTCTATTCCTTTATTTTATATTCTATTTTATTCTCTTCTGAAATTCAAATCCAAAATTATTCAAATTCATTTAAAAAAAAAAATATTCAAATTTGATTTGAAAACTATTCTAATTTCATCCAAAATTTTTGCTTCGTTATTTCGGATTTGTTTAAATTGGTTACTATTATAATTCAGAAACTCGGATATATCCGAATTTCCGAATAACAAACAATTTGTCTGAATTTGAATTTGGAAAGAAATGAGCTGCACATGTCTAGTGAAAATACATGTTCTATTGATGCAGAATTCTAATTGTCTTGATAGCAATCCTTTGGAAATGTCCAATGATATATACACATTTATATTATCCACATTTGTTTGATAGATGCTAATGCCAATTGTATAAATATTGTGAAGTGTGCAGGGCCCTCTCTGTTTCCAGGCCCCATAGCAGTAGTCTTATGATTTTCCATGGCTATAGTTATACCCTTGTATAGGGCCCATGAGGATCTCCCTTTATACCTCTTAGGCCACGTACACACGGGCGGACTGTTTGCCCAACTAAGTCCGTCAGACAATCCGACAGACAGTCCGTCCTACTTTCGAATGAACGGACTTGACCACACACGATGAACAGACAGTCCGCCGAAAGCTTGCGCGATGACGTGTACAGCACGTACGACGGGACTAGAAATAGGACGTCCAATACACTGCAATGCAACCTTTCGCTGTGTAAATCCTTTCTGAGCATGCGCCATACTTAGTCCGTCGAACTAGCCTACTCACGAGCGGACTATCCGCTGAAACCAAGTTTGGACGGACAATATTATGGAAATTCCGAAAGACTTAGTCCGCCAGACTGTCCGCCGAAAAAGTCCGCTGAAGCCCACACACGAGCGGATTGTCCGCTGAAACACGTTTCAGCGGACCAAGTCCGTCAGACAGTCCGCCTGTGTGTACGCGGCCTTGAGGTGGTCCTAAAGAGCAAGTTGCAAGTGTTATTTTTATTTTAAGTAAAAAAAACAAAAAAACTGAAACTCAAATATCTGATTAGTTGATGAAGGCAATGCAGACCCTTTTTATACCTCCATTTTGTAATTTTTGCTTTTGCAGAATATAAGTATATAGAGAAAGAAAACTCCCCTAGCACCTTTACCGGATTATGTTCCTTCTCAGCTTTAGTCTTTATCTTTGTCTACAATCATTTCCGTACAGTTAGTCATTCTGTCCCTAAGAGAAGAATTAGTCAGTGGATGTATCCGCAGGTTGCCTAGGAAATTAAGATCTAGATTATTTTGTCCCCTTGACATTATCCTTTTAGAAAGAATTTCAAATATTCAAGGCTAATAAAGGTCCCTCATTAGTTGGTAGATTTTGCAGGAACATCAAGGAACTTTTGTTAGAAAAATCATTAAATGTGATCGACGGTGACACTCATATTTGATTAATAGGAACAATCAGAAAAATATATAAATGATAAAAAATATGTAAATTCTAGAAGAAAAAAAATTAGAAAGGAGTATATGTAAAAAAATAAAAATATTAGATAGGTAAATAAATGAGACATACAGTACTGTATAAGGCTCCATGCACACTGAAGCTGATAAACTGCAGTTTATTGGCGTTTGGGCGTTTTTTGTAAAAGCCCATAAACTCCACTCTATGTTAGCCTATGTGTCCATGCACACATGGACGTTTTTCAGCTTTAATGAGCAGTGGAGTTTATGGGCTTTTTTCTGAACGCCAGAAATTCGCGTTCAAAGTGCCGTTTTTCAGCGGCAAAAAACGACAAACGCTCATTAACGCTCATTAACGCTCATTAACGCTCGTTCATTAGTGTTCAGCATTCTATTTTTCAATGCATTGTGGGATTTTTGGAGTGTCCTCTGTGTATTTTTATAAAAAACGCCCATTAACGCTAACGCTGTAAAACGCTCATTAACGCTCATTAACGCTAGTATAAAACGCTGTTAAAAGCAGGTTTTTCAACCAGCGTTTTCTGCCAGCAATCTGGCATCCAGAAATAGCTTTTTTGAGCTTCAGTGTGCATGGAGCCTAAAGGTTTTAGGCAGTTGTGGAAAAAATGCTGAATGCTTTCAGAAATAGAAGTGTTAATAGTTATTTTTTTTATCAAACAAAATGAAAAGTAAATCAACAAAAGAGAAATCCAAATCAAGATTTGGTGTGACCACCCTTTGCCTTAATAGCAGTATTGATTCTTCTAATAGGTGGCATTGATGGGCACTGATGAGCACTTATAGGTGGCATTGATGGGCACTGATGAGCAATAATAGATGGCATTCATGGGCACTGATAGACATTGATGGGCACTGACAGGTGGCACTGATGGGCATTGATGAGCACTGACAGGCAGAACTCATAGGCTGCAGTGATGGGCACTGATAGGTAGCATGGATGGGCATTGATGAGCATTGATAAGCAGAACTCATAGGCATTGATGAGCCTTGATAGGTGGTACCAATAAGTGGCATCGATGAGCACAGATAGGTGACTATGATGGGCATTGATAGGCACTGATAGGCTGCACTGATGGGCACTGACAGGTGGCACTGATAGGCAGAACTCATAGGCAGCATTGATGAGTGCCGCCTATTAGTGCTACCTGTCAGTGCTCATCAATGTTGCCTATCAGTGCTGCCTATCAGTGCCACCTATCTGTGCTCATCAATGCTGACTGATAGGAGGCACTGATGGGCATTGATAGGCAGCATTGATGAGCACTGATAGGTGGTGCTGATAAGCAGAATTGATGGGCACTGATAAGTAGCATTGATGAGCAATGATAGGTGGCACTGATAGTTGGAATTGATGGGCACTGATAGGCAGCACTGAAATGCAGCACCGATAGGGGGCATTGATAAGCACGGATAGGCAGCATTGATGAGCACTAATAGGAGGCACTCAGGGCCGGCGCTACCACTAGGCGGATTAGGCAACCGCCTAGGGTGCACTGCCGCCTAGGGCGCCCGGCTGCTGGCTATTTTACACTGTCCTCCACAGAGCCATGTCACGCAGCGCCCCCGCCCTGGCTCTCCGCTCTTATGTGTTTTCAGATGAGTAATCCCCCCTCTCTGCTCTTCTATCAGCCAAAGAGTGTCACAGGTCCAGTGTCATAGGTCCAACCCCAGGGCGCTCTCTAATGTGTGAAGTTGGGGAGGTGTGGGCGGCCAGGCATCCATCGCTACATGGCCGTGAACAGCGAGGGGCTGGCAGAGAGCAGATAAGCCGGAGAGCCGGGGACTCAGGAGAAGAGCTCCACCGTGGCCACGCCTCCTCCGTGACATCGCCCCCTGACCCCGCCTCCCCCAGGAGGCAAGCGCGCGCAGTGTACCCCATGCTTCCAGAGCACGGACTGCTCCAAGTTCCTCTCCGAAGCTGGATGACAGGCTCGCCGCTCACTGGGGGCACAGAGCTGTCACAGAGGACGGGCAGGAGGCGCAGGCTGCAGCGGGAGCCGCTAGAATTGGACGGATCGAAGCAGGAGACTGGCATCATGGTATAGAAGGTACTGTGTGTCATACACACCTGCAGACAGAGACTGGGACAGTGGTGGGACTACAGGAGCAGGGCTAGGGGTCTCTCATCTCCTTTAAACTCCTCCTGCCCCTCTCTCTCAGTCCTCCCCCTCTCTCTAAGCCCCCTCCCCTCTCAGCCCCCCTCGATCAGCCCCCCTCCCTTCTCTCTCAGCCCCCCTCGATCACCCCCCCTCTCCTAGCCATCCCTATACTCTCAGCCCCCTCTCTCTCTAAGCCCCCTCCCCTCTCAGCCCCCCTCGATCAGCCCCCCTCCCTTCTCTCTCAGTCCCCCTCGATCACCCCCCTCTCTTAGCCATCCCTATACTCTCAGCCCCCCCCCCTCTCTAAGCCCCCCTCTTTTCTCACCCACCAGTCTCTCTCAGCCATCCTTCCTCTCTCAGCCCTCCCTATTCTCTCAGCCCCCTCTCTCTCTCTAAGCCCCCTCCCCTCTCAGCCCCCCTCGACCAGCCCCCCTCCCTTCTCTCTCAGCCCCCCTCGATCACCCCCCTCTCCTAGCCATCCCTATACTCTCAGCCCCCTCTCTCTCTAAGCCCCCTCCCCTCTCAGCCCCCCTCGATCAGCCCCCCTCCCTTCTCTCTCAGCCCCCCCTCTCTCTAAGCCCCCCTCTTTTCTCACCCACCAGTCTCTCTCAGCCATCCTCCCTCTCTCAGCCCTCCCTATTCTCTCATCCCCCCTCTCTCTAAGCCCCCTCCCTTCTCTCCTAGCCCTCCCTTTTCTATCAGCCCCCCTCTCTCGGCCCACCCTATTCTCTCAGCCCCCTCTCTTCTCTCTCAGCCCTCCCTATTCTCTTAGCCCACCTGTCTCTATCAGCCCCCACTCTCTTAACCCCCCTCTCTCTCAGCCCTCCCTTCTACCTCTCTCTCAGCCCCCCTCTCTCAGCCCACCCGTCACTCTCAGCCCACCCATCACTCTCAGCCCCCCTCTCTTAGCCCTCCCTCCATTCTTAGCCAGCCATCCCTCTCTCAGCCCCCACTCTCTCAGCCTCCCTCTCTCTCAGCCCTCCCTCCTACCCCCTCTTTTTCAGCCCCCTCTCAGTCCCCCTCTCTCTTAGCCCCCCCTCTCCCCTTCCCCCAATTAGCTGGTCTTGCCTAGGGCACAAAATAGGCTAGCACTGGCCCTGGTCAGGTAGGCAAGTGTATGTGTCAGGTAGGTCAGTGTATGTGTCAAGTCACATGTGTTACAGGGGCAAAGGGGGTGGAGTCAGGGGCGGAGCCAAAGTGGGGGCGACAAAATTAGGTTTCGCCTAGGGTGCCAAAAATCCTTGCACCAGCCCTGGAGGCACTGATTATCAGTGTAAACAATTTACTGGCATTCTTGACAGTTAATGGCTCTCCTTTTCTCACATAGACACAGCGTGGGAGGAAAGGGCTGTGGATAACTGACAAGTCTGTTCACATGTGATCAGCTTATCGCATGGTAAAGTGCCGCTGGGATTGCTCTGGATGCACGTCCCGGGAGCACGCGGGATGCAGAGTTCTGGGAGGATATCCAAGGACAGCCTCTCAAAATTGGAAGCCCGGGGGTCAAATGGAGGGGACAGGGGGGCCCATCATGGTTTCTTGTGCCAGGGCCCTGAAGATTCTAATTTTCACGTACCTGGTCGGAGTCTGAAGTGATGAGGTCAGCCTCTCTTGTATCTCCGGTCCTGCTGAGAGTGGAGACAGAAGGACCCAAGGGACAGGAGGAACACGAGTGCCTGCTGGTGTAGCCCTGGAAGCTTGAAGCAGGTGATGCGACTCTTGGAAGGCAGAAAGTCGCAGCAGGTCACTGGAATGAAGTTGCAGATACTCGGGATGCAAAGTAGAGCCAAACAGGAGACAGGAGCGTAGTCACAAGGATAGCCGGGTTCGGTAGCAGGCGGGCAGTGAGGTACAAAGGCATCAGGCAGGAGCAGGGTCAAATAGGAAGCCGGGACCAGGAACCGATAAGCAGAAGTGTAGGAGAGTCCAGTAGCAAGGTCAGGGAAAGCCAAGATTCAGCAACAGGTAACAGGCAGGTAACAACAGGATACAGGTACAGAAACAGCTGAAGATCGGTCAGCATCCGTCTGAATTCAGTGCACCCCTTAAATAGGCCGTCTGGCACCAAAGGAATGCGTGGATGCACTCCTGGGGATGCGCACATTGCTTTGCGCACGAGCATTGGTGCATCTGCGATCTGTTGAGTTTCTTATGTGCACGTGCGTGCGTCGAGAGCACAATGACAGTTCTATAACACTAATTATGCCTTTGCTACAGACACTCATTATTGCACCACTCTCCAGTCCTTCGGTGAACAAACAGCGCCCTGCTACAGCCAAATATTTCACATTTTGACTCAGCAGTCCAGAGCACCAAAGTAGCAAAACTAAGTTGTGAAAACCTGATAAAGGAGAAATCCAACAAAGCGACACCACAGAATACGATTCCAATTATCTTGGATTATAACATCCAACATAAACAGATTGAAAGGATTATTAAGCGCAATTGGAAAATACTAAAAGCCGATAAACTCTTGAACGACATTTTACCCACTTGCCCTAAATTCATCTATAAAAGAGCCCCTACCATTAGGGACAAGATTGTGAAGAGCATCCCAGATCCCCCAGGGAGAGGGTTTACTTTTTTCACAGGGAAGGGTTTCTTCCCCAGTAAGAGGTGTTTGCCTGCACAAAAACTAAGCGCCCCAACGAAAAGAAAAAGGAGTTCACTTCCACAAGCACTGGTGATACCTATACCATCAATGAATTCATCTGCTGCAACACAGTGGGTGCTGTTTATGCCTTGGAGTGCAGTTGTGGACTGCAGTACATTGGGCGCACTAAAAGACCACTAAAAACACGCATAAAAGAACATGTGCAAAACATATTAAAAGGCTTCGACAAACACAACGTGTCTAAACATTTCTTAATCCACCACAACAAAGACCCGTCACAACTAAAATTTTGGGGGATAGAGCCCTACGTGAAACATTGGCGTGGTGGACATAAGGTCCGCACCTTGAGCCAACTCGAATCCAAATGGATATATACATTAGATACATTGACGCCAAATGGATTGAACATTGAGTTTGACCTCAATTGCTTTATTAGCGACTTTTAAATTGAACCAGCAAGTTTTTTTCCTGGAAAACAGAAAAATCAATCTACTCTTCCTTAGGTGGTTTATTGAATATAGGAGAATCGTAGGCACATTCGGGACACTCCCCCCCACTATGGATAGGCTTTTCACGTCTTTTTATAGTCATCTTCCCTTCCCCCTCCCCCCTCTTATGATTAATGATTGTTATTATGTCCATTATCTTTCTCACGTTTTAATATAACTGTTAGATGAATGGTTTTATTCACTCGGCGATATACGTCATTTCCGGGTACGTCTATATTAAAATTTTCTGATATATTTATTAATTATGCGACTTACGCTAGTGCTTTATTAATTAAAAAAATTCCTCTAATATTTTAAAGATTTTCTCCAGGAATTTTTAATAATTTCTTTCCCTTCCCCTCCGATTATATTAAATGTAATTTTATTTTTATTTTCATTTTCCCCTTATAGTTATATATATACCTATTGGTACAACATACACATATCTATTAATATATTTTTTATATTTTAACAGTGTATGGTTTATTCAGTGCCACATAACTCAATACGTCCCTTAACTAGCAATCTTGCTTGTTTTATCTGTGTTCACATTTCTTTATTTATATTTACATATGTAAAATGGTCCTCTATATCCAGTATGTTCACTAACCATTCTGTGACATATAACTAACCATATCAATGGCGCCGGCCACATTTCCTGTTTAATGGATAGATGGGCGGGTGCCTTCTATCCATTTCCGGGTTTTAAAACACAAGAAGTATGCCAGACACCAAAAAAATGCCCGCGGTCCCCTTTCCGGTGACATTATCAACAACAAAATGGCCGCCGGCTGACTTCCGGGTCTCCATAATAATGGCTGCCATATACTAGCTCTGTTTAAGCTATTTAAAGAGGAAGTAAACCCTGATGAGTTTACTTCCTCTTTTTTTCCCTGCAAAGGTAAAGCATAATGGACTACTATGCATCGCATAGTAGCCCATTATGTGTCACTTACCTGACACAGGAGCCAGCGAAGTCGCCGCTGTCCCCTGTAGTCCGCCGCATCCATCTTGCTTGTGGCGTCTCGCAGCTCCGCCGAATGACAGCGGCGAAGCCGCGATGACGTCACTCCCGCGCATGCGCACGGGAGTCAACAAATGTGGCAGCTCCATTCTTGGAACTGCCGCGTTTAGTGCGCCTGCGCGCCGCTGTCTACGGCGCATGCGCCGTAGACAGCGGTGCCCGTTTTCGGGCAAATATCTCCTAAACCATATAGGTTTAGGAGATATTTCTTGGACCTACAGGTAAGCCTTAATCTAGGCTTACCTGTAGGTCAAAGTGGTTTGTAAGGGTTTACTTCCTCTTTAAGGACACTTCCTACTGTTGTGTTTATCCCCTGATGAAGTCACGTGACCCGTGACGAACACGCGTCGGGACACAGCAACCAGGAAGTGACGTAGACCGAGCCCGCAGCTCGTTTATACACTGCTTGTACAGACTGTTTGTTTGTGAGTATTTTTAAACTGTTTTAATAACAATAAACCTGTTGAAGCACTTTACACTATGTAGTATTCTTCCTCCATCTCTGCTTAAACCAATGTATATGCCATACCACTGAGGAACCCTGACTGCAATACCACAGAGGAAACCCCCTTAAAGGGACCATATCATTGGCCAGGACCTGGGCACTCCACAGTAAAGGGAAAATTCCGCTAAAGGATCCCAAAAAGCTCTCTATATATACGCTGTTACCTTACATACTGCTTTTATCAATAGATATATCCTCCTTGTGTACAGCGCACCACTACCTTTCTTACTCATTAGTCCAGAGCACCTGCTGGCTTTTTTATGTATAAGATATGGGAACAAAGCCAAGCGACTGAAGTGTCGTTTATTGGTACATTAGAGTGACAGTAAAACAATAGACTTAGTCGTAGCTAGTTTGAAATAGATAGGACAAGATATATATATTGTAACGTGGGGGACCATTAGCTCTTGTGGTAGATTTGTCAGTGATTCAAGCTAGTCAGGAACTATATTTTAGAGCACAGTAGCCCATTTTTATTAAAAAAGGCAAATAAAAGTCCTTAACATAAGGGTTTCCCACACAAGGGTTCTTTTCCAGCAAATACACACAACGGAAAATACATAACAAATAAATAAATATGGACAGCTTCACGTTGGCGCCCACAGCTCCGATCTGGCCTTAGTCCTCAGGCCGTTTCCCTGCCTCTTGCAGTCACACACGGTCTGGCTGCCTCCTGCGGCCCCTCTGACTCCTGGAGACCTTCTGTTCCTCTTGGCATGGAGCAGTCTCCAACTGGGAGCCATGAGGTATTCCCATACTCTCATTATAAGGGCTGTGCTCACCTGCTCACCTCCCTCAACAAAATCTGGACACAGGTTTGGAGATCCCGTCCCACCCTAGACAATATGGAATCTCCAAACTAAAGAGCCCCATGACCGATTACCAAAACCTGGAGAAAGCTGCAAAAGCAGTTTTCTCCAGTCCACATCTATGCATTGAGGTGAAAAAACGCAAACCTTTACAACCCCTTTAATAATAGTGACAGAATGTAAGAGCAAAATAAATGACAGAACTACTATTGAAAGATTATGTCAAAAATAAATTAACCAGAAGTGACAGGAAAGAGAGATAAAAAACCGGCACAGAAAGAGCTCACTAGGAACAGGCGACAAGTGCAAAATGAACAATAAAACTAAAATAGGATAGGATGATATTATTTGATTAATAGATCCACATCCCATCTATGGTTCATGCCTGTAGAGATGCGTGTCCCCAACAGAAAAATCCACTTGACTTTTTGTTCCAGGAGCCTTTTGTGCATGTCTTCTCCGCATACCGAGATTCTGATTTTTCAATAATAAGACACTTTCCTGTCCTGGAATCCAGCGATGTCGGCATCGCAGATGATGTTTTCTTTAGCTGTTGGGTGCTGCCGTCGCCATTGCGAGTAAGGGAACCTGGCAGTGTAGCCTTACAGCTTCACGTCGGGAACCCTGGGGGAGGAGGAGGGAGCGCCGCTGTGACTTCATGGGCCGTGCCGTGTGAACAGGATGCCTGTCAAAGACAGGTACAGTGCCTTGCAAAAGTATTCACCCCACTTGGCTTTTTACCTAATTTGTTACATTACAGCCTTTAGTTCAATATTTTTTTTAATCTGAATTATATGTGATGGATCAGAACACAATAGTCTAAGTTGGTGAAGTAAAATTAGAAAAATATATACATAAAACTATTTTTCCGAAATAAAAAACTGATAGTTGGCATGTGTGTATGTATTCACCCCCTTTGTTATGAAGCCCATAAAAAACTCTGGTGCAACCAATTACCTTCAGAAGTCACATAATTAGTGAAATGATGTCCACCTGTGTGCAATTCAAGTGTCACATGATCTGTCATTACATATAAACACCTTTTTGAAAGGCCCCAGAGGCTGCAACACCTAAGCAAGAGGCACCACTAAATAAACACTGCCATGAAGACCAAGGAACTCTCCAAACAAGTAAGGGACAATGTTGTTGAGAAGTACAAGTCAGGGTTAGGTTATAAAAAATATCCAAATCTTTGATGATCCCTAGGAGTGCCATCAAATCTATTATATCCAAATGGAAAGAACATAGCACAACAGCAAACCTGCCAAGAGACGGCCGCACATCAAATCTCACGGACTGGGCAAGGAGGGCATTAATCAGAGAGGTAGCACAGAGACCTAAGATAACACTGGAGGAGCTGCAGAGTTCCACAGCAGAGACTGGAGTATCTGAACATAGGACGACAATAAGTTGTACACTCCACAGAGTTGGCCAGAAGAAACCCATTATTTGGAGCAAAAAATAAAATGGTAAGTTTTTGTGCCATTTTGTGGGAGACTCCCAAAATGTATGGAGGAAGGTGCTCTCGGCTGATGAGACTAAAATTTAACTTTTTGGCCATCAAAGAAAACGCTATGTCTGGTGCAAACCCAACATCATCACATCACCCAAAGAACACCATCCCCACTGTGAAACATGGTGGTGGCAGCATCATGCTGTGGGGATGTTTTCAGCAGTCGGGACTGGGAAACTGGTCAGAGCTGAAGGAAAGATGGATGGTGCTAAATACAGGGATATTCTTGAGCAAAACCTGAACCAATCTGTGTGTGATTTGAGGCTAGGACGGAGGTTCACCTTCCAGCAGGACAATGACCCCAAACACACTGCTAAAGCAACACTTGAGTGGTTTAAGGGGAAACATGTAAATGTGTAGTCAAAGCCCAGGCCTCAATCCAATAGAAAATCGGTGGTCAGACTTAAAGATTGCTGTTCATAAGCGCAAACCATCCAACCTGAAGGAGCTGGAGCAGTTTTGCAAGGAGGAATCTGCAAAATCCCAATCCCAAACTCATAGAAACTTATCCAAAGCGAGTTGGAGCTGTGATAGCTGCAAAAGGTGGCTCTACAAAGTATTGACTTTAGGGGGGTGAATAGTTATTCAGATTGACTTTTTATGTTATTTTGTCCTATTTGTTGTTTGCTTCACAATAAAAAAAAAAAAAAATCTTCAAAGTTGTGGGCATGTTCTGTAAATTAAATGATGCAAATCCTCAAACAATCCATGTTAATTCCAGGTCGTGAGGCAAGAAAACACGAAAATGCCATGGGGGGTGGGGGGGGGGGGGGGTGGGGGTGAATACCTTAACAAGGAACTCTTTTCTCTGTTTTTCCAATTGTGGCACCTGAGGGGGAGAGGAGACAAATGAGCCGAAGTTCCACTTTTGGGTAGAACTCCGCTTTAACAATGTGTTTGATCTGCAGCATTCCCCACCCCACCATGAAAACACTGGACCATGGGCAGCTGCCAATACCCCCCCCCCCCCCCCCCACACACACACACACACACACACACACACACACACACACACACACACACACACTCCTGTAGAAATGCATTAAAAAAAAGCTTAGAATACAATAAAAATCATCTCACTTTGATAATGAAATGGAATTCAGCTTTGAACATTGTACGTGACCCAGAATAAAGAAACTTTTAATGCGAAATATATAAAGTTCAGAGCAATCTTCTCTTTCTACATCTCAATGCAGGTTTTTTTTTTGAGCTGTCAAATTCTGCCCTTTCGAAGGTAAACATAATACCAGTAAAACAGGAGCCAACTTTATACATACACAGAGGACACTTTTAAAGATGTAAGATAGCAAAGATGCTATTGCATTAACAAAAAAAGCATTTTCTTCAGTGCCAACATTATTTGCAAAACTATAAAAGAAGAGCTGGGTTTTTGCTGTAAATGGGTTTGATTACTTTATGTGCTGATTCTATTTGATGTTCAAAGCAAGCGTAAAGCGGTATTAAACTAAAAAACAAAACAACTGTATATCGCACCTTACCAATCCTTGGATGTGGTTGCTGCGTTTGTTTTTTGTTTTTTTTTGGGCTTTTTTTCACCTGGTGATCCGGCCAGTAACATACCTCCTGTATTAAGGTGTCTCCTTTGGGATGGATAAGCTACGGAGACACTTTTGGGCAGCAGCATTGTCAGTCTGGGGTGAGAAGAGTGTTAGATGGACTAGAAGATTTAGATGGACTTGACAAATAAAGTTGAACTCTAGCTCACACTCTTTTTTCCCTTTCAGCAATGGCGGTGCATCCATACCAGGCGCAGGAGCGCCGCCCCCTCTCTCCTGGCACCGCTCTATCACCATAGATAGATTCATGCATTGCATGAATCTATCTATGGTCACCACTGACACCCCCTATTCAGGTGTCAAGCCCCTTTTCGGGGTGCCTGGCACCTGAATTACAGCAGTTGGGGTGTTTTTTGGAAGCGTCCAAAGAGGTGAACAGCTGGCGCAATGCTGTGCATTCGCTTTTCACTCAGCTGTGTGTTAGCAAAGCAAAGAAATTTGCTTTGCTAACACTGAACCGCCTCTTAGCCAATCAGGTGCTCGGGTCTGTTACCTGTCACCTCATTGGCTGAAACATCAGGTGCTGTGATTGGACGCCTGATAGAGAGGACGGAAGAAGACATCGAGGAGTGAGCAGGACACCGCCGCTGACCCACTGCGAGACAGGTAAGTGGCGGGTGATGCACACTGGTAGCATTTGATGGGGCACACTGGCAGCAATTGATGGGCACACTGACATGCGTTTGATGGCACAGTAGCTGCGCTTGGTGGGCACATTGGCTGCATTTGATGGACACAGTGGCTGCGTTTGATGGCACAGTGGCTGCGTTTGATGGCACAGTGGCAGCATTTGATGGCACGGTGCCTGCGTTTGATGGACACAGTGGCTGCGTTTAATGGCACAGTGGCAGCATTTTATGGCACGGTGGCTGCGTTTGATGGGCACAGTGGCTGCGTTTAATGGCACAGTGGCAGCATTTGATGGCACAGTGGCTGTGTTTACTGGCACAGTGGCTGCGTTTAATGGCACAGTGGCAGCATTTGATGGCACGGAGCCTGCGTTTGAAAGCACAGTGGATGCATTTGATGGGCACAGTGGCTGCGTTTGATGGTACAGTGGTGGAAATTGATGGGCACAGTAGCTGCTTTTGATGGCACAGTGGCTGCAATTGATGTTTTTTTTCAGTTTGTTTGCGCCCCCCCAAATGTTTTGAGCACCAGCCACCACTGCCTTTCAGGATAAGAATTTTACATAAATGAACCAAAGCTGACAATTGTAAGCACCTTGTCAGTGAAAAATGTTTTTTCTCAACCCTGTAATTTCCTGTTGTCCAACCTGCAGCCCGAGGGCCACATGCATCCCTTTGGTATATGATGTGCAGTCCTCAGACCTCAGCAGTCTGTAATGGGAACATTCATTAGGGTAATAGCATTAATCTTTACTGACCTCATGTATAGTGATGGACGAACTTCCGACGGGATGTTTTGCGAACGCGGCCCATAGTTCGCGAATAGGAACGTTCGCGGCGGGCCCCATTGACTTCAATGGGAGGCGAACTTCGCAAACCTACAGGTCAAATTTGCAGCCACAAAATAATTAATAGCTGTGCAAACATAGTCCCACCACATGGCCAATGACATAACAACTACAAGCATTCTTTTTTTATATGGGAAATTGTTGTGACAATTCAGGACTGTGGAGAGCATGAAGGCAATGGAGGAGAGGGAAGGTCACGGACCAGGGTAGGCAAAGAAGAGGGTGCAGGAGATGATCACCAGCAGCGTGACATACAGCAATGACACCTGCACCGTGATAGAGTCATCTGACACCAGCCCCGTGATAGAAAGCACTGACATCAGCAGCGTGATATAAAGCACTAACACCAGCACCGTGATAGAGAGTACTGACATCAGCACCGTGATATACAGCACTGATACCTGCACCGTAAGCAGCCCCAGGAGGAAGTCAGCATAGCACAGGGATGGTGGGAGCCCCTCATAATGAGCATAGCACAGGGATGGTGGGAGCCCCTCATAATGAGCATAGCACAGGGATGGTGGGAGCCCCTCATAATGAGCATAGCACAGGGATGGTGGGAGCCCCTCATAATAAGCAGCCCCAGGAGGATGTCAGCATAGCACAGGGATGGTGGGAGCCCCTCATAATAAGCAGCCCCAGGAGGAAGTCAGCACAGCACAGGGATGGTGGGAGCCCCTCATAATGAGCATAGCACAGGGATGGTGGGAGCACCTCAAAATATGCACAGCAGAGGTACAGCCCCAGGAGGAAGTCAGCACAGCACAGGGATGGGGGGAGCCCCTCATAATATGCACAGCAGAGGTACAGCCCCAGGAGGATGTCAGCACAGCACAGGGATGGTGGGAGCCCCTCATAATAAGCAGCCCCAGTAGAAATATGACACCGCTCAACCTCTTTAAAGAGGAGGGTACGGGCATATAGTACGGTGTGCTTTTTTTGGACAAGGAAGTGAGCCAAATGAAGAAAGAAGGTCTTTGTGCTCGTTTAAAAAATTGTTTATAGACATATACATGGTCTACTAGTCACATGTGTTGAATTCGTCCGAGATCCATGCCTCATTCATTTTTAGAAATGTGAGGTAGTTAACACTGTCGTGAGCTAGGCGAGTACGCTTATCGGTCACGATCCCCTCTGCTGCGCTGAACGTCCTTTCGGACAGGACACTGGATGAGGGGCAAGCCAACAGTTCGATTGCAAATTGGGCAAGCTCTGGCCAGAGGTCAAGCCTGCCCACCCAGTAGTCCAGGGGTTCATCACTCCTCAGAGCGTCCACATCGGCCGTTAACCTGATGTAGTCGGACACCTGACGGTCTAGGCGTTCCCTGATGCTGGATCCGGATGACACCTGTCGATGGGTCGGCTGAAAGAATGACCTCATATCCGAAGTCACCAACACATCTTCAAACCGGCCTCTTCTTGCAGGCGCTGTTGGATTGGTACCCGCAACTCCTTCTCTGGGAGTGGGAATTGCTCCTCTGCCAGCGCACACAAAGGCAGAATGCAGCATTTCTCGAAGCAAGGCCTGGAAGTGCTGCATTCTGCCAGCCCTCTGTGACGGCGGTAACATTTCCGCCATTTTGTGTTTGTACCGGGGGTCTAAGTACGTTGCCACTCAGTACTGGTCCTTGACCCTTAATGCTTTTTATACGGGGTCCCTATTAAAACACTGGAGCATGAAGGCCCCCATTTGCACTAAAGTGGAAGCGGTGTGGTGGCCTGGCTCCTGCTCATCATCCAGGATAATATCGTCCTCTTCATTCTCCTCTCCCCATCCACGCACAACAGGGATCCCAGAAAGGTTTAAAGCATGCTCTTCTTGCTCCTCCTCATCTGCCCCGGCACCATCCTACTCTGACTCCTCTTCAGACTCCTGTTGTTGACTTGTCTCAGATAGAGTAGCCCCCCCTGGGAATTCATCCAGCATTGCGACTTCCTCATCTTCCCGCTCCTGCTCCTCCACAGCTTGATCAATGACACGCCGCAATGCACGCTCCATAAAGAAGGCATAAGGTACCATGTCACTGATGGCACCATGGCTGCGACTGACCAGTTTGGTGATCTCCTTAAATGGGCGCAGAAGTCTGCATGCGTCGCGCATGAGCAGCCACTGGCGCAGTGAAAAAAAAACCAGCTCCCCAGAACCTGTTCTGCCGCAGAGTTCATACAGGTAGACGTTAACTGCACGTTTCTGCTGGAGCAGCCTATCAAGCATATAGAAGGTTGAGTTCCATCTCGTCGGGCAATCGCAAATAAGACGTCTGACCGGCAGATTGTGTCGCCGCTGAATGTCAGCAAGGCGAGCCATGGCCGTGTAAGATCTTCTGAAATGGGCCGAGATTTTCCTTGCCTGCCGCAAGATGTCCTGGACCCCAGGGTATTTGACAAGGAATCGCTGCACGACCAAGTTTAAGACGTGTGCCATGCATGGCACGTGCGTGATTTTGCCCTGTTTCAATGCGCTAAGCAGATTGGCACCGTTGTCACACACCACTTTATCAACTGTCATATTGAGCGGTGTTAGCCACTGATCTGCCTGTGAACGCAAAGCTGAAAGGAGTGCCGGGCCAGTGTGGCTCTTGGCTTCCAGACACAACAGACGCAGCACGGCATGGCAACGTCTCACCTGGCATGTCGAATAGGTTCTGGGGAGCTTGGGCGGCGCAGCGGAAGAGACGCTAGCAGCGGAAAAGGAGGAGTCAGCCGAGGAGGAGAGGGAGGATGATGGAGTAGAAGGAGGAGGAGAAGAAGAGTCAGGCCTGCATGCAATCCGTGGCAGTAAAACCAAATCTACACGGGTGCCACGGGTTACATGCTTGACGGCCGTCAGAAGGTTCACCCAGTGGGCAGTGAAAGTGATATACCTTCCCTGCCCGTGTTTGCTAGACCACGTGTCTGTGGTCAGATGTATCTTGGCACCGACACTGTGTGCCAGAGATACATTCACTTGCCGCTGAACATGGCCATATAGCTCTGGGATGCCCTTCTCTGAAAAATACTTCCTTCCTGGGACCTTCCATTGTGGTGTTCCAATGGCCACAAATTTGCGAAAGGCCTCCGAGTCCACCAGTTTATATGGCAGTAGTTTGCGGGCTATTATTCTGACAAGCCAGCCGTCAACCTTTGGGCAAGACGGTTATCCGGCGTCATCATTTTTTTACGCTCGAACATTAGGCCCACGGAAGCCTGCCTTTTTGAAGAAAAACGTGAGCTTGGCGTGATGGGAGGTGGAGTGGAGGACAATTGTGAGGAGAGAGGAGAAGGAGAAGTAGAAGACGAGGCTGGACGGTGAGAGCCTGGAGTGTGGCTTTTTGTGTTCCGTTGCTCCCACTGGGCTCGGTGATGGCTGCTCATGTGCCTTCTTAAGGCGGTCGTCCCTAGGTGAGTGTTGGGCTTACCACGACTAATGCGTTGACTGCAAAGATTGCAGATGGCAACGCTATTGTCAGCAGCGGACACGTTAAAAAAAGCCCACACTGCGGAGCCATGTGCCGGTGTCCTGGGAGCACCAGATGTGACCATACATGGTCGATGACTCGCTCCTGATACATTTTCAGTCTGCTTTGTCCCTCCTGTGCAATGTAAGTTATTCCTGCTTCTCCTCCCTATCTGCTGGTCCATATCTCCCTCTGAACTCCCCTCCTCTTCCTCTCTTGTGGGCACCCACATGACATCACTAGACACGTCATCATCGACGTCACCTTCCCCAGCGCTATAAGTAGAGATCTCGGAGTAGGCAGCAACACCGGGGACCAACCTCCTCCTTGGGCTGATCTGGGTACTGTTGTCAGACTGCTGAGTAGCGGTTGTTGCTACCTCCTCTTCCTGATCCAAAACCAACAGTGGCTGCACATCAGAAATGTCTTGATATGGATCGGAAAATAATTCCTGTGACTCAAGCGGAAGGTATGTGGTAGTGGTGGTGTTGTTGGTGGTAGTGTCTTTGGGGGTGCACATAGCAGAGAGTGAAGAAGAGGGTGCAGATCGAGAGGATGAGGAGGGTGCAGAAGAGTAAGGCTGAGTGAGCCACTCATCCAAGTCTGGTGCGTCCTTTAAAGTAATTGAACGCACCTTCTGCAACTTCCCACTTTGGCTCAAGCCTGTTGCTCCTGCCCTACCCCTACCACCCCTGCGGAAGGGCCTGCCTCTTCCTCTGCCTGTCATTTTTTAAATGACCCTGTGACAAAACTCTCAGTCCCTATACCGATGAAGGACTGCTGCAGTATAGGGCAGCGGTCAGCAGTAGTGCACCTCAACCCTATGTATTGTGGACCTATACCAGTCCTTATAGAATGGCAGACTGTACCTCACTCAACCCTATGTACTGTAGCACCCTAGACAGACCAAGTTACCAGTCCTTATAAGGAACTTTGTGGAACAAGTAGGTTGTGTGTGACTGATTAGCAGACTGTACGTCAGTCCCTATACCGATGAAGGACTGCTGCAGTATAGGGCAGCGGTCAGCAGTAGTGCACCTCAACCCTATGTATTGTGGACCTATACCAGTCCTTAAAGAATGGCAGACTGTACCTCACTCAACCCTATGTACTGTAGCACCCTAGACAGACCAAGTTACCAGTCCTAATAAGGACCTTTGTGGAACAAGTAGGTTGTGTGTGACTGATTAGCAGACTGTACGTCAGTCCTATACCGATGAAGGACTGCTGCAGTATAGGGCAGCGGTCAGCAGTAGTGCACCTCACCCCTATGTATTGTGGACCTATACCAGTCCTTATAGAATAGCAGACTGTACCTCACTCAACCCTATGTACTATAGCACCCTACACCAGGTTATTACCAGTCCTTTTAATGACCTTTGTGGAAGGGCAGCAGTCAAGTATAATATTCTTTCTATATTTGGAAGAAAGAATATATGTGTACAAGCCTATTACCATACCACTGATACCAGTCCTGAAAAGAACCTTTGTGGACCTAATATAGTAACAGCTACTGATTAACCTGACCCTCACTGCCTCACACACTGCTTCCTGCCTGTCCCTATATAAACTGACAAAACAGAGGCTACTGGAACAATAACTGGAATAGCACTTTTGTGGACCTGATAGTAACAGCTAATGACTAAACTGACTGTCCCTACAGCACACACCGTCCTGTCCCTTTCTCTAAACTGACAAAAGACACTCAGGCTGCTGCAACAATCAGTAGCACAGCAAACCTATATACACCTAACACCTATACCAGTCCTGAAAATAACTTTTGTATACCAAATAGCTAGCGATTTGGGTCACTGCAATCTCTCCCTGCTCCACACAGCAACCTCTCCCTATAGTGATAGAAGAAAGAATGTAAAATGGCCGCCGGATCGGGTGTATTTATAAGTTAGGGGGAATGTCCAAGTGTCCATGTGCTGTAATGTCTCAATTGGCTGTCCTGTACCCCATGATGGATGTGTCATCATAGGTCAAAGTTCTTTTACACAGAAAACACGGAAGTCCGCCGGGCGAACAGCGGCAATAGTCCGCCGATCGGGCGAATCGCGAACAGCCGAAATTCGCCGCGAAACGACCGCCGGGCGAACCGTTCGGCCATCACTACTCATGTAAAATGTTCCCAGTTTCGTATTGTCTTCAGCAGCATATCTCCAGCCAAATACATAGCATGTTCTCACTCTCTGACCCTCATTTTCTCTATTAGATCTGCAGTCTCTGACAGTCTTCTCAAGCATTACATAAAGTATCTCACAAAAGTGATGGACGGTGTGTGATGAACAGACAGGCAGCTTACACTGACAGCTCTTCAGGAGTCCTGCATGGCATCAGAGATCTGCTGATTGCTGGCGCAATGTTTTCCAGGCTCCTAAAACAAAAAATAGTAAAGGCGCTTTTTTACCTGCAAAAAATGTGCATTTATTATTTTTTTGTTAAAAGATGAACTTATCCTTTAACCACTTAAGGACCGGAAGGATTTGACCCCTTAATGACTAGGCCATTTTTTGCAATACGGCACTACGTCGCCTTTACTGACAATTGCGTGGTCGTGCAATGCTGTACCCAAACAAAATTTACGTCTTTTTTTCCCCCCCACAAATAGAGCTTTCTTTCTTTTGGTGGTATTTGATCACCTTTTTTTTTTTGCGCTATAAACCAAAAAAGAGCCACAATTTTGAAAAAGAAAACAATATTTTTTACTTTTTGCTATAATAAATATCCACCCCCCCCCCCCCCCCAAAAAAAATAGAAAAATTCTTCATCAGTTTAGACTGTATAAGCGTAAGATGAATAAGCGTATATTGATTGGTTTGTGCAAAAGTTATATCATCTACAAAATAGGGGATAGATTTATGGCATTTTTATTATATATATCTTTTTTTTTTTTACTAGTGATCAGTGATTTTTTTTTAGCAGGACTGCGACATTGCGATGGGCAGAACATTTTTGACACTTTTCTGGGACCATTGACATTTATACAGCAATCAAAGCTAAAAATAGCCACCGATTACTGTATAAATGTCACTGGCAGGGAAGGGGTGAACACTAGGGGGCGATCAAGGGGTTAAATGTGATCCCTCATGTGTGTTCTAACTGTGGGGGATGGGACTGCCTGGAGGAGGAGACCGATGGCTGTTGTTAATCTTTAGGAGCAGCATATCTGTCTCACCACCCCTGACAGAACGGAGATCTATCTGTTTACATTGACAGATCTCCGTTCTGTCACTGTCAGGAGCTATCGCGGGTGACTGGCGGGTGGCAACCACCAGCCACGCTGATCAGCTCCAGCGTCACGCGTGTCCTCTACAGCTTTCAAAGTGGCCAATGTAGAGGAATGGCAATTCTCCCAGGAGAGCCATCCTGCTGCAGTATAACTGCGGCGGCTGATCCTTATGAAGTTAAAAACATGTTTTTACAGGATGTCTCCAAGCCGACTACAATGCACTGTTTAATTGGGCAACTGTGTGGCAAATAATCTTTAATGTTGATAAATGTAAAGCTATGCACTTGGGGGTTAAGAACATGCATGCATCATACATTCTAGGGGGAGTACAACTGGGGGATCCATAATGGAGAAGGATCTGGTTTTTTTTGGAAGATCATAAGCTTAACTATTATTTTTCAGACTTGGTGTTTACAAGTTAACCAGTTCCCGACCGGCACACGACGATGTACGTCGGCAGAATGGCACGGGCAGGCAAACTGGCGTACAGGTACGTCCAGTTGAATTTGCCGCCCTGCCATCGCGTGCGCGCCAGCGGCGGCGAGCGCACGTGCTGGTTGGGACCTCCATGAGTCCAGTCGTGGGTCCCGTGGACTCAATCGCCGCAATCGTCTCACGTGGAAGGAGAACATGGAGATGCCGTTGTAAACAGCATCTCCCCGTTCTGCCTAGCAACAAGTGACACTGATCTCTGCTCCAATCACCGGAAGCTGTTGTTCACTAGCACACAGCCCAGCCCCCCACAGTTAGTAACATACCCCTAGGACACACTTAACCCCTACACTGCCACCCCCTGGTTAACCCCTTCACTGCCAGTGTAATTTACACAGGAATCAGTGCATTTGTATAGCACTGATTGCTGTATAAATGACAATGGTCCCAAAAATGTGTTAAAAATGTCCGATGTGTCTGCCATAATGTCGCAGTCACAATAAAAATCCGTGATCGCCACCATTACTAATAAAAAAAAAATATTAATTAAAATGCCATAAAACTATCCCCTATTTTGTAAACGCTATAAATTTTGCGCAAACTAATCATTAATCACTTATTGGGATTTTTTTTTACCAAAAATATGTAGAAGAATACGTATCGGCCTAAACTGAGGAAAAAAAAAGTTTTTTTATATATTTTTGGGGATATTTATTATAGCAAAAAGTAAAAAATAATGAGTTTTTTTTCAAAATTGTCGCTCTTTTTTTGTTTATAGCGCAAAAAATAAAAACCGCAGGGGTGATCAAATACCACCAAAAGAAAGCTCTATTTGTGGGGAAAAAAGGATGCCAATTTTGTGTGGGAGCTACGTCACACGACCGCGCAATTGTCAGTTAAAGCGGCGCAGTGCCGAATTGCAAAAAGTGGTCTGGTCATTGACCTGCAAAATGGTCCGGTCTGAAAGTGGTTAAAATTATTTTTTTTTGCTAGAAAATTACTTAGAACCCCCAAACATTATATATTTTTTTCAGACACCCTAGAGAATAAAATGGTGGTTGTTGCAATATTTTTTTGTCACATTGTATTTGCGCAGCAGTCTTATGCCGCGTACACACGGGCGGACTGTATGGCGTACTTAGTTCGTCATACAATCCGACGGACAGTCCGTCGTACTTTCGACTGAATGGACTTGACCACACACGGATGCACAAACAGTCCGTCGAAAGCTTGCGCGATGACGTGTACAGCACGTACGACGGGACTAGAAATAGGAAGTCCAAGACACAGCAAAGCACCCTTCCGCCGTGTAAATCCTTTCTGGGCATGCGCCATTCTTAGTCCGTCGAACTAGCATACTGACGAGCGGATTGTCCGCTGAAACCAAAGTATGACGGACAGAATTTCGAAAAATCCGAAATTCTTAGTACGCCGGACTGCACGCTGAAAAAGTCAGCTGAAGCCCACACACAAGCGGACTGTCCGCTGAAATGTGTTTCGACGGACTAAGTACGCCATACAGTCCGCCCATGTGTACGCGGCATTACATGCACAATTTTGGGAGGAAAAATACACTTTTTTGAATTAAAAAATATGATAACAGTAAAGTTAGCCCAATTTTTTTTTTATATTGGGAAAGATTATGTTATTTCGAGTAAAGTGATACCCAACATGTCACGGTTCAAAATTGCACCTGCTCGTGGAATGGAGACAAACTTTGACCCTTACAAATCTCCATAGGTGACATTTAAACATTCTACATAATTTAAAAACACAACTTCCCTCAAACGACATGCTTCCATACTGAATGAAGGGGGCATATTTATCATACTAGTGGCAGACATTAATAGTATCACCTATACATTGCTAGTTATCTATGCTCCTAATCGGCACCAAATTCGATTTTTACGGAAAACACTGGCCAAAGCATGCGTAATCCAGAAGGGGCAACTTTTAATATGCGGGGACTTCAACATCCCTATGGACCCAGAAATGGATACCACTAGACATGTACAGAGTAAAATATTTCGTTTCGGAATTTCGTTTTCGTCCGAAAACTTAATTTATTTAGTTACTCCCGAAAGTCGTTTTTATTTATTTAGTTTTTCGTTCAAAAATTGCATTAGTCCGAAAATCCACATGAATTACGTTCGAATCTGTCTTGGAAGGCTTATGGTGTCTGTCAATGTATAAAGAAGATTTGACGCAGCTAACTATATAGCATACTTTAGAACCCTATTAAAGTCTACGGGACTCCAACGTTCAAAATCTAAAGTGCTAATTTTAAAGGCTAATTTGCAAGTTACTGTCCTAAAAAGTGTTTGGGGACCCGGGTCCTGCCCCAGGGGACATGTATCAATGCAAAAAAAAGTTTTAAAAACGGCCGTTTTTTCGGGAGCAGTGATTTTAATAATGATTAAAGTGAAACAATAAAAGTGTAATATTCCTTTAAATTTCGTAGGGGGGGGGGGGGGGGGTTGTCTATAGTATGCCTGTGAAGGGGCGCATGTTTCCCGTGCTTAGAATTGTCCCTGCACAAAGTGTCATTTATGCAGGAAAAAAAGTCCTTTAAAATCACTCGCAGCTATAATGAATTGTCGGCTCCGTAATACAGAGAACACTCATTGAAAGTCATTGATAAAAAATAAATAAATAAATAAATAAAAAAGCGTGGGGGTCCCCTAAATTCAATTACCAGGCCCTTCAGGTCTGGTATGGATATTAAGGGGAACCCTGCCTCAAATTTAAGAAAAAATTTGACGTGGGGTTCCCCCTAAATATCCATAACCAGACCCTTCAGGTCTGGTATGGATATTAAGGGCAACCCCGCGTCAAATTAAAAAAAAAATTGACGTGGGGTTCCCCCTAAAAATCCATACCAGACCCTTTATCCGAGCACGCAACCTGGCAGGCCGCAGGAAAAGAGGGGGGGACGAGAGAGCGGCCCCCCCTCCCTCCTGAACCGTACCAGGCCACATGCCCTCAACATTGGGAGGATGCTTTGGGGGTCTGTGACCCCTCAAAGCACCTTGTCCCCATGTTGATGAGGACAAGGGCCTCATCCCCACAACCCTGGCCGGTGGTTGTGGAGGTCTGCGGGCGGGGGGCTTATCAGAATCTGGAAGCCCCCTTTAACAAGGGGACCCCCAGATCCCGGCCCCCCCCTGTTTGAAATGGTAAGGGGGTACAAAAGTACCCCTACCATTTCACAAAGAAAATGTAAAAAATGGTTAAATAAAACAAACACACTTTTGAAAAATTCCTTTATTAAAAATAAAAAAAAGATTCCAGCGGCGGTAATCCACTCTTGCTATCCAGCGACGGACGGTCATCTCTCCAGTGATGTCTCATCTCATCCAGCGCAGCGATCCATCCTTCTTCTGTCTCCTCCACGGAGACACTACAGGCATTCCGGCAGCTGACGTTTCTTATATACGGAGGGCGGGGCCACCCGTCACCTGACCCCGCCCCCCTCTGACGCAAGGGGAAACCCCACCCCCGTATGGGTGACCCCCCCCCCTCTGATGTAACGGAAACCTGCCTGTGTTACATCAGAGGGGTGCGGGTCACCCCTACGTCACAGGGAACCACGGGTTTCCCCTTGCGTCAGAGGGGGGCGGGGTCAGGTGACGGGTGGCCCCGCCCTCCGTATATAAGAAACGTCAGCAGCCGGAATGCCTGCAGTGTCTCCGTGGAGGAGACAGAAGAAGGATGTATTCGCTGCGCTGGATGAGATGAGACATCGCTGGAGAGATGACCGTCCGTCGCTGGATAGCAAGAGTGGATTACCGCCGCTGGAATCTTTTTTTTATTTTTTTATTTTTAATAAAGGAATTTTTCAAAAGTGTGTTTGTTTTATTTAACCATTTTTTACACTTTCTTTGTGAAATGGTAGGGGTACTTTTGTACCCCCTTACCATTTCAAACAGGGGGGGGGGCCAGGATCTGGGGGTCCCCTTGTTAAAGGGGGCTTCCAGATTCTGATAAGCCCCCCGCCCGCAGACCTCCACAACCACCGGCCAGGGTTGTGGGGATGAGGCCCTTGTCCTCATCAACATGGGGACAAGGTGCTTTGAGGGGTCACAGACCCCCAAAGCATCCTCCCAATGTTGAGGGCATGTGGCCTGGTACGGTTCAGGAGGGAGGCGGGGTTCCCCTTAATATCCATACCAGACCTGAAGGGTCTGGTTATGGATATTTAGGGGGAACCCCACGTCAAATTTTTTCTTAAATTTGAGGCAGGGTTCCCCTTAATATCCATACCAGACCTGAAGGGCCTGGTAATTGAATTTGGGGGACCCCCACGCTTTTTTTTAAATTTATTTATTTATTTTTTTATCAATGACTTTCAATGAGTGTTCTCTGTATTACGGAGCCGACAATTCATTATAGCTGCGAGTGATTTTAAAGGACTTTTTTTCCTGCATAAATGACACTTTGTGCAGGGACAATTCTAAGCACGGGAAACATGCGCCCCTTCACAGGCATACTATAGACAACCCCCCCCCCCAAGAAATTTAAAGGAATATTACACTTTTATTGTTTCACTTTAATCATTATTAAAATCACTGCTCCCGAAAAAACGGCCGTTTTTAAAACTTTTTTTTGCATTGATACATGTCCCCTGGGGCAGGACCCAATCTCCTATTCTATATCGAACTGTTGTAACAATGAAAACGAACGAAAATAAAGCATTTATTTATGTCGGATCTTTCGTTTTTCGGATTTTGTGCTTTCGTTATCGTTTGTCAAAACGAAAACGAAAATAGCTGAAATTCGGACGAAAATGCATTCGGATGAAAACGAATGCACATGTCTAGATACCACATCAAGAAACTCCAAAAGAAAGACAGGTCTTAAACATGTTCTACTCCAGGAAGACCTTCATGATCCGTGGCTCTGTCTACACATAACCGAAAGAGATTTTACCTTTTTCTCAATTCCCCATAAGACTTATTTGAAAATTGATCTCTTTATTACTGATAAGATGGCTTTTGCAGGGAGTGGTAAAGGCTCAAATATCCAATATTTCGTGGTCTGACCACGCACCAATCTCTATTGAAATCTCAGACAGTCAGCTGAGTAAAAACATGTCACTGTGGAGGAATAACGCCTATGATTTGTCTAACCTGGATTATGTAACAGAATTGAAGACACAACTGAAGGAATTATTTTCCTTTAATTTGAGCTCCTCCAGTGGTATCTTTAATTTATGGCATTCTCATAAGGCCTTTGCCAGTGGAATCTTAATTCAACTGTCCTCTAGAGAATGAAAAGGAAAAATGTGCAGATTACATCATTACTCGCTGATATTTCCCACCTGGAGAACCTGCATGAGAACACTCCCCATTAATCAACCTTGGCTAAAATTATACAACATAGAGATGAACTCAAAACAGCACTGATTGCAGACCATGATAAATGTATAAAGGGGTTAAATCTGGTCTTGTACTCACACAAAAAATAAAGCAGGAAAGAGAGTAGCCTCTCAACTTGAGCAAAAACTAAAACAAGGATAGCCCATAGCACAGGTAAAATTGCTCTTAATCCATCAGATATTGCTCAATCTTTTTGTGAGTATTATGCCTCATTGTACAACTCAAAGGAGGACAAAACCACCCCTCGACCCAAAAAGGAAGACATCTCAGCCTTCCTAGAAAAAAATTAAACTTACCAGCCTTAGATACAGCTTCACTAGCTCACATTAATCACCCTATAGAGGAACAAGAAGTGACTAAGGTTATATCCGCTGTCCCACAAAATAAATCACCTGGGATAGACAGCCTCTCCTCTGAATATTATAAGGCCCTTACCCCAACCCTAAGCCCTTTTTTTAGTGAACCTTTACAATACTGCTGTAACCCTGGAGCAATTCCCAAAGGAAATGCTGGAAGCACTTATAATAACTCTCCCCAAACCCGGAAAATAACCCATCCTTAGAATTTCAGGCCTATCTCTCTTCTGAACTGATTTAAAAATATATGCCAAAATTGTAGCAAATAGACTACTAGACCTTACCTTCCTTCTCCTTGACCTAGAACAAGTAGGCTTTGTGAAGGGGAGAAAAGCTCCTGATGGAACAAGGAGAATGATTGGCCTGATTCACTATGCTGGAACCTGTCAGGTGCCTTCTCTTCTCCTTGCTCTGGATGCAGAGAAGGCATTCAACAGGGTACACTGGGAGTACCTATTGCAAGTACTAGAGAAATGTGGATTCTCAGGGGCAATATATTCAGCGATCATGGCATTGGGCACCCTATCTGGGCCCTTTGATCTTTCAAACGAGACAAGGCTGTCCGTTGTCCCTTATTATTTTTACATTAGCCATTGAACCCTTTGGAGAAGCCATCAGAGCGGATCCACTCATACAAGGTCTACAGATTGGCACCTATAAACACAAAATAGGGCTTTTTGTCTACAATACGATATTATCTTGTTCATTTCAAACCCCCTAAGCTCCCTTCCCAGAATTCAACAATTAATTGCAGAATTCAGAAGAATTTCCTACTATAAGATAAACGCTAGTAAATGCCAGATCCCTGCCACTGGACTACATCCAGACCACTTACAGAAAAATTTCCCCTATGCAAGGGGAGATATATTGATAAAATACTGGGAAATTCAATTATCCTTCCCCGCCAAACCTCTATATGAATCTAATTTCCCTCCACTTCTCACCAGTATATCTGAAGACTTAAACTAATTGGAAAAAGTTCATCTCTCTTGATTAGGTAGAGCAGCTGCCTTTAAAATGCAGGTACTTCCAAAGATTTTGCACATGTTTAGAACTCTCCCAATTCCTATCCTTAACTCTTTCTTTACCAAATGTAATTCTCTTCTACCGAATTTCATTTGGCAGAACAAAAACCCCAGAATTGCCATCAATTCTTTACAAAAGCTGAGAAGATGCGGAGGAATAGGCCTCCCAAATCTTTTAGATTACTATAAAGCACCCTTACTGGACCAACTAAAATTTTGGATCAACTCCTCCAAGGAAATCAACAGGATTTCATGGCTCTATTGGCAGCATCTCTCTTGTCTCCCACTATTAGCAAAATACCTCACCCAACAATAGCAGCTACAGTAGACTCCTGGCGTACTCTCATCTCTTGCCAACAAATTTAAGAAAACTTACGCAAATTAGATATCCCTATCCAAATGTATGAATGGCTGATTCCAGGTTTTAAGGTACGGGATTGCCATTCCCGTGGTATCAATTTTTTAAAGACCAATGAGCAAAGTAATCTACCTCAGGATATCTATATATATATGTAAATCCAACATTTCCACTCAGTTACCGGACATCATTTGGCGCTTCTTTCCAGGTAAATCAAATAAACCGGTTTGTGGAATCTCTTTCTTCTATTAAATTTTAGTAGGTCCCTCTCTGGAGGCCAAAACATCTGACATGATTAAATGGAAAAAGGAACTGGCTAGTGAATTTTCTCGGCCCCAATGGCAAAAAGCTATCCACTCGAGCTTTTAGTTGCCTACATGTATTGATCATTGGGACATCAACCAAAAAATGTACTATAGGTGGTATAAGACCCCGTATAAACTATCCAAAATAACTAGAGATTTCTCCAATACATGTTGGAGAATGTGTAATCAAAGAGGTACTCTGCACCATATTCTGTGGGGTTGTCCTCATATAGTATCCTTTTGGAAGAGAATTGCTGTTTTAATTAGTGAAATCACTGGGATATTCAAGCCTCTAAACCCAGAATTGGCTATTCTCAATATAGGAATAGAAGCATTCCAAGTAACAAGCAGAACAGTAATTGCCCACATATTATTTGCAGATAGGATTTCCCTCACCAGCCGTTGGAAATCTCCAGTAATGCCCAAGCTAAATGTACAGTGTCAATATGAAAAACTTCTAGCACTCAAAAGGCATAAAGCTCAACTGTTTCAGAAACTCTGGAATTCATGGTTACTACTTCACCCTAAGGCCGCCCTAGACCTACATTTACCGTATAATTTAGTTCTATAATTTTAATTCTATAATTACCGAGGTGTTAGATCCCAACACAGATTTTTGACAAACCAAGTTAAATGCTGGTATATTTTCAAACTTTTATTGGGGACGGGAGAGATCTAAGGTCTTTTTGACCCAAAAAGACCTTAGATCTCTCCCGCCCCCAATAAAAGTGACTTCTCGGTAAATGCGCCGCAAAGAGACCACTTTTATCTGAAAGCGGACCACCCACTGTTGAAGAGGATACCAGGGTTATGGCAGATAGCTATCTGCCATAATACTGGTATTCCACTTCAAACAGCCGACGTACAACGACCGGGGGCAGTTCATAAGTAGTTAATAATAGCATGCAATGCCAAGCTGCGGTTTTCAAAGCAAGCAAAGTTCTTTCTTGTATTAAGAGAGGTATGGACTCCATAGAGAGAGAGATATAATTTTGCCCCTGTACACATCATTAGAAAGACCTCATATGGAATATGCAGTTCAGTTTTGGGCACCAGTTCTCAAAAAGGATATCGGGGAACTGGAGAAAGTGTAGAGAAGAGCAACCAAACTGATAAGAGACATGGAGGAACTCAGCTATGAGGAAAGATTAGAGGAACTGAATGTATTCTCTCTGGAGAAGAGGAGATTAAGGGGGGGTATGATCACCATCTATAAATACATAAGGGGTCCATATAGTGCACTTGGTGTTGAGGTATTCGCTTTTATGTGATTGTAAAAGTTTTTTTCCTTTTTTTTCTAAATAACAAACATGTTATACTTATCTGCTCTGTGCAAGGGTTCTCTTCTTCTGGGGTGCCCCGTGGTGCTCCTGGCACCTCCTCTTCATTGGGTGCCCCCACAGAAAGCCACTTACCCTGGGCACACTCATTCGGGCGCGCTCACGAGTCCAGTTGCTGCGTCCATTGACACAGACAGCAGGACTCTGCCTCACCCCCCCCCCCTCATGTCACTGGATTTGATTGACAGCTGCGGGAGTCAATGGCTCCTGCTGCTATCAATCTATCCAATGAGGGTGGAGACATCAGCTGGAGCTGCTGGGCTTGTGCTCGTCTCTGGAATGGGCAACTTCAGGTAAAAAAAAGGTGGCTTTGGGGGCTGCTGCAGCATATAAGGTTTTTTACCTTAAAGCAAAGAATACATTAAAGTGAAAGAAAACTTTGAGGGTTTACAACCCCTTTAAGGTCATCACAGAGCACAAGGGGCACTCTTTATGTCTCGAAGAAAAAAGTTTCCATCATCTCCAAATACGGAAAGGTTTCTTCACAGTAAGAGCTGTGAAAATGTGGAATAGACCCCCTCAAGAGGTAGTTCTGTCCAGCTCAGAAGATTCTCAGTAGGTTCTGCCCAGGCCTGGATTCTTTCCTAAGGCTCGATTCACACTACCTGCGATACAGCTCCCAGCAGGGGTCTGGTGTGTGCTGGTTCACTGTTTCAGGTCTGATTTCAGCCTGAATTTTTGGCTGAATTCAGACCTGAAATGGACCAAGAGACACACAGGGCTCCTGTGCAAATTGTGCCGCATTGAAGATATGTGAACCGGCTCCATAGAGAGCCGGTCACATTCTCCTGCTATTGTGAATTGGTGCTGTCCACCCCCTACATTGTAAAGCCCGGGGTAAACTGTTGGCGCTATATAAATCATGAATAATAATAATAATAATTCAAAATTAATAAATGCATTGAAAATGCATGTCTATATTTGTCAAATTGCATGTCAATGCACAAACAAATGCATGTTGACGCTTCGTAAAATACCTGCCTAATGCTACAATACAGCACATCTACACACACGCATAGATCTACATGGACCCTAAATCATGAACATACAGGGCAGCACCTTTATAACATGTATTTTAATGCTTTAGAGCGGCCATATATATGTATATATATGTTATACTATATGATGTATGTATGATCTTAACATTAATGGATATTAAGGGGAACCCTGCACCCAAATTAAAAAAAAAATAGCATGGGGGTCCCCCAGGAACTATATACTCTGAACAGCAGTATATATACTATACGGCCTGCCCTCTATACTCTGCAGAAAATTGGGCCTTAGGTGTTGGTGGTACCAGAACCCTGTAAGCCCTCACAGTTACTCTTGTTGTGTGCAGGAACGGGCCCTGTTGTGAAACACTATATCAAAAATTGTAATTACATGCTCCTGTTAAACAGGGGCATAAAAATTGAGCCTTGGGTGGTGTTGCCACAACACTGTAATCTCTCACAGTTACTCTTATTGGGCGCAGGAACAGGCTCTGTGTTGAAATATTATATCAAAAATTGTAATTACATGCCCCTGTTAAACAGGGGCAGAAAAACATTCCATCGTGACTACGTACCAGTACACAAAGCAAGGTCCATAAAGACATAAATGAGTGACTCTGGGGTGGATGAACTTGACTGGCCTGCACAGAGTCCTGCCCTCAAACCGATAGAACACCTTTTGGGATGAATTAGAGCGAAGACTGCAAGCCAGGTCAGTGCCTGACCTCACAAATGTGCTTCTGGAGCATTCCCATAGACACACTCTTAAACCTTGTGGACAGCCTTCCCAGAAAAGTCATAGCTTTTAAAGCTGCAAAGGGTGGGCCAACTCAATGTTGAACCCTACGGGCTAAGACCGGGATGCCATTAAAGTTAATGTTTCTGTAAATACAGGTGTCACAATACTTTTGGTAATAAAGTGTATGTTAGTCTAGGATGCCTTAATTGCCACATAGCACATCATAAATGATATCGCAGTTTGATAAAATAGGGCCATACATGACATACTTCTGACCTTTTTAAAATGCTGGTTGGTTATCTTTTTGGCTACAATACATTCTGGGTCACTGACCTTGAACAAGCATGCAGCCATTGAAGTGACAGCTCCTGATTTGTCTACTTATGGGTCAGGAATTCAGAAATGAATGTGACAGTCCGGCATGTGACATTTTCAGGAGTAGGTCAGCAAGTTTTCCTTTAAGCCCAATCAATGTTGACTCTTTTTTTTTCCAGTGTTGCTGTAACATATTTCCTTTCTGTGCAGAGAATGGCTCCAGGGCACACCTCTACAGTCAACTATGCCGATCCCACCCTCATGCCCCTCGCCCACGAGGAAGCCATCGAAAGGCAAAGAATCATAAACTCCCAGTTCAAATGTTACGAGAAAATGAAAAGGGATGCGCCGTATTCCAAATCAGGTAAACCACCTTCATCTTTTTTCATTCATGTTTTACTATGTTTTCTTTCATTGTTGCTGGATTTATTTTTTATTACAAAGTACTGCAGATTTAGGATTTATTTCTCACTCCTCCATAGATAACATTTATGTTAAGAAAAAATGTATGTTGATGGTGCTTTTTTTAGGGGTTTAATGCTGAACTCCAAGCAGATTAAAAAAATAAAATAAAAAAAAAGACATCTGCTGTGTATTTAATAAAGAAAATCCATCTTGAGTGGTCTCTGCAATAGTTAGTGCTCGTTTAGACTTGCTTCTACTTTAAAACACATTAAAGCACCTTTATCATAGTGAATAAATAAATCAATAAATACATCTTAATTTAAATTATAACAGATACATGTAGCCAAGTCCCGGGCCTCTCCAGGCCTAATGGTAACCTCCAGAGTTAGGGACTGCTGATATCCTTCTATGTAGAGTGGGTTACAAGGCATGGTGGGTGTAATGCAAAGTAGATTAATGGGCGCCAGACACTTTTTGAATGCAAAGAGATTTATTTTCTCTTAAACAGAAGTGTGGGAGAGCGGGTTTAGGGCTAGGACACCCGTTAGTAGTTTCAATGTTAATTAGCAGACTCTGAGACTTCTACAGGTAGTCAGTAGGGATGAGCCGAACACCCCCCGGTTCGGTTCGCACCAGAACTTTCGAACGGACCCCAAATTCGTACGAACTTTAGAACCCCATTGAAGTCTATGGGACTCGAACGTTCAAAATTAGAAGTGCTAATTTTAACGGCTAATATGCAAGATACTGTCCTAAAAAGGGTTTGGGGACCTGGCTCCTGCCCCAGGGGACATGGGTCAATGCCTAAAATGTTTTTAAAAATGGCCATTTTGGCGGGAGCACTGATTTTAATGACGATTAAAGTGAAAAAAAAAAAGTGAAATATTCCTTTAAATATGGTGTCTGTGGGGTGTTTGTAGTATGCCTGTGAAGTGCCACGTGTTTCCCGTGTTTAGAACAGTCCCTGCACAAAATGACATTAAACGGAAATAACATAATTTAAAACTGCTTGCGGTTTTAATGTTATAACTGGTTCCTGCAATATGGTTGAAAATTATTAAGAAAAATGGCATGGGTAGCCCTCCCTGCCCATTACCAGCCCCTTTGGGTCTTGTACACATATTAAGGGAAACCCCGTACCCATATTAAAAAAAGGAAATACGTGTGGCCCCCAGGCCCTATATACTCAGAACAGCAGTATACAGGCGGTGCAAACAAGACAGGGACTGTGTAGGTTTGTTGTGTTAAGTTGAGTCTGTTTGTAATTTTCAACTGGTACATTTTTAAAGTGTAGCTCCAGTCAAAAAAACTATTTTTAAGCTTTTTGGAAAACATAGGGAAGGGTTATCACCCCTGTATAATTTGTTTTGTCGTCCATCTTTTTTCATCTCACTTGCTGTTGTCTCCTTCCGTTTGCAAGTAGGAGATGTTTGTAAGTTGGATGTTTGAAAGTAGGGGCCTGCCCTATATGCTCTGCAGAAATGGCGAAACAAGGTGTTGTGGTTTTGCCACAACATTGTAAGCCCTCAAAGTGACTCTTGGTGGGCGCTGGAGTGCCCTGCTGTGAACCATTATATCAAGAATTGTAATTACATGCCATTGTTGAACAGTGGTAGAAAAATTGACCTTTGGTGGTTGTGGTGCTGGTGCCACAACACTATAAGTCCTCACAGTTACTCTGGGTGGGCACAGGAACGGGCCCTCCTGTGAAATATGATATCAAGAATTGTAATTACATGTCCCTGTTAAACAGGGGCAGAAAAATTGGGCCTTAGGCACTGGTGCTGGTGCCACCACACTGCAACCTCTCCCATATACTCTATTTTTATTGCAGGAATTAGCCCTGCTGCAAAGCATTGCATCAAAAATTGTAATTAAACGCCCCTGTTAAACAGGGGCAGAAAAATTGGGCCTTAAGCATCACCCAGAACCAGAAATGTTCTTCCAACATATCAGTGGAGGAGGAAGAGGATAGACAATCAACATAACAGGACAGTTAGGCCGCGTACACACGCGGGGACTGTTCGCCCAACTTTGTCCGTCAAACAGTTTCGGCAAACAGTCCGCTCAAAATTAGCATGGACGGACATGGCCACACACGACGGACGAACAGTTTGCTGAAACCGTGCGCGATGACGTGAACGGCACGTACGACGGGACGAAAAATACGACGTCCTATACACTGCATTATAACTTTCGGCGTGAAAATCCTTTCTGAGCATGCGCGCAACTTTGTTTGACGAACAAGCCTACACACGAGCGGACTGTTCGCTGAAACAAGGTTTCAGCAGACAGTTTTTCGGAAATTCCGAAAAACCTTGTCCGTCAAACTGTCCGCTGAAACTGTCCGCTGAAAGCCCACACACGAGCGGACTGTCCGCCCAAACACTGTTCAGCGGACAAAGTTGGGCGAACAGTCCGCCCGTATGTACGCGGCCTTACTCAGCATCAGCATAGGCAGTCTTGAAGGGATGTGATATTTCAAAAAAAAGTTTCGGTTACATCAGCTTCAGGTGCTTGGTAGCTGTGGGTGATCCAAGACTGATTCATCTTGATGAAGGTCAGTCGATCAACTGATTCGGTGGACAGGCGCACCCTGTGATCGGTAACAAAGCCACCAGCAGCACTGAAGGTGCGTTCCGAAAGAACGCTGGATGCAGGACAGGCCAGTAGCTCAATTGCATACTGTGCAAGCTCTAGCCAGTGATCCATCCTCAAGACCCAGTAAGCCAGAGGATTTTCGGTGGGAAAGGTGTCCAAGTCTGACCTTGCCCCTAGGTATTCCTGCACCATGTAAATCAGACGCTGGCGATGGTTGCTGGAACCGATCATACCTTGGGGCTGCGGACTAAAAAATTGTCTGAAAGCATCAGTCAGACGGCCACCTTCTCCACCGCTCCTTCTGACCGATGCCTCAGCAACACGTTGTCCAGGACCAGGAGTTTGTAACCTCCCAGTCTCTGTGAACGGGTTGCACAGACCTGTCTACAAGGCCTCCCGGAGATGTCTCATCCTCTGCTCCCTCTGCGATGGCAAGATAAGGTCGGCAACCTTACCCTTGTACCGTGGATCAAGGAGAGTGGCCAGCCAGTAATGGTCCCTCTCTTTGATCCGAAGAATACGAGGATCCTTCCGCAGGCTTTGCAGGATCAGGGAGGCCATGCAGCGTAGGTTAGCTGAGGCATTCGGTCCGGAGTCCTCTGGGTCACTAAGGGCAACATGATCCGCAGCTACCTCCTCCCAGCCACGTACAAGTCCACGTGTTTCTTGGGACTGTAAATCATCCCTACAAGACTGCTGCTGCTGATGCTGAGTGCCAGCCTCCACCTCCATGCTGACACAATCATCCTACTCCTCCTCTTCCTCCTCCTCATCCTCTTCCTGTGTGATGGGTGGCACAGCAGGAATACTGTCTGGATAAAGGGGGCCTTGAGAGGCAAGGAAGTCCTCCTCTTCCTGCCTCTGTTCTGCCTCAAGTGCCCTGTCCATTATTCCACGCAGCGTATGCTCCAAGAGGTGGACAAGAGGTACAGTGTCACTGATGCATGCACTGTCACTGCTCACCATCCTTCTGGCCTCCTCAAACAGTGACAGGACAGTGCATGCATCCCTGATCATGCCCCACTGGCGTGGTGAGAAAAAACCGAGCTCCCCTGACCCTGTCCTGGTGCCGTAGTCGCACAGGTACTCATTGATGGCCCTCTGCTGCATGTGCAGCCGCTGCAGCATGGCCAACGTTGAGTTCCACCTGGTGGGCATGTCACATATAAGGCGGTTCTTGGGCAGGTTCAACTCCTTTTGGAGCTCAGCCAGCCGAGCACAGGCATTAAATGATCGGCGGAAATGCACACAGACTTTCCTGGCCTGCTTCAGGACATCCTGTAAGCCGGGGTACCTGCCCAAGAACCGCTGCACCACCAGGTTAAGGACGTGAGCTACACAGGGCACATGGGTCAGTTGTCCCTGTCGGAGGGTGGAGAGGAGGTTGGTGCCATTGTCGCAAACCACCATTCCTGGCTTAAGCTGGCGTGGCGTCAACCCCCTCTCGGCCTGCCCCTGCAGAGCTGACAAAACATCCGCCCCAGTGTGGCTCCTGTCCCCCAAACAAACCAGCGCAAGCACGGCATGGCATCATTTTGCCTGCATACTTGCGTAGACCCTGGAACGCCTACGGAGCACCGCTGGTTCTGAGGACAGAGCACTGGAAGAGGCCATGGAGGAAGAAGAAGAGGAGGGGGTGGAGGAGAGAGGTGTGTCACAACCAATAGTAGCATTTTGGAGGCGTAGTGGCGGAACAACCTCCAACACTACTGCACCTTGTCCTGCATCCTTCCCAGCTGCCAGAAGAGTGACCCAATGGGCCGTGAAAGACAGGTAACGTCCCTGTCCATGCCTGCTGGACCATGAGTCAGCGGTAATATGCACCTTACCGCTGACCGCCCTGTCAGGCGAGGCAAGGACATTGCCTTCCACATGCCGGTAGAGAGCCGGAATCGCTTCCGTGTGAAAAAGAGGCGTTTGGGGACCTGCCACTGAGGAACCGCACATTGTACAAACTCACGGAAGGGGGCCGAGTCTACCAACTGAAAAGGCAGCAGTTGAAGTGCTAGCAATTTAGCCAAGCTAGCATTCAACCGCTGGGCATGTGGATGGCTGGGAGTGAACTTCTTTCGCCGGTCCAGCAGCTGGGGCAGGGACATTTGCCTGCTATAATCGGACGTGGGTGTACTGCTGTGACACACCTAATTCTACACCTTCATTCCTCTCAGAGCAGGTTTCAGAGAGGACTGAAGGTCTAGTGGGGTTGGAGATGCCAGCTGATGAGGAGCAAGGAGAGGTCCGCTTTGTTTTTTGGTGTGGGTCTTTGAGGTACGCTTGCCAACGAGCTGCATGGCAGGTCAACATATGTCTGGTCAAGCATGTGGTGCCCAAGCGGCTGATGTTTTGGCCACGCGAAATACGCTTGAGACATATGTTGCAAATAGCAGCGGTGCGATCTGACGCACTCGTCTCAAAAAAGGCCCACACCAAAGAACTTTTAGAATAACGCGCAGAGGCAGCGCCCTGCACAGGCGGAGCTCTGCGGTGTGATTCAGTCGGTGTGCTGCCCCTAAGCTGGCCCCCGGAGGGCATCCTGACTCATTGGACATGTGCCTCCTCCTCCTCCTCCTCTCTCCTACCAGGCACCCATGTGGAGTCAGTGCCCTCATCATCCCCTCCCTCTTCATCGCTGTAGCAAACCTGGCAATATGCTGCAGCTTGTGGAACATGACTGCCAGATTGCTGTCCTTCTTGAGCATCCCCTCTCTCTGCATTCACGCTACTGCCTTACTCTAGCTGAGTGTCATCATCAGAGCCTACAAAACACTGGGCATCCTCCTGGAGCATGTACCCAGCACTGTGCTCAAAGAGTTCTGGAGACTCCTCAGGAGGACGTGGTGGGTCTAGGGAAGGAGTCACTGATGATGACATTGAGACGAGGGAAGACGATGCGTTGGCAGCTGCTTTGCTAGTACCCTGAGACTGGGTGAGAGAGGATGAGGAGGATGAAGAGGGCTTGGTCATCCACTCTACCAAGTCGTTGGCATGTTGCGGTTCAACATGTCCAGCTGCCGAAAAGAAGGACAAGCGTGTCCCATGGCCACGTGCTGATGACAATGCACCGCGTCCACGACCAGCACTGTTGTCTCTAGACACAGAGCCTGCTTGCCCTCTTTTATCGGCTCGCGCCTGTCTGCCTCTCCTTGTTGGCCTTCCAGACATGGTAATGGCCTGAAGGGAGTTGGGTAAAACAGCAGTTGGGTAGTGTATATTGTGCTGGAGGCACACAACACCCACTAACTCCTGCAGATGCCTTTAGTATAGAACACCAGAGATAAAGGGGTATACTGTAATGGAGTCACACAACACCCACTAAGCCCTGCAGATGGCTCTATTAGAGAACAGCAATAAAGGGTAGATACAGGTGTATATTGTGCTGGAGGCACAAAACACCCACTAACACCTGCAGATGCCTTTATTATAGAACACCAGAGATAAAGGGGTATATACAGATGTATACTGTGCTGTGCTGGAGGCACACACAACTTCCAATAACTCCTGCAGATGGCAAGTGGGCTCAAATAGAGAAGAGCTATGTAGGTGGATATAGCGGTGTGTACTGGGTACAGAGCACGCAGACAGCACGCACAAGCTCCTAACACTACTGACTGCAAGCTCTATTATAAAAGATAGATCACTAGCTATATAGGTGAGGTGAATATAGCGGTGTATACTGCGGTCAGGGCACGCAGACAACAACCACTACAGAAGAGCAAGATTGAAAATCGGTCGATAACGATCGGTGTATACTGTGTTGAAGGTACACAGAACACCCACTAACTGCTTCAGACGCCAACACACTACACAAGGCCACCTCGCTGGCGGCCTTATATAGTGTGGGGCGTGTACTACACAGCCTGAGCTATGATTGGCCACAGGCATCCTGCCTGTGGCCAATCATGGCTCTCCTCGCTGCTGGCGCTGTGATTGGCCAAGCATGCGGGGTCACATGCGTGCTTGGATAAGGGTCTGATATAGACTTCGGGGGGACCCCCGCGCCGTTTATCGGTGTGGGAGTTACCCTTAAAACCCATACTAGGCGACGGGGCCCACTAGGTGTCAATCTCACCGATGGAAGCGGCGACATTGACTTCCTTCGCTAGTTCCATCGTACCTGAAGTCACGTTCAAAATGAACGGACTTTAGTCCATGTGTGGGCAAGTCCGTTCATTTGGAAAGTCCGGTGGACTTGCACACAGACGAGTGGATTGTCCGCCGGAAAGCCAAGTCCGGCGGACAATTTTGAGTCAAGTCTTCTTTCAAAGTCCGCCGGACTTTTGGGAAGAAAAAGTCAGCCGGAACCCACACACGATCGAATTGTCCGGCAGACTCTGGTCCGCCGAACTAAGTCCACTGGATAGTCCGATCGTGTGTACGCAGCATTAGGGACACTCTCAGGGTGCAGTAATTCAAATAATTAATTTAAAAAAGAAGGTTATGTTGCACTTACATCAAGGGTGGTGTTTGAGATACGCCATTTCCGGTCAGCTGGAACGCAGGTGGAGTGCTAACCGGCGATTCCTATAGAATACATCCTGATCCTTGTCATCTTTTTTGTTAAGTCTGGTGAGTGAATAGTGTGTCTGCATTGTGGTGGAGAGGAACCTTTGGAACCTTTTCTTTACTCACTGAGGACATTATTTACATGTGGGATCTATATATAGACTTCACAAGTTTTATATATCTGTTTTGAAGATGTAATTATTTATTTGTTTATTCACTATGGTGATATGTGATTTATGATATAAGAGCGTGATTGCCTTATTTCTTTTCATGTTATAGATGTTTTCACACTTTACAACACAAAGCTCCGTATTGTAGTTTATTTTCTCTTTGGTTATTGATTTGCACGGATTTGGAACCTATTGGTTCCTATAGTTTCTTTCACATTAAAGTGCCTATCACTTCAACATGTTTTTTTTAATGTGTTTTTAATGCTTCTGTGCTGCTTCGGTGATGCTTTTTTGAAGCTTTAAAGAAGCTTGGCGAATGCCCTGTGTGTGTTGATTTTCTAATTGTTTTAAGGGGGCCCAGCAGATCTCCAGCTCATAAGTAACCCTGTTCAGCAGATCCCCAGCTCGTTAATATCCTCCTTCAGCGGATCCCCAGCTTATAAGCACCCTCATTCAATTTTTCCCCTGCTCATTAGTACCCCCAGCTCTGCTGATGCCCCACTCAGTAGTACCCCCAGCTTTGCTGATGCCCCACTCAGTAGTACCCCCAGCTTTGCTGATCCTCCACTCGGTAGTAACCCCCAACTCTGCTGATCCTCCACTCAGTAGTAGCCCCAGCTCTGCTGATACTCCACTCAGTAGTAACCGATTGGTCTGCTGATCTTCTGGTTTTCTGATCTTTCTTTCTCTCCAGTCCCCACTCATCTCCGGCTCTTTTGCTCCCATGCTGCACACCACATTTGACATCTTCTACATTCTCCTGCTCCAGTCCCCCAGCTCTGCTGTATCTCTGCCACTCTTGCTCCAGTCCTGTTCACTTTCCGCTATAGCATTGCCATGTTGCACACCATGTGTGCCATCTGCTAATTGCTGCACTCCAGTCCGGAGCCCTGCTCACCTTCCTGCTGCTCCACACTCCACATCAAATTTGATGTCTGCACCAGACACTTCCAGAATATATATACACATGAAATGACTGCTGATGATGTCTTTCCGCTTCACTTGTTGGTTTCCTAGGACATCCTGGAATATCTCATACCTGCAATACCTCCAAAACAAAGTAAAGCTAATGCTGGACAAAAGTTCCTCAAAAGCTTCAGGTGCTTCAGGAGCTTTGTCATAGACTTCTATGGAGGCTTTGGAGACACGTTGAAGTACCATGAAAGTGACATAGGGTATAATTTTTGAAGCAAAGCAAACACAACGTGTGACCAGGACTGTAAGGTAACCATTTTATTTAGTGACAGGTGCTTTTAGAGTACTTGAAAAAAGCATGTCCGATGCCACATATTGAAGCAAGTGTAAATTAAACCTGAGGGCTCATTTACACTTGCTTCGACTTCAACACACATTAAAGCGCCTACCGCTTCAACATGCTTTTTTGATGTATTTTTGATGCTTCAGAGACAGCAGACATGATACACGAGATGGTCAAAGACTGCGAACATGTTACAACCTGGTGCCATGCTCCAGGAGGTCTGTGTGGCTCCCCTGTCACATTTAGTTCTACACCTGGATAGGAGGGGCAGCATAGAGAAGAACCAATGCACTCCATTTCCTCCTGCAGCCTCTGAAAGACATCTTCTCCTTCTCTCCCTCTCACCAGTATTCTGCAGCTGCAGGAGGAAAATTGAGGGCATCAGTTCTTCTATATTCCGCCCTTCCTATCCAGTTTACTTGTTTTTCGCTGCCCACAGGCCTTTGTCTGCCCCCCAGGACAGTTTCTCCAAAATCTTTTGAATTACCCTATCAATATTTAAATAAAGATATGAAATAACTCTTTAGGCTCTTGGAGTATCGGTGGAAGTGGTGGGTGGAGGTGGCGTGTGGTAGTGGGGGGGGGGGGGGGGGCGCCAGGTCAACTTTTGCCTCAGGCCCCACAAGCTTCAAGCTACCCCTCTGGATTACAGACATTCTACAAGAGATAGTCAGAGACTTCAGACATGCTTTAAAAGATGGTCAGGGACTGCAGAAATATAACAGGAGATGGTCAGAGTATATTATTTGGCTAACTCTCTTGCTGGTTAAAGGAGAAGTACAGCCAAAACTCATTTGGCTGTACTTCTCCTATGGATCACAGAAGTTCCATTTGTTTTGCACCGCTGTGACCTGTTTTCAGCAGAGAGCAGGCTGAAGTCTGTTCTCTGATGACGTCACAGAAGTTGGCCCAGGCTCAGCGTCATCACGACAATGTAGTCTGGATCTACCATATCTCTGGACTGTACCCAGCTCAGCCTCTCAGCGAGCTGCTGAGAGGCTGAGCCGGCCACCCCTGCCCCCTCCACAGCCCAGCGCTCCAATGAGTGAGGAGGGAGCAGGGAAGAGAGCTGTGACTGACAGTCGACAGCTCTCTGCTCACAGAGCTGTGAGAACCGAGCAACTGGCAGTGTTCGATCACTCGGTTCTCAGTGTAGAGGCATCGGGGGGACAGCCATCATAATAAATAAATTATTAACTGCACTAGGTGATAATCTGAAGAGAACATACATATAAAAGTCATTTGCAGTCCCAACATGTGTTGTGTTCATATGTGCATATGCTCAATATAAATGAATCTGTGCTCCATAAACTTGCGCTCAGACTGGGTACCCCACATGGATGTGCCCTCACCCTTAGATGGATGTTGACCAACTATCTCTAGTATGGTCGGGTAACCCCTGGATAAATCCATTGTTGACACCTCATGCACTAGATGGACCTCACATGGATAGATGGAAATAACAGAGGGAGAACCTCACCACGTAAAACTGTTCGTAAATTTATTGGGTAAGAACAGGTGTGAAATTACACTCACATTTAATGGTGCCTATCATCCTGCCACCCAGTGTGTACAGCATGTGATTTTTTGGGGGGAAATCGTGCCACAATCTGCTGATGACCACTGCTTGCGGATCGGCTAGATTCCCAGAATAGCATGGGCGGATGTGTGCCACCATGACACGATCAATCCTCAATGCGTTTCGGCCAATCAATCGGCCGTCACCAGGAAGCTCGAGCGACATCCACCTAGGTAAGTATGAATCTAAATAAAAAATAAAAAACAGACTTCTCTTTTAAATGTTTTTCATTGGTAGATGGCACCATAGAGTAACATAGTACCATAGAAAATGCCACCTTGTGGCCAAATACATTATTTTCTGTTTTAAAGCACTGCAAAACGTTCGACCAGTGCAGCGTAATAAAATGTTTCTTCTTTTTTTTTTTTTTGTGCCCCATTAGCACAGAACCAATGTACATATGCTTTCACTGGGTGAATTTTTTTTATACATTTTTATTGTAACATGAAACCTAGATCCCTCTCCCACCCTCTCCTATTCAGCCATCGAATTACCTTTCATAAAATGTAAGTAATGTAAAGCTCTAGCTCTCTTACCTACAATAAGCCGGCATCTCAGAGAACTGACATATAAGCTGTATTAATACCAACACAGCAATGCGCTTAAATGTATAAAGTCTATAGAAGCAAAACTCATAAAAGTGTCCTATATTGCCAAATGGTAAATGAAAAAAAATTATCTTTGGAAATCCATACAGAAAGTCGCTTTGGATACACACTGATAAAGATCCCACTTAAATTTCAAATGTCATCACCGTATTCCGATAAATCATAATCCCCCCCTCCCCCCCCCCAAGCTATACATTCATAGTCACTTTTCACCTGTAGGGAAAACACATCTACACGGCATGTCTGGCTCTAGTAATTCGATTGTCCCCCAAATAACCTTCACCGCTTCTCTAAAAACAGATCTGGTCCAGAATCCAATAAAGTTCTGCGCTTATTTCTGGAAATGTTTTTATCTCGGCGATAGGAAATCCAATAGCAATTCTTAGAGGACAAAGCCGGGATGGAACGATATTTTTTCCAGCCCTGTGCTGGAGGATTGCAGGCAGCCGAGCGGTATTTTGTAAGCTTTTCTTTTTATCACTAAACAATTTGAAATTGGATAACAGAATTCTGATTCTCCTAAACCGATATTTTATGGAGCAGCTGAGCCGGGATTGCATTTTGTTTAGCTTTCCTTTTGCGGTAACACGCTTGAAAAATGCACATTGATTTTACTGTTGTGGATTTAGTAACACTTTAAGTATAGACCCCTAATTCTTTCTGTCTGAAGGCCTTTGCAACTTCTTAATTTGTAGCTGTCTGTATATGCAGTAAAGCATGCTTGTTATACTCACTGTGGAACCTAAGGGGTTAATCCTTTGCATTGTGTATGAAGGCTGTTTGATCCTGTATGCACAGATCCTCCTCTTCTTTCACTGTCTCCAAAAAATAACCTGACATTTACAAGGGGCGGGTTGCACATGCTCAGTTTGGTGTGTATTGCTGGAGAGTTTTTTTTCTTGGGAGGGGGCATGTGATAAGCACAGGGCCAATCAGACAGAGGATCAGGGGAGAATGAAACTCCTCCTACAAGCTTTACTAGGAACTGATAGAAGTCACAAGACTGCTATATACTGCTGATGAGAAAAGGTATTTAGCAGTTTATATTTACTAAAATAGTTGCATTTCCATGTTCTGTGTACTGTGGGAGACCAGATATAGTGAGTGCAGGTTCTGGGTTTAGTAACACTTTAAGCTTCGGGAGATTTTAGCCCCTTCATGACCAGGCCATTTGACCATTTTTTGCTATTTATCACTGTGCTACTTTAATTTGTTATTTGCGCAGTCATGCAAGATTGTACACAAACAACATTTATAATTTTATATTTTTTTTAGCACAAGTAGAGCTTTCTTTTGGTGGCATTTGATCACCAGTAGGCTTCTTTTTTTTTTTTTTATCTGAAAAAAAAAAGACCGAAAAGTTTGAAAAATATATATATTTTTTACTTTTTTGCTCTAAAACATATAAAAAATCAAATTTCTTCACAAATTTAGACCAAAATTTATTCCACTGCATGTCTTTGATTAAAAAAAAATACCAATAAATGCACATTGATTGGTTTGCATGAAAGTTATAGCATATATATATATATATATATATATATATATATATATATATATATATATATATATATATATATATATATATATATTGGTATTATTATTTTTTAAACTACTAATGGCGGTAAACACTGACTTATAATGGGACTGCAATAGCCAAGCTGACACTGACTGATGCTTGGGGGCGGGGACTGGCTAACTGCCACTGACATCACCAGTGACACTAATACAGTGATCCATGCTAATACTATACACTGTCACTGTACTAATGACACTGGCTAGGAAGAGGTTAACGTCAGGGGCAATCAAGGGGTTAAATGTGTGCATAGCATTGTTCAATGTGTGTACTATGTGCTGCTTTTACTAACAGATCTCTTTGGCCCCTTTCACAGAGGGTGGACTGTGGCTGCAATCCACTTGCTCAGCAGGGGATCTGTCTGCTGATTCCCGTTGAGCAGGCAGCTAGCTGGTCCATGTCTGCTTAGCTTATGTAGTGTGGACACGGACACAGACCGCTTTCCACTATGGGCGGCCAGATGTAAACTGACCACCTGTCCTAGTACACATTACTGCCATCCAATCCAATCTGCTGGATGCCTCTTTTTGGCGGATCGGATTAGACAAGGGCGGGTTCAAATGTCCATTTATACCCACTGCTTCATAGAGGAGGATGTAGCTTCCAATTCCGATTTAGTCCTCTGAAAAATGGACAGGTCGACCGAAAGGTGTGTGAAAGGAACCATTCCCTGTACAGAGCCCTATGTTGATTGAACACAGCCAATCAGCGGGTCCCCATCATGAATCATTGGCCAGAACTTGGTGACAGACTCCTGATGTGTACAATAACAGTGAATGCCGGCTGGGGCGTGCATGCACACGCCCTAAACCTGGAAGCAAGCAGCAGCATAGGGGTATGTCATTTTGCCTGTGTGGGCTGCCCTTCTGCAGTACATTGCGGAGGGGTGGTCCACAAGTGGGTAATTCCAGGGATATCGAATTAACCAAAAAGCACCCATTCCGAAGATAGTGACACATAGTTACACAGTTATATAGTTACATAGTAGGTGAGGTTGAAAAAAGACACAAGTCCATCAAGTCCAACCTATGTGTGTGTCAGAAACCATGAAATCAGACCGAGACGGAAGTACAGTTAAATCACATTTAGTAATAAAAGTAAATAGAACAAACGTAGTCAAAATATACCCAAAATTCAGTAACTGGAATGGATAGTCAGACAAGCCAAGAGTCAGGGAGCTGGAGATGAACGTAGTGCAACAGCATGCAGGATCTGGAGCCAGAAGGGATGTCAGCCAAGCAAGTCTTTCAACAGGAATGTAGGAGAGCGTCTCTGTGATGTTGACCAAGGCAAAGGCCGAGATCCTCTGGGCTGGACGGCTTAAAGCGGGAGTCCACCGGGACTCCGCGTTTTTTTTTTTTTTTAAAGCCAGCAGCTACAAATACTGCAGCTGCTGACTTTTAAAATAGTGACACTTACCTGTCCAGCGCGCCCGCGATGTCGGCACCCGAAGCCGATCTCTAGATCGTCTGTAAGGTGCTGCCGCCGCCATCTTGGGTATGGGAATCAGGAAATGGAGCCTTTGGGCTTCATTTCTCGGTTCCCTACTGCGCATGCGCGAATCGCGCTGCGCAATAAGGACGGTCCCCGCTGCCTCTGGGATCTGTGTGTTTCCCAGCAGGCAGCGGGGCACTTGCGGAAAGGGGTGGGCACTTGCGGAAAGGGGCGTAATCTACGCCCCTTTCCGCAGAGAGCTATCCCGGAAGTGGGTGCAGAATACCTGTACTGTACAGGTATCTGCACCCCCCCTCCCCCCTGAAAGGTGCCAATTGTGGCACCGGAGGGGGGGAGGGTTCCGATGAGCGGAGGTCCACTTTAGGGTGGACCTCCGCTTTAAGTAGGCAGGACTGACAAGCAAGATATCATCAACAGCTGAGTAACTGTGGAGAGATAGGAGCTGGCAGTTAGCCAACAGCTGAGCGGCCAGCTCAGAGTGGCCCTGACAGTGTGTGATTATATGTCAGTATTACATTGTATTTCCCTGTATGTTGCGGTTGCTCAGGTGCTTATCTAATAGTATCTTGAAACTATCGATGCCCCCCGCTGAGACCACCGCCTGTGGAAGGGAATTCCACATCCTTGCCACTATTACAGTAAAGAACCCTCTACGTGGTTTATGGTTAAACCTCTTTTCTTCTAATTTTAATGAGTGGTCACGAGTCTTGTTAAACTCCCTTCCGCAAAAAAAGTTTTATCCCTATTGTGAGGTCACCAGTACGGTATTTGTAAATTGAAATCATATCCCCTCTCAAGCGTCTCTTCTCCAGAGAGAATAAGTTCAGTGCTCGCAACCTTTCCTTATAACTAATAACCTCTAGACCCTTTTTGCTTTGTCGCTCCATATCCAGTACATCCTTCCTGAGGACCGGTACCCAGAACTGGACAGCATACTCACATAGTTTACTAGATGCTGGTAATATAATCTGACATTTACCTTTGTTATATTCCATAATGGATTCTTGAGCACCTCAGAACCCCCATTGAGGCAAACCTCATACTCAATAGAGTTTAGCTTCCTTGACTTGAAGGTCCACCACTGTATTTCTTTGGATCTCAGTGTTGCTGATCTCCTCCAACTTCTTTCAGCCACTCCCTCTTTGTATCTACTTCAAACTGCAAATTTATATAGCCTGAAAACAGCTTTTGAAATTGCATTAACATGTTAAAGTTTATGTCAAATGTTGAAGATTAGGATTAAATCTACATTGAATAGAGACACGTGTTTTCTTACTAATCTTGATGTCATTTGTGCATTTCATCCTGATCTGTGCAGTAATCCAACATCAAACTATTCTGCAATTTACCTCTGTGGAGGAGCTTCCTGTAATAAAGACCGGTCACTGCTGCTCTCGCTCCTTGTGCAGGGGGACCAGTCTTGTCTCCGCCCCCTCCTGTAGTTATATATAGGCAGCCTGTATTGGGAGGAGCTGTTAGGTCCCTCCCACAGCTCTGCTCTCTGCACATACAATGTACAGCACAGTGATGATGTCACTGCTACTTTTACAATGCATTATCTGGGTTTGTTTAGGCAAAATGATATCCACAAATTTGATTTACATTCCTTGTGATTGTAAAGGAATATTGTATGTTTAAATTAAATTTCTTGTGCCCAGAGTTCAGCTTTAACCACTTCACCCCCGGAAGATTTGGCTGCTGAATGACAGGGCCATTTTTTGCGATTCGGCCCTGCGTCGCTTTAACTGACAATCGTGTTCCACCCAAACTAAATTGAGGTCATTTTTTTCCCACAAATAGAGCTTTCTTTTGGTGGTATTTGATCACCTCTGCGGTTTTTATTTTTTGCGCTATAAATTAAAAAAGAGCATCAATTTTGAAAAAAACACAATAGTTTGTACTTTTTTCTATAATAAATATCCACATTTATATCCACAAAAGCAAATTTTTTATCAGTTTAGGCCGATATGTATTCTTCTACATAAAAATCTCAAAAAGCATATATTTATTGGTTTGCGCAAAAGTTATAGCGTCTACAAAATAGGGGATAGATTTATAGCATTTTTATTATTATTTTTTCCTTACTAGTAATGGCAGTGATTTTTATCGGGACTGCGACATTATGGTGAACACATCGGACACTTTTGACACATTTTTGGGACCATTGGCATTTATACAGCGATCAGTGCTATAAAAATGCACTGATTACTGTAAAATTGGCACTGGCAGGGAAGGAGTTAACACTAGGGGGCGATCAAGGGGTTAACTGTGTTCCCTGCATGTGTATTCTAACTGAAGGGGGAGGGGACTGACTAGAGAAAGCGACGGATCGTGGTTCCTAGCTAATAGGAACTCACGATCTGTCACGCCTCTCAGAACAGAACAGGGATTTGTGTGTTTACACACACACGTCCCTGTTCTGACTCTAGTGCCCATGATCGCTTGTGGCCGGCGGTCATCACGACCGTCGGCCACAAGCATCGGCACCTCCACTGTGCAGCGGGCGTGTGCGTGCGCCTCCAGCAGCGTGGGACTACTATCTTGAGTCCGCAAGCCAACATATAGCTACAACGGCTCGCAGGATCGTGCCGACCTGCTGCAGAAAATTGACGGCAGCTGGTCGGCAAGCAGTTAAAGTGTTACTAAACCCACAGCAGAAAAGTCTGTCTGTATTTGCATTAAAGCATACTTGTAAAGCCGCGTACACACGGGCGGATTGTATGGCCTACTTAGTCCGTCATACAATCCGACGGACAGTCCGTCCTACTTTCGAATGAACGGACTTGACCACACACGGATGCACAAACAGTCCGTCGAAAGCTTGCGCGATGACATGTACAGCACGTACGACGGGACTAGAAATAGGAAGTCCAATACACAGCAATGCAACCTTTCGCCGTGTAAATCCTCTCTGAGCATGCGCCATTCTTAGTCCGTCGAACTAGCCTACTCACGAGCGGATTGTCTGCTGAAACCAAAGTATGACGGACAGTATTTCGAAAAATCCGAAATACTTAGTACGCCAGACTGCACGTGATCAGCACAAGGCCAATCCAGACAAAGAATCAGGGATCCTGCAGGTTCATAGGACAATCAGGGGAGAATGAAAACTCCTCCTACAAGCTTTAACCAGACACTCATAGAAGTCACAAGACTGCTATATACTGCTGATGAGAAAAGGTATTTAGCAAATTAAATTTATGAAAATATTTGCATTTCCATGTTCTGTGTACTGTGGGATTCCAGATATAGTGAATGCAGGGTCCTGGGTTTAGTAACACTTTGAAGTAGAATTGCTATATTTTATGTTTGTACAAAGGCATGTCTGCCAGTAAATAAATCGATGTATTCTTTTAATTAATAGGTCTGTATTGTAACCGCACCTGGGATGGGTGGCTTTGCTGGGACGACACTCCGGCCGGACATAATGTTACCCAGAACTGTCCAGACTATTTTCCAGATTTTGATCCTACAGGTAGATCACTGATTTATTTTCTGTGATTGTGTTTCTGTAAATTACAGGCGTACTCTCATTCACAGGGTTGTCCTTATGCATCTTTTATCTCTTAACAGTCCTGTACCCATGAATGTTATTTGTAGTTTTTTTCTCTTATTAAAAATGCACCTTCTTGCACTAACACGTCAGTGTTCTATGCTGGCAGAGCTGAGTAACAGCCACACCCCCAAGTGTCCTCCTAGAGACTTCTACTGCAGAGGAAGAGAGGGAGCGTGTCTGACCAGATCTGTTGCTAAGAGCTAATTACAGAGAGTGCTGGCTCTAATTCTGGTGCCTATTGAATGAATGAATGAATGAAATACTTGTATAGCGCACAATGCGAACTTAATCGCCTCTAGGCGCTGTGGCGAGCTTTGATCATCTGCTATTGATCTGTGCAGTCATTTCTAGACACACTGTACAAATGGTGCAATATGAAAGGTAAAGCTATGAAAGTTGAGGTTGTTAGTTCAATGCCTGGCTGACTGTATATCTATTTGGTCATGTCAGTTGCGTCTAAAAGGGTCACCATCATCTATAGCAAGCCCCCAAATGGTTTACTAGGGATGCCCCAATACCGTTTATTTTTTTAACCACTTAAGCCCCGGACCAATTTGCAGCCAAAGGACCAAGCCCCTTTTTGCGATTCAGCACTGCGTCGCTTTAACTGACAATTGCGTGGTCATGCAACGTGGCTCCCAAACAAAATTGGCGTAATTTTTTTCCCACAAATAGAGCTTTCTTTTGGTGGTATTTGATCACCTCTGCGGTTTTTATTTTTTGCGCTATAAACAAAACAAGAGCGACAATTTTGAAAAAATGCAATATTTTTTACTTTTTGCTATAATAAATATCCCTAAAAAATATCTAAAAAAACGTTTTTTTCCCCTCAGTTTAGGCCGATACGTATTCTTCTACATATTTTTGGTAAACAAAAAAATCGCAATTAGCGATTATTGATTGGTTTGCGCAAAAGTTATAGCGTTTATAAAATAGGGGATAGTTTTATAGCATTTTTATTAATATATTTTTTTACTAGTAATGGCGGCGATCAGCGATTTTTATTGTGACTGCGACATTATGGCGGACACATCAGACATTTTTGACACATTTTTGGAACCATTGTAATTTATACAGCAATCAGTGCTATTTAAATGTGTAAATGACACTGGCAGTGAAGAGGTTAACCACTAGGGGCCAGTGTAGGTGTTATGTATGACGTTATGTGTTCTTTTTACTGTAGGGGGGCGTGGCCTGGCATGTGACGTCACTGATCGTCCTTCCCTATAAAAGGGAAGAGACGATCGGTGACAGCCACACAGGGAAGCACAGGGAGAGGTTTGTTTACACAGACCTCTCATCGTTCTTTAGCTCTGTGACCCGATCATGGGACACCAGCGGTGATCGGGTCCACTGGTCCCATGGCCACGGTCACGGAGCACAGGACCAGGTCGGGAGTGCGCCGCCGGCGGCACTTTCCCGACTCACGGCTGGGCACTTAAAAAGCAACGTACAGGTACGTACTTGTGCCCAGCCGTGCCATTCTGCCAACGTACATCAGCGTGAGGCGGTCCTTAAGTGGTTAACAAGTACGAGTACCGATACTTTTCGTCCAGTACTCACCTATACCGAGTACTGATACTTTTGGTCCATTACTCACCTATACCGAGTACTGATACTTTACGGTGCAATTTACATCCCCACCGCTCCTGGGTGAACACACAGGAGTGGAATGAGAAACTACATGCAGTTTGGACAGGAATCGCACCGCATTCCAGTTCAAATTGTATCAGTATCGTTTTTGGTATCGGGAGCATTTTCAGGTGTACAAGTACTTGTGAAAATACTCAGTATCGGCACCGATACTGATCCCAACTTTTTAAACAACGGGTTAGTTCACTGTCCATAAGCCTGCTTGGGATTCAGGCTGAGCGAGGAGGAGTAAAAAATTTCCCGTGCATCATAAAAAAAAAGTCTGTTCACCAGAGATTAATGAGAGTAAAAAATACCCTGGTGTCAGTTGTCAGTAGGGTAATAAAACATTGGTCCAGTGGTCAGTGGGAGAAATAAATGCCCATGCTTTGGTGGTCAATGGGAGTAATAACTGCAGCTGTGTCTGTGGTTACAGGGAGTAGTAAATGCCCTGGCATCAGTAGAGGAAATAGTATCAGTGGCCAGTGGGAGGACTGGTGCTTCTGCATTGGTGTCAGTGGGAACAATGCTGTCCCATCATTAGTGCCAAGGAGAGGAATGGTTCCCTATGATTTGTATCAGTGCTATGAGAAATGGTGTCCCAGCATTGGGACCAGTGGTCAATAGGAAGTAGGGTGCCTCATAATTGATGTTAGTGGTCAGTGGGAAGAAAAATGCCCAAGCAATGGGGTCAGAGGTGAGTTGGAGGAAGGATCTCCTATCATTGGTGTCAGTGGGAGGAATAATTGCCCCTGCATTGGTGTCCATTGGACAGTTAGAGGAATGGTGTCTCATCATTGATGTTAGTGGTTATTGAGAAGAATAATGCCCTGACATTGGTGTCAGTGGTGAGTGGAAAAAATGGTTCTCTATCATTGGTGCCAGTGGTCAGTTAGGAGGAATGATGCCCCTGCATTGGTGTCAGTGGTCAGAGGAAGGAATAATACATCTGCATTGGAGTCAGTGGTGAGTTGGAGGAATGGTCTTCTATCAATGGTGTCAGTGGCCAGTGAAACAAATAGTGTCCCAGCATTGGTGTCAGTGGTGAGTGGGAGGAATAATGCCTCAGGATTGGTATCTGTGGGGAGTGGGTGGAAGGATCCCCTATGATTGATGTCAGTAGTCAGTGGAAAGAATGGTGCATCAGCATTGGTATCAGTGGTCAGTGGTCAGTGGGAAGAATAATGCCTCAGCATTGGTATCTGTGGGGACTGGGAGGAAAACTCCCATATCTTTTATGTCAGTAGATGTTGGGAAGAATGGTGATCAAGCACTGGTGTCAGTGGTCAATAAGAGGAATAGTGCCTCATTACTGGTGTCAATGGTCAGTGGGAGAAATAGTGCCCCCAACACTGATGTTCAGTTGCACTTCTCTCTACGCAGGCTCCATATCCTGTGCCAGTCATTGTGGTACCATCATGGCTGAGAATTTACAGGCACCATTGAGCAGGAGATCCCTCAGCCCAATAATTGCTCTTCTTTCTAGCCATTGGCACAACAACCAGAGAGCCGTAACTTGCAGGCCATAGTTTGGGGACCAGTGAATTTGGCCATATACTATAGGTGTATTGGTTAGTTGTCCACAAACTTGTGTGGAATAGTGCCTCAGCACTGGTGTCAATGGTCAGTGGGAAAAATGGTGCCCCCAACACTGATGTTTAGTTGCACCTCTCTCTATGCAGGCTCCATGTCCTGTGCCAGTCATTGTGGTACCATCATGGCTGAGATTTTACAGGCACCATTGAGCAGGAGATCCTTCAGCCCAATAATTGCTCTTCTTTCTAGCCATTGGCACAACAACCAGAGAGCTGTAACCTGCAGGCCATAGTTTGGGGACCAGTGAATTTGGCCATATACTATAGGTGTATTGGTTAGTTGTCCACAAACTTGTAAAGGTGAATTTCCATTAGTCTTCTAATATCCAGGAGACGTTTAGCAGCCTTTGTCAGGAGAGATTCTTACTTTTAAAAATAACAGGGACATCATTGCAAATTATTTACATGATTTGAAGACCTTCCAAAGCAATCTTGTCTTGTTGCAAATATTAAAACAGCTTTGATGCGTTAAATATTATTTATCATGCTTAAGCATTTTAGAATTGGAAAAAAAAACGACAAATCACCATCAAACAGAAAAAGGCCTTCTTTGCTTTCAAGCTGCCATCTGCTCAGTGTCAGTTCAGCTGCGAGGCATCTCGTCTACATGACAGAAGCAGGGCACCATTTCTTAATTCATAAAATATCCTCGAAAAAAGCGCGGCGTGCCGCCTCCGTGCTGTTAGTAATCCAAAGTCAAATTTTTTCCCCCTGCTCTGCAGGCAGCACATATTTTCCTATTTGTGCTTCTCCGTGCACAGATGTCAGATGAAATAGCTCTAGGCATGTTCTCCAGTATGTTTAAATATAAATATGATTTCACTAAACGACTTTTTGATCTGCGATTTTCAGCCTAAGCTAAAAAAAAACTGTAAAAGTTCAGGTGTCAGAGCCATAGAAAATGGGAAAATCATTCTAAATTATAAGATAAATGAAAAATGCAAGTCTTTTTCATATTGGGGTTTTACCTGGTTCCTGTGGTGTTATCCCTGAAGGCGCTGCTTTCTTTATATACAAATGTATTTGGGCAGATATACAGTATATTCCCAAGAATGATGTGTATGTAGGAGTATAACTAAGGGCATAACTATAGTCATAGCAGACCAGGCAAGTGCTATGGGGCCCAAAAAATAGAGATGAGCCAAACGTTCTATTTGAGCAGGGTTTGGTAAACATGGCTAAACTTTGGGTGCTGAATCTGAACCCTATTAAAGTCAATGGTAGCCAAGTTTTTAAAAAAACTGTTCTGCTAATTTTCTAGGCCTAATAGGCAAGAGATTAGTAAAGGGGGCTGGGCACTGACATAGGGAAATAAAGCAAAAATCAATTCCGTTGGCTGGGAGCAGTGATTTTATTAATACTTAAAGTAAAAAAAAAATAGAAAGAAAGCAAAACGTCATTAAATAAAATGCCTGCCCCTGTATGTGAGGTGGTGCATGATCCATGTGTATGTAGCACCCTCTAGTGCTAGAAGTTTAGATATTTTTTCTGTGTGTATAGTGTAGGTAAATGTGTGCAGGCTTGGCTGGCATCCAAGCCTGTCTGTGTTTTTCCTGGGTTGGGCATAGATCCAGAGAGAGCTGGATGACTCAAAGGCAGCATCACTGAGACCTCCCCCTATTTTTAGAATGTACTGGAACCTTCTAGAAAGATGCAAGGTGAAGTAAAGTGGAGCTGCCTGGAGTATTCTGAGGGCCCAAACTAATCCCCAACTAGGTTTTTCAGGGGGCAGGCCCCCTCAAATACCTTGGGTAAGCCCAGCTGGGGAAGAGAGTTTGGATGGGAGCTGGAGATGGAGTGTTAGACTGTCATGGCCTTTGAGGGAGCTTTGGGGGGGGTGACCTTGGGCATGGGCTCAGGTGCGGACGGGACCTTCCCAAAACCTACGGAGGTATCCAGGCCAGGAGGCACTGGGAGCAAGGAGGGGATAGCGGGGGAACACTGCCCGGTAAGTCTCCAGGAGGAACATCCAAGAGAACTGGTGTGTGACACAGTCAGGAGGACTGGCAGTGCCTAAAGGGGTGGTACTGGGAGCAGTAGCCACATATAGGACAGCTAGCACCAAGACTTCCATTTGTGCTACATCATAGGGGCCCGTGGTTCCTGCGTGCAAAGGGCATTTAACCAGACCCAGTTGAGATTGAGCTGGGCCTGAAACCTGTGCTAGCTGGTCCTGGGAGTGATAGGTAGAAGAGAAGAAGAGAGAAGAGAAAGTATATACTGGATATGGTTCAAGTCCCTACAGAGTTTCCATGATCAAATGGGCGTCCCATAGGCACCCATCCTCAACCAAGTTCAATTCCCCTAGTAATAAAAAAAAAAAAAAAAAGCTGCAAGCATTGCTTCCTGTCTCTGAGTGTATGAAAATTTGTGTGCCTGGCTGTGCACGGTGGTAGACGACCACATTCACCAGCGGCCCTCACGGGGGTAGCGCTACACATGTGATGTATACTACCTACTATAGCAACACTGACATTTCCAAAGAAAAAGTTGTGTTTAAATTGCTGGCAAATAGACAGCTCCTAGCCTCCCCTAGAAGAAGTTTTGGTATAGATGTCAATGGGGGACGTTCAAACACAAAAAACAGCATTGGCTTCCCTCCTAATTCCTACCAGGCCCTGGTATAAAATATATAGGTCTGGTATGAATATGAATAAGGGGGGTCCCCAATTAAAAAAAAAAAAGCGGGAGGTCCCCCAAATTCTGTACCAGACATGAAATAGTGGTAATAATACCTGCTATTATGCATGAGGTCCAGCTTCCACCAAGCAGTCCAAGTTCTGATGGAACCTTAGCTCATACCTACCCAAAAGCACAGGGAGTTCAAAGCTGATTTGCTAATTTATTTGGATTAAATGCATATATGTAAGGCATGGGAACTCTTATACAATTTCTATGAAAAAATTTGAATTTGATCTCACTAGATGCTTGCTGAGCTGGAGGTTAGAAAAAATAGGGGGGCCCTTAAAGTGATTGTAAACCTATTTTTTTTAAATAACAAACTTACTTCCTTACTCATACTTCCCTGCTCTGTGCAATGGTTTTGCACAGAGCAGCCCTTATCCCCCTTTCCTGGCTTCTTCGCCCTGCCGAGTGCCCCATAGTAAGCTGCTTGCTGTGGGGGCACCCCTGCGGACCCGATCCCGAGATGTGCTGTGTGTGTCCATTGAAACACATAGATCGGCTTGGCCCCGCCCCTCACAGGTTGTGATTTATGGAAACAGGAGCCAATGGCTCTCATTGCTGCCTCCATGTCCAGTGAGGAGACAGAGCAGAGAGAGCACAGGGAGCCAGTGCTCTGGGGCACAGCGCTGGATCTAAGTCAAGCTCAGATAAGTATAAGGAGGGATTTTTTACCTTAATGCAGAGAATGCATTAAAGTAGAAAACATTCTACTTTTACAACCACTTTAATGGTTTTGTTGCATTGTATTTGGCATAGAGGTGCCCACTCACATTCCGTCACACGAACATAAGGAATGGACCTTCAGTTGTACTGGGACCATAGAATAAAATGTTACTGTATTATATCACCCCTAAACAAAATTATATATAACTTAGAAAAAGCTCAGAGTTTATCTTTAAGAGTGGAGATTTGGATTCTTACTAATGTCCATTCATGATTAGTTGCTTGCAAAGGAAATGATAACACCGCCACACCATGCACAGCTCAATTTTCTCCTGTTCAGCCTAGGGGCGGCTCCATTGGTTGTCCCCCCCCCCCCCCCCCCCAAAAAAAAACACCAGCCGTCACTGGTTCAGCCTGTAAAACTCAATTGATTTACCCATCCATGCTAACAGCATAAATGGAGGTATCTCCCCTGAATACAATGGCACTGCTGAACAGTCACCCCATAACAGGAAGTGCTTGAATAAGGACCTTCATGGCAGGATCACTAAAGAATTCTACAGGATTAAGCTTGTATGAATTTTGAATAAAGGATGAAGGTTTTTTTACCTTCATGCATTCTATGTATGAAGGTAAAAAAAAAAACCTTCTGTGTGCTACTCAATGCTGGGACTAGGTCATCCTGCACCCAGGGCAAAGATTCTACACTACGCTCCCCTCCCCTGCCTAGATGTGCAAACGTAGGGAGTCCTACACCCAGCAGTCACTTGCTTGTCAAAATCACTGCCGCTGTCACTACTCCTGTCAGCCTTGAAACAGAAGGAAGGTGCCGCCAGTAAACAATTGCGCCCAGGGCAGCCGCCCCTCCCGCCCACCCCTTGTCCCGACCCTGGTGCTGTTCCCCCCCACAGCCCCCTAATACTCACCTGAGCCCCCTCTCAATCCAGCGATGTGCAATGGAGCCTCGGCTGTCCCGAGTCTCTCTCTCCTCATTGGCCGACACAGCAGCGGGAGTCAATGGCTCCCACTGCTGTTAATCACAGCCAGTGAGCCAATGGGGAGAGAACAGGGGGCGGATGTGAGTTGTGGCTCTATGTGTTTTATACATGCCTAGAACGTGGCTCGGGAGTGAGCAAATACCAGTGCCTACATAGCAAGGGGCTTACTATTGGGAGCACTGGTCGGGGGGGGAGGAGCCAGAAGCACCAGACCCAGAAAAAGAGTATCGGGCTGCTTTGTGCAAAACCACTACAGAGAGCAGGTAAGTATGATATGTTTATTATTTTATTTTATAAAAAGCTTAAGCTTCAAAATCACTTTAACAGGTGTATGTTTAAAATGGATGTAAACCCATTATCTATAAGGATATACCTGCCTCCTGCATGTATCCCTACCTGTCAAATGTCTCCAATCTGTCTGTTATGAGACCCTAAAAACTGCAAATTGTGTGGGTGGGTCTGTTGTCTGGAGCTCAGTGGGTGGAGTTGTGATGTCAGTAGACTCCCTGCCCACCTCTACACTCCCCTTGTCAACATGCATTTTCTCCTGTGTATTTCTTACACTGAACTTCTGCTATGATCTCTAACATCCAGTGAAAAGACAGGAAAGTCCTCACATAAGTTCAGCATGCCCAATCATGCTGAGGTGTGGAACATCCAATCCTCGCAGAGCAGCAGAAGAAAGGAGTGGGATGGAATTAAAAAATAATGCATGTCTCTGCGGCTAGTGCGCGGATATGTAAATCACCTGTCACTCACAGCAAGGGAGAGGATTTGACAAAGTTTTTCTCTGTTTGTCAAGATTTATCTCACTGAATAATAAAAGAGGATTGCTCAGAGCTGGATTAACTCTTTGTGGCGAGACTGGGCTCAAATGATAGGAAATCTAATACTACATTATAAAATAAAATAAAAAACATTCACTTTAATCTTTAATTCATATTATGCATTGTGCCTTCTACCATTCTGTCCAAAGTATATCTCCCTAGTTTCTTAATAATACTTGTTTCTTTTTCTACATAATAACGAAGGACTGGAGCTGTAATTAAAGCAAAGCCAATTCCAGACATCTTCAGCTATTCATTATATTTTAATTTAATGAGCAAAGGAGGGGTGAATTTATTTTCATGTCATTTTTTATTTTGCTTAAATACATAATTAGCTTATCAGCTCCACAGTAGATTAAGTAGCATGTAGAAGAGAAAAATAATGCTGCTAATTATAATTTGGTCAAAGAAAGAACATTAAACCATTCTTGATATTCCTTCTATTACTGTACAATACAACCCCAATTGTAAAAGAGTTGGGAAGGTGTACAATCTATATAAAAACAGAATGCAATGATTTGCAAATCTCATAAACTCATATTTTATTCACAGTAGAAATAAGAAATCATATCAAAAGATTATACTGAGGGAATGTACCATCTTCAGAAAAAAAATAAGGGAATATTGAAATTGATGGCAGCAACACATCTCAAAAAAGTTGGGACAGGGCAACAAAAAGATGGCAAAATAAGTGGTACTAACAAGGAAGAGCTGGATGAACATTTTGCAAATAATTTGATTAATTGGCAACGGGTCAGTAAAATGATTGGGTGTAAAAAGAGCCCAACTGCCAGCAGCCTATAAAACGCTATGAGAAGCTAAAAGAAAACCTAAGTCCTACAATAAGTGTACTACCCTTTGTGTACAGTAGGCACATTTAGTTGGGCTCGTGTTGTAGCCAGAGGAACCAGGGTTAATATGTTTAGATTTAGATTGGCAAAGCTCCAACGGGTGAGTCTTTGCTGCCTCCCCCTGGCTTCTAGAGCTCAAAAGAGTTCATGGAAGTGGGGCAAGGGTGATGCCTGAATATTTATGGGGGTTTCTTCCAATCCTTGGGTGAGGACAGCCCAGAAGGTGGAGAGATAGCCTATAAGTATTCTGCAGCCTGCCCTTGTGGGAGCAGTATTCTGCAGCCTGGCCGTGTGGGAGCAGAGTCCAGGGTTCAGTGGCCTGGGAGAGGACCTGTGTGCTGGGGGCTCTACCTCCAGGTAGAAGGAGGCAGAAAGGAAGAGGGAGAAAACAGCAGAGGGAGCTTAACACCCTTTCAGCCTCAGCTATGCTTGGCTGAGTCACCCTGGGAGCCATTGGGACCTTTCCAGCAGGAGGACTGTTCAGCATTCACCACAGGATCTTATAAAGGGACTGAGTGAGTAACTTCAAGTACTATGACCCACAGCCTATAGAGGAGAAGCAACTAGGTGTAATACCCAGCTAGCTATAATTAGGGGGCCAGCTTAGGACCATCCAGAACCAGCATAGCTACCCTATAGTTCTTGATTGGGGAGAAGCCAGGTGCCTTGGTAGGTTCCACAGGAGGAAAGCACCTGCATGCAGTGTTGTTGAACTTGTTTCTGATCCATACATCCTACAGGAGGGCAGCCATGGTTTTTTTTGATAGCAGAGACAGGTTCAAGTCCTCAAGTTACATTCAACTAACAGTTCTAGGCATCCCATCTCTTTCTATCCTCATCCATGTTTAGTCCCCAATAAACTAAAAACAAAACAAAACACCTTGGACTGTTTTTTGACTACTAAGTGACTACCTGAAAATTCCTGTTGCCTAACTGTGCTTGCAAAAGGGAGGCTCAAAAATTCAGAACCCTCTATGAGGGTAGGGCTACATAAGTATACTGCAGGTCTAATAGTAGAAACAGGATGTGCTGGATAGAGCAGGTAAAACCAGTTTAATGTAGGAGACAAAATTGCACTTGTAATGAAGCGACTTGATCAAGATATATCACCAAGACATATAATCCAGAGGAACATAAGGCCACTCCAAGGGATGCCGGAACCCTCTTGCAAGGTAGCCAGCTACAGCAGAAGATGCTAGCCATGCTAGGGTGGACACTGGGAGAACCAAAAGGAAAAATATCCCAAGATGGTACAGAAGGGGGACAAGAATTGTATACTAGGTGGTAATAGTATCTTCACTTTAAACGGACATGTTTCAGGGCCATGAACTTGAAACATGTTAGTTTAAAGAGGAGGTACTATTACCATCAAGTGTACAATTCCAACCCTCCTTCTGCACCAACTTGGGATGCCTTTGTTATTTTCTTCCTTTTGGCTCTATCAGTGTGCACTACAGAGAATTTATCTTGGCTAGCATCCTGTCCTTTTGGCCTTACCAGCCGTTCAGTGTTCACCATTCCCTACAATGGCTTCTGCTACCTCAACAAACAAAATTCAAAACACTAACAACAACCTAACAAAGATATCCACAACTTTACCACCAGCTTTATCACAAACCTCATCTCAAAATACCAACAAACTGTTCTCTTCAAGCCTCCCAAGACTTCCTACTGTCTAGTTCCCTTGTTCCCTCCTCCCATGCTTACCTCCAAGACTTCTCCACAGCCTTTCCGTTCCTCTGGAATTACTTACTCTTGTTTGCCCTACTATCTCCTACTCTGTCCCTCTTTAGGTTATCCCTAAAAACCCACCTCTTCAGAGAAGCCTACTCAGTCTTTTACTAATAAATTGTACTTTTACTTTCACCATTAGCGAATCCCTAAGTCCTGGTTCACACTAAGGCGACCTGTCAGGCGACTTAACCGCATGATAAATCTTGCTCCATGAAGTGCAGTGGAACCGTTCTAATCAGAGCGATTCAAGTCACTCTGACTTAGTAAAAGTTTCCTGTACTACTTGGGGGCGACTTCAGAGCGGCCTGCATTGAATTCAGTTAAAGAAGTTGTTTGCAAGTCATGCCAAAGTCGTGCTGTGTGGGGTGGCTCCAGAGTCGGAAGACATTGAAGCCGCCCCAGTGTGAACCGGCAATAACAATCATCATCTTTTGTTGCACTTGACCTTTCTTTTTAGATTGAATTATATTGTAACTGTACTCTCTCCAGTGCTGGATTTAAAAGGGGCAAAACCTACCTGACTTCCCAGACTTCCTTTATATAAAAAATAAAAAAAATAAAAAAATAATTATTAAATGTGTTTTATTATTAAGAAAATTAACAAAGTGCGTGTGGGTGTCAGGATACCGAACTGTTAAGCCTGAGGCAAATAAAGGGATGGGGGCTTCTGGCAGATGTTTTACATTTCAACGTTTATATTATTTTACTGTTCAAGATATTTGTTTTAATATGGCAGTGTCGTAGAATTTATTGCCTGACAAGTGGGTGGGACAAGGGAAAATTGTGAAAAATGTTGGAAAGTGCCAGGCAACAGCCCAGACCCCAGCATTTGGGTTAATGAGCAGCATTGATTTTTTGGAGTGAGAATCATGAGAGAGAAGCTCACTCCCCCGCTTGACCCTGATTAGATCAAGGGACAAATCAAACACTCTTTGAATAGGGTAAAAATTTGTTAGCCAATTTTTCCAAACAGTCTGGTTGAAAAAAAAGACACAAAGCCCATCTAGTTCAACCAATAAAAAGAAGAAAACAAAACAAAACATATTTTTTACAACCCTATATACACAATTCCATATCCACAGTTGATCCGGAAGGAGACAAAAAAAAACCAGCAAAGCATGATCCAATTTACTCCAGCAGGTGAAAATATCCCTTCCTGATCCCTGGATCAAGTTTACCTATAAATGTTAGTACCCAGATATATTATGTACTGTACATTTAGGAAAGAATCCAGGCCTTTTTTTAAAACAATCTACAGAGCTGAACAGAACCAGCTATTGAGGGAGTCTATTCCACATTTTCACAGCCCTTAATGTGAGGAAACCTTTGAGATTACATATCCTTTTCTCCAGATGTAAAGAGTGTAAAGAGTGCCCCCTTGTCCTCTGTAAAGACCTTAAAACTCAACACCAAGTTCACTATATGGACCCCTTATATATTTATACATGGTGATCATATCCCCCTTTAATCTTCTCAAGAGAGAATGCATTCAGTTCCTCTAATCTTTCCTCATAGCTGAGCTCCTTCATGCCTCTTACCAGTTTGGTTGCTCTTTCTCCAGTTCCCCGATATCCTGTTTGTGAATTGGTGCCCACAACTGAACTGCATATTCCAAATGAGGTCTTACTAATGATGTGTACAGGGGCAAAATTATATAGCTCTTTCTGGAGTCCATACCTCTCTTATTACAACAAAGGATTGTGCTTGGTTTGGAAACCGCAGCTTGGCATTGCATGCCAATGTTAGGCTTATGATGTACCAGAACACCCAGATCCTTCTCCACCATTAATTCCCCCAGTTGTACTACCCCTAGTATGTATGATGCATGCCCTGGATCAAGATTCTGCCAGAATGACATAGCAGTGACAGAAGAAATCGACCGAGAGTAGAGGACCTTCCTTTCTTAACTGGAACTTGGGAAGAACCTAACTCAGAATCCTAACTTATATATTTGTTAGAACAAATGGAGTTTATCATTCATTTTAGTCTTTTTTTTTTGTCATATCATTTAATTTCTATGTTGAGCCCCCCTCCCCCCAAACTTGAAGTGCCCCAGGACCCCCAAGCTCTAAATCCAGCTCTGACTGTTTCTCCCTGTTTTGCAAAGAGCTGCACAAACTGTTGCCGCAATATAAATCTTGTATAATAATAACTGGCGGCTACCTTGTAAGAAAACATCTTTTGGCACAAATCAAAATTTCTCCGGAATGGGTGATATGTCCTGATCAAGTCTCTTCAATATAAGTGCAATTTTACCTTCTAAATTAGTTAAAGTGGTTTGGTACACTGTGGAGTTGATTTACTAAAGGCAAATCCACTCTGCACTACAAGTGCACTTGGAAGTGCAGTCGGTGTAAATCTGAGGGGAAGATCTGCTGATTTTATCATCCAATCATGTACAAGCAAAAATGCTGTTTTTTTTTTTTTTTCTTGCACACCCCCTCAGATCTACAATGACTGAAGTGCACTTGTAGTGCAAAGTGGATCTGCCTTTAGTAAATCAACCTAAATGTTTCTGTTGTTTCTACATTTGAAGATGATATGTTATCTATATGTAGTACCCTCTACCTTAACCACTTGCTTACTGGGCACTTAAACCCCCCTCAGTCCCAGACCAATTTTCAGCTTTCATCGCTGATGCACTTTGAATGACAATTGCGCGGGCATACAACACTGTACCCAAATGAAAATTTTATCATTTTTTTCCCACAAATAGAGCTTTCTTTTGGTGGTATTTAATTACAGCTGGGAGTTTTATTTTTTGCTAAACAAACAAAAAAATATGCAAAAAAAAAAAATCATGTTTAATAGTTTGTTATAAAATTTTGCAAACAGGTCATTTTTCTCCTTCATTGAAGCGCGCTGATGAGGCGGCACTGATAGGCTGCATTGGTGGGCACTGATAGGCTGCATTGGTGGGCACTGACAGGCTGCACTGGTGGGCACTGATAGGCTGCACTGGTGGGCACTGATAGGCATAGTTAAGGCGGCACTAATAGGCACAGATAAGGCGGCACCGATGGGCACAGATAAGGTGGTACTGATGGGCAAAGATGGGCACAGATAAGATGGCACGGATGGGTGGCACAGATGGGTGGCACTAAGGGGCACTGATAGGTACCACTGATAGATGGGACTGATGGGCACTGATAGGTGGCTATGATAGGTGGCACTGCTGGGCACTGATGGGCGGCACTGCTGGGCACTGATGGGCACTGGTAGATGACACTGATGGGCACAGATATGTGGCACTGGGGTGCAGCACCTTTGTTGTGGGCACTGCTGGGTGGCACTGTGGGCACTGCTGGGTGGCACTGTGGGCACTGCTGGGTGGCACTATGGGCACTGCTGGGTGGCACTGACAGAGGGGGACACATTTTTTATTGATGTGGCACTGGCAGGGGGCAGGTGGGCACTGGCAGGGGGCAGGTGGGCACTGGCAGGGCTCGCCGTGATCGGGACTGATGTCCCGATCACGGCCGCCGGTGATCGGCTCTTTTTTTTTCAGCGCGAGGAGGAATAATAGCCGATTACCGGCTCCGTTGTATCACATGATCAGCTGTCATTGGCTGACAGCTGATCACGTGATAAGGGGTCGGGATCGACCCTTTGCTCGGATCAGTGATCAGGCGAGTCTCATAGACTCGCCGATCACAGAGCGCGCCGCGTGCGCCCCTCAGGGGGGCGCGCAGGCCGCTCGTGCACGGGACGACGTCAATAGACGTAGTCCCGGCAAAGGAGATCCGCGCTGTAGCCGTCATTCGGCTATAGCGCGGGTCTCAAGTGGTTAAATAGGTGCTAGAGTAGTGGATTTGTTTTGTACTGTCAGCGCAGGTAAATTTAGGCAGGCCTATGCTGTGAGCTGGGCCTGTCTGTTTTGAACTGGGGGCAGGGGAGTGGTTTCGTGTAGAAGCAGGTGCTTCACATGTGCTCAGGCTCTTGGGCGCCTCCTCTGGTTTTCAGAAGGTTCTAGAAAAGAGGCAGGGCAGAGCGCTGGAGTGACATGGGGTGTATGTGGGAGTCCTGCTCAATTCCCAACTAGGATTGGCAGGGGGCAGGCCTCCTATATATACCCATGGTCAGCCTTCTGTGGGAGGATTTGTTGTGTGGAAGAACTGAATGATGGAGTGTTAGACTGTCGTGGGAGCCTCTCTCTACATGGTCTTTGAGAGGTGTCCTGAAACAGGAGCAGTAAGACGACAGTTGGGAGCACTGCCAGGAAAGTCATTCAGGAGGGATCCATGCCAGGGTCGGTGAGTGAGAAGCACAGTGTGAAGCTCTGGGAGAGACATGCCAGGATTTGGATATGGAGAGACTGTGGTGATGTTTTGGAGTCAAGTCATTGCAGCCACAAGGGCCTGCAGGATTTGCATCAGACGTGCTGGGATCAGTAGTCCACCAAGTGTCAGTTAGCACATTTATTCTTCTCTACTAAAACGGTTGTTACTGCAAAGGGGACTGCAGACACCTGTCTGTAATGGGCTATTAGGAAAATGTTAGGACTTATTCAGAGTGAGGCCTAGCCATGCACTTATGGAGACAGGAACCTAGATTTGGACAGGGAAGTGAAGCAAGTGATCTCAAGTAGTGTGCTGGAGGAGATGTGCAGAGGAAGAGACTGTCATATCTAAACTCAACCAACATTGATTTCATTAAAAAACAGTGGCAGCTTGTGAAGTTTTATGGTGGGGGGTTGCCAAACCCCACCCTTCCTTTTTGACCCCTCCCACTTGGTGAAAATGGGTGTGGTTTCAGCAAAATAGTGGGCGTGGCTCTAAGGTGGTTTGGTTGGCGTCTGAGATGAATGTGGGATGGAGGGAGAGGGAGAGAGGGATGGAGGGACAGCAGGCCCAGATCCTACACAACAATAGAAATATGTGTGTTCTAGAAAGTTTAACAATCAGCAGATGGTGTCAGGATGATTGAAGCACATTATTTTTATTATTACATTGTAATATAAAATGAAATCATTCAACTCACCATAATGCAGAATCAGTGGGAGCCCTGAGCGTGTCACTAGCCACGTCGCCTGCCACCAGATGGTGTCAGGTGCCCCCAGCAGAGTCCCTCCTTACATGCAGCCTGTGTCACATAAAATGCAGCCTGTTTTGAGCTTTGTTTTTTTATTTTATTTTTTCATTACAACATTTTTTTTTTGAGATCCTGTTGCTTGGGTGGAGGAAGCCATATTTAATACACATTTTAGTATATATTATGTAGCAATGACCTCCCAAGGAGCGGCTGATTTAATTACCGTTACCTTCCTGACCTCGTGTGCGTCTAGGGTTTTCCCGAGGTAGATGCCAGGGATGACAGTGCCACCTATGGTCAGGCAGAACACCATGCAGTCCAGCCAGACTGGTACTGAGGTCAAAATTTTACGTAATTAACCACTACAATACAGGGCACTTTCGCCCAATTTTCAGCTTTCATCGCTCTCGCAATTTCAATGACAGGTCGTGCTACGCTGTACCCAAATGAAATTTTTATCATTTTGTTTGCACAAATAGAGCTTTATTTTGGTGGTATTTATCCACGACTCAGTTTTTTATTGTTTGCGATATAAGCGCAAAAAAAGCGGAAATTTGGAAAAAAAAAAAATATTTTCTTTTTTCTATTTTAAAAGAAATCCAATAAAATCTAATTTTGTCATAAATTTAAGCCAAAATGTATTCTGCTACATGTTTTTGGTAAAAAAAATTCCGTTGTGTGTGCAGATAATCATTGGGACATGTGATTTTAGTGGGACATATATTTTTTTATTTGGGGACATGCCTTTTTATTATTTGGGGACATGTGTGTTTTGGGGACATGTGTGGGGACATGTGTGATTTGGGGACATGTGTGTTTACACTGTGTGGTGATGTGTGTTTACAGTAGACTAGTGATCAGTGAGTAAAAAGCTGTAAAAACAGCTCATACTCACTGATCACCAGCCGGCTGCAGCGATCTGCTCTCCTCTCCTCAGCGACGACTTCCGTGTGAGGAGAGGAGAGCCGATTTCCTAGCAACTGGCTGTTGATTGATCACATGACAGTTGTGATTGGACACAGCCATCATGTGATCAGGAGGGACAATCACAGAGCCCTCCTGCCGATCCGAGATGCGCTGTGTCCAGGTGACACGAGCGCATCGGGATTGCGCCGCTGCGCGGGCACGCACGCGCGCGATCCCCCTCCTTCTGAAGGATGTTCCTGAACATCCAGTCAGAAGGAGGCAGCTCCCACCCGGCCGTATATGTACATTGGCTGGGTGGGAAGTGGTTAAACCCAAAACCAAACTGCGGTTCAAGGGAAAAGTTAAATGAAAAAATTCATAGCGCGTGCTCTTCAGGAGCCAGCGCTACAATTATAATTGTATGTGAATATGATTCTTTGTCCCATACAGCTCTTGCAGTGCACTGTCACATAGAGACCACATAGGACTGGTATTAAAACCCCATGTTACTGAACATTAATGAGAGGCCCCGCCCAAAACTTTTGTTTCACACACAGAAATGTCAATTAATTCCTTTGCGGGTAAAATAATGTTTGCACGCAGTCACTTTGTCACAGGGCACAGGGAGATGATTTAGCAAAGTTTGAGGAGAACATTATTATCGGAAAACTCCGCCAGTACTTCAGAATGTGGCGCGCTCTCTTACCTTCCTTCCTGCAGCTCCGCTCGGGCCGAAGAACGGAGCTGCCAACATCACTTCCGGCTTTCGTCTGTTTCACAAAACCCGGAAGTGACCTTGAGATTTGAACAACAATGCTCCCGCCTGTAGAATCACAGTATTGGCATTTTGTATTGTGCCGCAAGGCGGGTCAAGAGCCTGCAAATGAAGCGCCATGTCTGCAATCTCATGATGATGATGTTGCTTCCCATAGTGCACTGCGTCCGGCGCCCCGAACACAGTGCACTATGTTAAAGGAATTTTTCTTTTTGTGACTCCGAGGGGTGGGGGGGAGGCGGCGCCCGGTTGACCCCCTATGGACAGGCTGCCACTGTTAAGAAGTATTCATTATCTGGGCAACCCATGCCCCTTTTCCCATTCAAGTTGAATCCCCTAATAAGAACAAAAAAAGAACACGCAGTGACCCCACAGGGGCATCGCTACATATATTAACCATAAACTGCCTATTAAGCTGTGTGTTGGAGACATAACCTCTTTTATTCATTGTCTCATTCATACCCATCTGCCTATGTTATTTAAAAATAAATGAGATGCCTTCATGGTAATGCATTGCCGACAATAGGCATTCACGAAATGCGAAGACTTTCGCAAGTTCATCATTTAGTTTCCCATTAATATACTAGACTAAATCCTTGCAGCCAATGCTGCACTTTATTTTCTTGAAAAATACATTACACCCAAAAAAAAAAACCCTGTACTTGTGTTTATCTCAATTACCAAAACCGTTCCAGATTTGTCAGGGCCGCTGAAAGACTTCTCTGCTGAAATCTCCTGATTTGATCTTCGTTCCCCATTCAAAATGAAACCAAAATGAATGCATCAACACAAAATGATAAAACTACTTTACAAGACCGAGCGAAGCGCAATACCGTTGGCGGTCTTCTAATAGATTATCCGTTCATACCCAACCGACAGTTCTGCTTGTACAGAAAGTGCAGAATCTATAAACATTTTAATTATAGCTGGAGGTGAAGAGAAATGTTATTTGCAAGGATCATTACAATGAAAAATGGAGGCTAAAAATCATAATTTTCTCCGGTATTAAGCCGACATTTGCAGCACTCTGAAACAGATTGGTAAAAGTTTCCTAACTCAATCAGCTGAGTAAGCCAAAGTGGAGTGAAGCTGCAGAGACCTCGGCTAGAACTTTGGTGTGAAGAATCTTAATGATCAGTGACTGTCCCCGGTGAAGGTACATTAACCACTTGAGTACCAGTCTGTAATCTCTTTATTACCAGTCCATTCTGTTTTCAGTGCTGTCATAGTTCGACTGACAATTATCCTGGTTACACAACACTGTACCCAAATGAGTTGTATACATTTTTATGAGATAGATACAACTTTTTTTGGTGGTATTTAATAACCACTGTTTTGTTTTTGTTTGTTTTTTGTTTTGTTTTTTACTATAAAAATTTCCTTTACTTTCCTTTACTTTCTAGTAAAATAAAAATGCCAGCATAGTATGAATGTTCCAGAAATTACTTTTTTTATGGAAAGTAGATACCAGCAAAAGGTGATATCATTTTTTGCCACAATTTTGGAAATAAAGAAACATCCCGGGACCTAATAATATATAAAGGTAAGTACCCCCAGGTACAAAGGGGACTTTAAGAGCGAACTTTTAGAAAAAATGCAAATATTTTAGAAAAATAGAAAATTTATTGAGTAAAAAACCCTGTCGTAAAGAAACATGTTTGTTTATGACAGGGTTTTTTACTCAATAAAGTTTCTATTTTTCTAAAATAAAATATTTGCATTTTTTTCCTAAAAGTCCCCTTTGTACCTGGGGGTACTTTCCTTTATATATAATATAGTGGTAAGGGGGTACAAAAGTACCTCTACCATTTCACAAAGAAAGTGCAAAAAATGGTTAAATAAGACAAACACACTTTTGAAAAAAGGGACAGTTCTAAGCACGGGAAACATGCGCCCCTTCACAGGCATACTATAGACACCCCCCAGGTACGAAATTTAAAGGAATATTACACTTTTATTATTTCACTTTAATCATTATTAAAATCACTGCTCCTGAAAAAACGGCCGTTTTTAAAACTTTTTTTGCATTGATCCACGCCCCCTGGGGCAGGTCCCCAAACACTTTTTAGGACAGTAACTTGCATATTAGCCTTTAAAATTAGCACTTTAGATTTTGAACGTTCGAGTCCCATAGACTTTAATAGGGTTCTAAAGTTCACACGAAGTTTAGGTCTGTTCGCAGGTTCTGATGCGAACCGAACAGGGGGGTGTTTGGCTCATCCTTACTCTTGAGGCGTCAGACAATTTCATGCTCCCAACTGTGGGAACAGATTGGGGATGACTGCGCAATTATCACTATAGTATAGTAACTGCTTCAAAATATTTCAGATTTGTAAATGCATTCATCTATATACCAGATTTTTTTTTTTCTATATGCTTCTTTTATTTTAGAGAAAGCTTCCAAATATTGTGATGAAAAGGGAAGTTGGTTTCAGCACCCCGAAAGCAACCGGACATGGTCCAACTATACAATGTGCATCACTTTTACTAATGAGAAACTAAAGGTGAGTTAAAGGTGTGTGTGAGGTGGACTGTTATCCACATCAAGAAAATATATAATTTTTAACATATGGATGTTGATACAGGTCTGGCCAGTGTTTTAAAAAGCCCCCCCCCCCATCCTCCCAAAAGAAGAAAAGCCAGGATACCCGCACCACCCCATCCCATAGAATGGACCTCACACCCCTGTTTATATGAAACCGCTACCATTAACCCCTTTTCACCTGCCTTGGTGTCCCTTTGTTGAACTGTTTTGGGAAACCATTTAACCACTTGCCTACCTGGCCAATTCTGACATTTCTCTCCTACATGTAAAAAATCATCATTTATTTGTTAGAAAATTACACAGAACCCCCAAACATTATGCATGTTTTTTTAGCAGAGACCCTAGAGAATAAAATGGCAGTCATAATAACTTTTTATCTTGCTCGGTATTTGCGACTGTTTTATGCATAAAAAAAACAAAAGAACAATAAAGTTAGCCCATTTTTTTGCATAATGTGAAAAACGATGTTAAGCTGAGTAAATAGATACCTAACATGTCACACTTCAAAATTGCACACACTCGTGGAATGGCGCCAAACATCAGTACTTAAAAATCCCCATAGGCGGTGCTTTAAATTTTTTTACAGGTTGCATGTTTTGAGTTACAGAGGAGTTCTTGGGCTAGAAATTTTGTTCTCGCTCTAACGTTCGTGGCGATACCGCACATGTGTGATTTAAAAGCCGTTTACATATGTGGGCACGACTTAGGTATGCGTTTGCTTCTGCGAGCGAGCACGCGGGGACAGAGCGTTTAAAAAAAAAAAAAAATGTATTATTATTTTTACTTTTATTTTTCAAGTTTGATGCTTTCTTTTTACATTTTTTTTGTTGTATCACTTTTTTTCCTATTACAAGGAATTTAAACATCCCTTGTAAACGGAATAGTGCTTGCTAGGTACTCTTTACAGTGAGATATGGGATCAATAAGTCCCCAGATCTTGCCTCTAGGCTGGGAGTGCTTAAAAATTATAAAAAACAAAAAATGATCCTGGCTTTTCAGCCATGGCGGAAGCATTTTTTCAGATGCAGAGGCCAGGCGTGACGTCATAACATCGCGCCCGACCTCTGAACGATCATAGAGACTTTGCAGACCGTCTGGCCCACTGAAAATCTCTATGGTTACCATCCAGCACTGGTCGGTCCCTTCTCCGGTTCGCTGATCGCAGGTGCGAGCCTGGAGAAGCACCAGAGGGCGGCGGGAGGGGGGGATATCCCTCCATCTGTAAGGACAATCAAGTGGCTGCACAGCCTCTATGATTGTTTTTATGATGAAGGGAATCGCTGGCTGAAAAAGAAGATATCTGATTGATGCGTGTAACTGCAAGCATCATTCAGATATCACCTCTCAAATTTGACGACGTCATATGACGTTGGGCGGGTGGGAATTGGTTAATTGCTGGGTTTAGTTCCACTTAAAAAAGTGGTCACATGATAAGGGGCCAGTCCCACCAGTTACCATGCATTAATAGGGACCAAAGGGTTGTTTTTTTTACAGCTTTTTATGTCTGAAAAATGCTTGAAGATTTATCTTTCCTGTGAATCCCTGAACTAATATTTAGTTGCATAAGCATGGTTTCTGACAACTGCTCCACATCTGTGTTGTCTGGAGTCAACCAACTTCTGGCACCTGTGAACAGGTATTCCAGCCCAGGACGATTGCACTACATTCTACAGTTCTTCTGAATTTCTTGGTTTTACCTCAGAAACAGCATTTTTGATGTCACCCCACAAGTTTTCTATTGGATTAAGATCCAGGGATTGGGCTGACCACTTCATAACTAGGGATGGCCGAACGGTTCGCCCGGTGGTCGTTTCACGGCGAATTTCAGCTGTTCGCGGTCCGCCCGATCGGCGGACTATTGCCGCTGTTCGCCCGGCGGACTTCCGTGTTTACTGTGTAAAAGAACTTTGACCTATGATGACACATCCATCATGTGGAACAGGACAGCCAATTGAGACATTACAGAACATGGACACTTGGACATTCCCCCTAACTTATAAATAGACCCGATCCGGTGGCCATTTTACATTCTTTCGTATGTCACTATATGGAGAGGTTGCTGTGTGGAGCAGGGAGAGACTGCAGTGACCCAAATCGCTAGCTATTAGGTCCACAAAAGTTATTTTAAGGACTGGTATGGTATAGGTGTTAGGTGTAGTTCAGGATTTAGGTTTGAGGCACTGCTATTCAAGTCATTGTTACAGCAGCCTGTCTTTTGTCAGTGTAGATAGAGGGACAGGACGCTGTGTGCAGCAGGGACAGTCAGTTTAATCATTAGCTGTTACTATTAGGTCCACAAAAGTCCTTTTCAGGACTGGTATGGTAAAGTAGTACAGGATAAAGTTTTGAATGCTATTCAAGTTATTGTTACTGCAGCATGTGTTTTGTCAGTTTAAATAGGGACAGGCAGGAAGCTGTGTGTGGCAGTGAGGGACAGTCAGTTTAATCAGTAGCTGTTACTATTAGGTCCACAAAGGTTCTTTTCAGGACTGGTATGGCAATAGGCTTGTATACGTATAATATTCTTTCTTCCAAATATAGAAAGAATATTATACTTGACTGCTGCCCTTCTGCTGCAGTAGTCCTTCATGAGTATAGGGACTGAGGTACAGTCTGCTAATCACAACCTACTAGTTCCACAAAGGTCCTTATAAGGACTGATAAGGTATAGCATACTACAGTACATAGGGTTGAGTGAGGTACAGTCTGCTATTCCCTAAGGACTGGTATAGGTCCACAATATATAGGGTTGAGGTGCACTACTGCTGACTGCTGCCCTATACTGCAGCAGTCCTTTATCAGTATAGGGACTGAGGTACAGTCTGCTAATCACAACCTACTAGTTCCACAAAGGTCCTTATAAGGACTGGTAAGGTATAGCGTACTACAGTACATAGGGTTGAGTGAGGTACAGTCTGCTATACCTTAAGGACTGGTATAGGTCCACAATATATAGGGTTGAGGTGCACTACTGCTGACTGCTGCCCTATACTGCAGCAGTCCTTTATCAGTATAGGACTAAGAGTTTTGTCACAGGGTCATTTAAAAAATTACAGGCAGAGGAAGAGGCAGGCCCTTCCGCAGGGGTGGTAGGGGTAGGGCAGGAGCAACAGGCTTGAGCCAAAGTGGGAAGTTGCAGAAGGTGCGTTCAATTACTTTAAAGGATGCACCAGACTTGGTTGAGTGGCTCACTCAGCCTTACTCTTCTGCACCCTCCTCATCCTCTCGATCTGCACCCTCTTCTTCACTCTCTGCTATGTGCACCCCCAAAGACACTACCACCAACAACACCACCACCACCACCACATACCTTCCGCTTGAGTCACAGGAATTATTTTCCGATCCATATCAAGACATTTCTGATTTTTGACGACAGTACCCAGATCAGCCCAAGGAGGAGGTTGGTCCCCGGTGTTGCTGCCTACTCCGAGATCTCTACTTATAGTGGTGGGGAAGGCGACGTCGATGATGACGTGTCTAGTAATGTCACGTGGGTGCCCACAAGAGAGGAAGAGGAGGGGAGTTCAGAGGGAGATATGGACCAGCAAATAGGGAGGAGAAGCAGGAATAACTTACATTGCACAGGAGGGACAAAGCAGACTGCTAATGTATCAGGAGTGAGTCATCGACCATGTACGGTCACATCTGGCGCTCCCAGGACGCCGGCACATGGCTCCGCAGTGTGTGCTTTTTTTAACGTTTCCGCTGCTGACAATAGTGTTGCCATCTGCAATCTTTGCAGTCATCGCATTAGTAGCGGTAAGCCCAACCCTCACCTAGGACAACCGCCTTAAGAAGGCACATGAGCAGCCATCACCGAGCCCAGTGGGAGCAACGGAACACACAAAGCCACACTCCAGGCTCTCACCGTCCAGCCGCATCTTCTACTTCTCCTTCTCCTCTCTCCTCACAATTGTCCTCCACTCCACCATCCATCACGCCAAGCTCACGTTTTTCTGCAAAAAGGCAGGCTTCCGTGGGCCTAATGTTCGAGCATAAAAAAATGTTGACGCCGGATAACCCTCTTGCCCAACGGTTGACAGCTGGCTTGTCAGAACTGATAGCCCGCCAACTACTGCCACTGGTGGACTCGGAGGCCTTTTCGAAAATTTGTGGCCATTGGAACACCACAATGGAAGGTCCCAGGAAGGAAGTATTTCTCAGAGAAGGGCATCCCAGATCTATATGGCCATGTTCAGCGGCAAGTGAATGTATCTCTGGCACACAGTGTCGGTGCGTGTAGATTTGGTTTTACCGCCACAGATTTCATGCAGGCCTGGCTCTTCTTCTCCTCCTCCTCCTACTCCATCCTCCTCCCTCTCCTCCTCGGCTGACTCCTCCTTTTCAACTTCCAACGTCTCTTCCGCTGCGCCACCCAAGCTCCCCAGAACCTATTCGACATGCCAGGTGAGACGTTGCCATGCCGTGCTGCGTCTGTTGTGTCTGGAAGCCAAGAGCCACACTGGCCCGGCACTCCTTTCAGCTTTGTGTTCACAGGCAGATCAGTGGCTAACACCGCTCAATTTGACAGTTGGTAAAGTGGTGTGTGAAAACAGTGCCAATCTGCTTAGTGCATTGAAACAGGGCAAAATTACGCACGTGCCATGCATGGCACACGTCTTAAACTTGGTCGTGCAGCGATTCATTGTCAAATACCATGGGGTCCAGGATATCTTGCGGCAGGCAAGGAAAATCTCGGCCCATTTCAGAAGATCTTACACGGCCATGGCTCGCCTTGCTGACATTCAGCGGCGACACAATCTGCCGGTCAGACGTCTTATTTGCGATTGCCCGACGCAATGGAACTCAACCTTCTATATGCTTGATAGGCTGCTCCAGCAGAAATGTGCAGTTAACGTCTACCTGTATGAACTCTGCGGCAGAACAGGTTCTGAGGAGCTGGTTTTTTTTTCACTGCGCCAGTGGCTGCTCATGCGCAACGCATGCAGACTTCTGCGGCCATTTGAGGAGATCACCAAACTGGTCAGTCGCAGCCATGGCGCCATCAGTGACATGGTACCTTATGCCTTCTTTATGGAGCGTGCATTGCGTCGTGTCATTGATCATGCTGTGGAGGAGCAGGAGCGGGAAGATGAGGACGTCGCAATGCTGGATGAATTCCCAGGGGGGGCTACTCTATCTGAGACAAGTGAACAACAGGAGTCTGAAGAGGAGTCAGAGTAGGATGGTGCCGGGGCGGATGAGGAGGAGCAAGAAGAGCATGCTTTAAACCTTTCTGGGATCCCTTTTGTTGTGCGTGGATGGGGTGAGGAGAATGAAGAGGACGACATTATCCTGGATAATGAGCAGGAGCCAGGCCACCACATCGCTTCCAGTTTAGTGAAAATGGGGGCCTTTATGCTCCAGTGTTTTAATAGGAACCCCCGTATAAAAAGCATAAGGGTCAAGGACCAGTACTGGGTGGCAAAGTACTTAGACCCCCGGTACAAACACAAAATGGCGGAAATGTTACCGCCGTCACAGAGGGCTGTCAGAATGGAGCACTTCCAGGCCTTGCTTCGAGAAATGCTGCATTCTGCTTTTGCATGCACTGGCAGAGGAGCAATTCCCACTCCCAGAGAAGGAGGTGTGGGTACCAATCCAACAGCGCCTGCAAGAAGAGGCCGGTTTGAAGATGTGTTGGTGACTTCTGATATGAGGTCATTCTTTCAGCCGACCCATCGACAGGTGTCACCCGGATCCAGCATCAGGGAATGCCTAGACCGTCAGGTGTCCGACTACATCGGGTTAACGGCCGATGTGGACGCTCTGAGGAGTGATGAACCCCTGGACTACTGGGTGGGCAGGCTTGACCTCTGGCCAGAGCTTGCCCAATTTGCAATCGAACTGTTGGCTTGCCCCTCATCCCGTGTCCTGCCTGAAAGGACGTTCAGCGCAGAAGGGGGGATCGTGACCGATAAGCGTACTCGCCTAGCTCACGACAGTGTTAACTACTTCACATTTCTAAAAATGAATGAGGCATGGATCTCGGAGGAATTCAACACATGTGACCAGTAGACCATGTATATGTCTATAAACAACTTTTTTTAATCGAGCACACAGACCTTCTTTCTTCATTTGGCTCACTTCCTTGTCCAAAAAAAGCACACCGTACTATATGCCCGTACCCTCCTGTTTGAAGAGGTTGAGCGGTGTCATATTTCTACTGGGGCTGCTTATTATGAGGGGCTCCCACCATCCCTGTGCTGTGCTGACTTCCCCCTGGGGCTGTACCTCTGCTGTGCATATTATGAGGGGCTCCCACCATCCCTGCGCTATGCTCATTATGAGGGGCTCCCACCATCCCTGTGCTGTGCTGACTTCCTCCTGGGGCTGCTTATTATGAGGGGCTCCCACCATCCCTGTGCTATGCTGACATCCTCCTGGGGCTGCTTATTATGAGGGGCTCCCACCATCCCTGTGCTGTGTTGACTTCCTCCTGGGGCTGTACCTCTGCTGTGCATATTATGAGGGGCTCCCACCATCCCTGTGCTATGCTCATTATGAGGGGCTCCCACCATCCCTGTGCTATGCTGACTTCCTCCTGGGGCTGCTTACGGTGCAGGTGTCAGTGCTGTATATCACGGTGCTGGTTTCAGTGCTGTATATCACGGTGCTGGTTTCAGTGCTTTATGTCACGCTGCTGATGTCAGTGCTCTCTATCACGGTGCTGGTGTCAGATCACTCTATCACGGTGCAGGTGTCATTGCTGTATGTCACGCTGCTGATGTCAGTGTTCTCTATCACGGTGCTGGTGTCAGTGCTGTATATCACGGTGCTGGTGTCAGTGCTTTATGTCACGCTGCTGATGTCAGTGCTCTCTATCACGGTGCTGGTGTCAGATCACTCTATCACGGTGCAGGTGTCATTGCTGTATGTCACGCTGCTGGTGATCATCTCCTGCACCCTCTTCTTTGCCTACCCTGACCTTCCCTCTCCTCCATTGCCTTCATGCGCTCCACAGTCCTGAATTGTCACAATTTCACATATAAAAAAAGAATGCTTGTAGTTGTCGATCCCAGATTCACCTCATACATGTGTTATGTCATTGGCCATGTGGTGGGACTATGTTTGCACAGCTAGTAATTATTTTGTGGCTGCAAATTTGGCCTGCAGGTTTGCAAAGTTCGCCTCCAATTGAGTTCAATGGGGCCTGCCGCGAACATTACGGTTCGCGAACTATCGGCCGCGCTCGTGGTCCGCGTTCGCGAAACGTCCCGTCGGAAGTTCGTCCATCACTATTCATAACATTAATCTTGTTGTTCTGGAACCAAGATGCTGCTCATTGACTGGTGTGTTTTGTCTTGTTTAAACACCCATTTCAAGGGCATTTCCTCTTCAGCATAAGGTAACATGACCTCTTCAAGTATTTTGATTTATTCAAACTGATTCATGATCCCTGGTGTGCGATAAATAGGCCCAACACCATAGTATGAGAAACATACCCATATCATGATGCTTGAGAGGGCACTTAGGACAGATATCTAGCTGTAAAAAAACAACTATTTGGTCCCCACTAATGGTCAGTAATTGGTGGGACTGGCTACTGATCATGTGACCACTTTTTAAAGCAGAACTAAACCAAGCGACAAAACAGTTCAACAAAGGGACACCAAGGCAGGTGGGAAGGTGTCAATGTTGGCGGTTTCATATAAACAGGGGGGTGAGGTCCATTCTAAGGGATGGGGTGGTGCAGGTATCCTGGCTTTCCTTCTTTTGGGAGGATTGAGGGTGAAACCATGTGATGCCATGTGTGATGATGGCACTCAATCACTCCACTCTGGCACTTTACGTTCCCGAGAGGGAACGTCTTGAGAGTGGACTGTTTTGCTTTTGTTTTTTTGTTATTATTTTGATTATTTGCCTTTGTGGACATTTTCGCAGTAAAATGTATTATGCACAGCAATTTGTGAAGTTTCACCACATGTTTGATGTTGATTTTCATGAATAAAAAAATGTTTTTGGTTGTGCCTGTGGATAATTATTCATCACAGAATTTATGATCTTGTATTGATGCCCTGCACATTTATTATATTTGTCCCTGTAACCCCATTTGCCAGTCAAAAACACCATAATCACCAGTCCTGTTAAGAAAACCATTATGACTTTGAAAGATTTCAATAGCTTGGTTTTTCTTTACATGTGGATAACTAGGAACAGAACAGCGGAAAGAAAATCAGAAGGACTTTATCATGCTTAAAGTGGCTGTAAAACTGATTCATGCAATTTGACCTAGACACATATACCTGTAGTGTTTATCTATCTTTCTCCAAAGCTCTAAGTGCCGTTTTTCTCTGGTGCTTCGTTCCTATGTTATTAGCAGAGTCACTTCTGACAATTTCTCCAACACAAGATAACAGCAGCTGAAAATGTGTGTTGGGGAGGGTGCTTAGAGGGAGATTAGCAGTGAGCTTGTCTACTCAGACTACAGCTCTACATGTCCCTTTGTTGCTATGCCTATGAGGAGCGAGGGGGTGTGCCTTTCCTCCAATCAGCTCACACACAGTGTAAGCCCAGACTCCACACCCACTGCTGAAACAGGAAGAAATATTTCTAACACGATCTGCACTTTCCATAGAGTGTAGAAAGGGTAAGACAGCAGACATACAAGTAAAACCTATGTAGGATTTATTTAATCTCTATGTCTCATCGGAGGCTGTTCACTTCACTTGGGTATATGTGAGGATTTATATCCACTTTAAAATAATATTAAAGTCTTGTTCTTTTTATTTAAAAATAACAAACATGTTATACTTACCTCCTTTGTGCAGTGGATTTGCACAGAGCAGCCCAGATCTTCCTCTTCTCTGTTCCCTTGTTGAAACTTCTGACCCCTGCCGAGTGCCCCTACAGCAAGCAGCTTGCTATTGTGGGCACCCAAGCCAAGCCGCTGCTCTGTGTGTCCATTCAGACATGGAGCCACGACTCAGTCCTGCACCATCTCTATCCCTGTTGGCTCACTGACTTGAATTGACAGCAGTGGGAGCTTATGGCGCTGGTTGCTGCCTCAGCCAATGAGGAGGGAGAGTCCTGGACAGCCAAGGCACATGTGCAACATTGCTGGATTGAGATGGGGATGAGGTAAGTATTAGGGGGGCTGAGGGGAGCTGCTGCACACAGAAGGTTTTTTATCTTAACGTATATAAACATTAAGATAAAAAAAAAAACCTTTAGAACCACATGAATTATATAAAATCGGCATAACTATGTACACAATACATAGACAAATAAAAAGATCATGTCACCTGATGCGGAATATAATAGCCCAGTAGGGGGATTCATCCATCCACGCTGTTTAGCAAGAATGGAGGAATCTGAAAGAAATGTACCAGTGTGTGGCCAGTTTACATACTTGTTGCTGATTTTCACTCACATCCAATGAATCTGTTGTCAGCAGGACAGAAAGTGAGGGTAAATCTCTAAGGCCTCATTTACATTTACTGTTGGGTGGGGTGGGGGTGGGGGTAAAACGTCTTGTTGTGGCTATAGGACAGAAAGTAAAGGGAAATCTTCCCAGTTGGGCACAGATGGTGAAAAAAACATGACAGGGGTAATACTCTATTCAAAATGAATTATAAAAGTGTTGTCTTTAGTTTTGCTTTAGGCAAGTTAGAAAGCCATTTCAACCAATTTCCTATTTGTATGAGCAGTCAGCAACTGATTTTGTATATAAAGTCTTAAGGTCATAATTTAGTTTGTGAAAATCTCATTAAGTTTTCACTCAATACATTATAACAGGGGTCTCTAAATTTTCTAAAAAAAGGGACAGTTTATTGCCCTTCAGACCTTAGGGGGGCTTGACTATGGCCAGCAGGAGTGGAAATTTCCCTGCCATCAGCGGTAGTAATCATCACCACATTTGGTATTAAGTGGAGTATTATTGCCGTATCGTTGGTATCATTGGGAGGAATAGGGCCACCCAAATGTTGATCTGTGTCCAGCATTCCTTTAGTTAGGGTTGGCCAAAAAGTGTTTTCCATTTTTCATGGACCTCCCTAAACTTTGGGCAAAGATTTCAAAAACCTGGCTAGTATCCAGGAATTGTATTAATGAAAGTAAACTTGCCAAGGCCATATCTGAAGATCAAACTCTTCTGGGCAAAAGTGAACGATGATGCTTTTGATGATGATGATCATTTGTGATTGTTTATGCCAACAACCAGGTTATAGAATTTATACTGAGAACATAGAGAGATTGCGCGCTCTTCTAGAAGCATCACCTTATTTGGTCTTTTGTACCTAGCATTGAACAGTACTGTTGATTTATGAAGGATCTAAAGAGCCTTTGTCTGGAGTTGTCTAAGAGTCTTGTGACTCATTCTTCAGTTTAGCTTTATTTATTGTATCTGTAAGGTTTGGTCTTAACAAATATATTTGCAGTGTACTTTGTTGCATACATTAATATTGGAAATGTTAAAACTAATAATGGTTTGTAGGCAAGAGGGTTTGGGATTCCTTAGTTAAACTTGGGGGCTGACTGTTTTGCTCCATTGGGTTAGCTGTGCTGGAGAGTGATTCAGCAGTCCAGTGATCGATAAATCACTTCCTCCTTGTCTTTAGCAATAAATGGAGTTATTGCTGCTTACTCCGGTTAGTACTGGTGCTAGGAGGAACTCACCATAGGATTATTTTGTCTTTTCCTATGGGCTAAAGGCTCCATCTTGGTGTCCAGTTTTTGAAATAGAACAGAGATGTGCAAGATGGAACAATTTGTTTTATTTCAGTCTCATTCGTTAAAGCGGAACTTTACCCATAACAACTTATTAAAAAATAATGTTCTTTAGCAAGAAACATACGTTCAACATTAATAATTATGCCAACAAATAGTATGTGCTGTAAATTGCCTCCAGTATGTTTTTTGCAACTGAGCATGTGCAGAACAGGGTGAGACGGTGTATTACTGGATTTTAAACAGTATAAACACTTATATTTTATGTTTTACATGCTATACCTGCAAAAGGGGCTGATATGAAGTAATCTAGCAGGACTTAATTTTTCTGACTAAAGTTCCACTTGAATCTGTTACAAGAAATAGAGAAATAATGGATCTAATGGCAAGAACAACTGGTTAAACATGTGTCTGGAAAAAACAAAACTGCTGTTCCACTTTAAGTAAATAATTTTGTTTCATCATAATCGTTATGTTAGAATGATTTCGGATTTTTTTTTGTGTATTTGTTTAATCAATTCGTATCTTCAGAAATTCTGATATTATTTTATTAATTTGGATGACTGGCTTTATCCCTGTTATTTTAACCCACAAAGAGAAATAGAATGAGCTGATTTGAGGATATTGACTAGAGTCACGTGCATCCGAATGTAACAAATTAAACTAAATTAATTTTGGGTTAATTTGTTTTGTTATGATTCAGAGATTCTGATGGATCCACCTCCATCCAACCCAAACACAATAAGTAGGAATCATCTTATTTCACCTTTTTACCTTACTGTATTTATTGCAATATCTTTCCATTTCATATGTCATGTATTATTTATAATCATTTTACATGTTAATGCAAAAACATTGGCCTGATTATCCAAGAGTCAAGGACTACACCATTCTCATACAAATAAAAGGAATAAATCCAAATGAATACGTATTCTTTCTTTAGGTTAGTAAATTTAATTAATTTCCTTATTCCCAACTTACATTGTTTGTTGTGCCGCACACATACAAATTAAACCAATGGTCTCTCAATTTCAGGCATAATACAAAAAGAATCTTATTAGAATATACGGGCTACACTTATTGGAATATAAACAAATGGATACAAATCAATTTGGACCATTTGCTATGATGTTACGTTATTTCAGATGCTTCCAATATTAACAAAAGGCCAAAACTATCGCATCACGTCATCCGAATGACACAAATGAATACAAATGAATTTGTTGTTTTCATTATAATGTATGTCTGATTCGATTAAATGTGTTACTATTGTGATTTGCCCACTCCTTCAAATCATCAGATGCTCAGATCTCTGCTTCCACTCTTACGCTGACAACACGCAACTTTATTTCCGGATCAATGGAAAAAAAGATCACCAACAACAACTTGAAAACTGCCTCAAATCAATAGAGGACTGGATGACCACTAACTCTCTCCAGCTGAACGAATCAAAGACAGAGCTTCTTATCTTACACCCAAATCATAAGCCCGCAACCAAAACCTCCTGGTCTCCACCAACCGTCTTTGGGCAGACTATCTCCCCAAAGATCAAAGCGAAGAGTCTTGGGTTCATTTTAGATGCACAAAAGTCAATGGATGCGCAAATAGGATCTGTAGTCAGTGGATCTCACCATCTGCTGCGCATGCTTCGCAGACTCCTCCCTTTTATCCCAAAGAATGACAAAGCAGTGGTAGTTGGAACAATCATTAATTCACGACTGGACTACACAAATTCGCTTTACATAGGATTACCACAATATCAACTTGCGCGATTACAACTGATCCAAAACACGGCGGCAAGGCTGATAACAGGAAAAAAAACCCTGGGAATCCATCTCTCCTTCGCTGAGGAGCTTACATTGGCTAACCGTAAAAAATCGTATCACGTTCAAGACCCTTTGCCTCACCCACAAATGCGTGCATAGAGAAGCTCCGCAATACCTAATGGAGAAAATAAATCATTACACACCAAACCGCAGTCTTCGATCAGCCAACAAAAACCTCCTCCTCGTGCCCAAAGCCCGGTATAAATCCAAGGGGGATCGGAGATTCGCTGTCCAAGGGCCTCGGCTATGGAATGCTCTACCAATCAACATCCGCCTGAAAGAAAATCACCTGGCTTTTAGGAAAAAACCTTCCTCTTTTAGCAGATGATCAAAGCTCGCCACAGCACCTAGAGGCGATTCAGTTCGCATTGTGCGCTATACAAGTATTTCATTCATTCATTTGGAGAATCGAACATACCTGAATCTCCAAATTACACAAATTTTGTCCAAACTTTGATTCATAACATAACAAATCGCATATGTCTAACAGGAGTTTATTCTCACTCCTTAAGTCTCCTCTCACATTACTGACTGACATATCAGCATGGATGTCTCACCACTTCCTTAAACAAAATCTCTCTAAAACCAAGCTGGTAATATTCCCTTCTGCCATCTCCATGACTTTTCCACCAAGGTCAATAATGCAACCATCAATCCCTCCCCTCATGCCAGGGTGCTAGACGTAATCCTAGACTCTGGCCTATCCTTTCAGCCACAAATGCAATCGTTGTCAAAAGCTTCAAGACTTCATCTCTGTAACATCTCTAAAATTTGCCACTTTTGAAACGACCAAACTACTCATTCACTCCCTTGTTATCTGTAGCCTTGCTACAAACTAACCTTAGCTATTGCAACTCCCTCCTCATAGACCTACCTCTCCATAGACTATCCCCTCTTCAGTCTATAATGAATGCTACTGCCAGACTCATCTACTGTACCAACCACTCAGTGTCTGCCACCCCTCTCCGCCAATCCCTACACTGGCTTCCGATCACCCAGCAAGTTAAATTAAAAATACTAACCACATCATACAAAGCCATTCACAACTTGAGCTACATCATCAATCTTGTCTCACCCACACCATCCTCTCCACTCCTCCCAAGACCTCTTGCTCTCAAGCTTCTTTGTCTTGTCCTCCCATGCTCATCTCCAGGACTTTCCCAGAGCCTCTCCCATCCTCTGGAACTCTCTACCGCAATCTGTCCAGCTATCTCCTGCTTTGGCTGCCTTCAGGTGATCCCTGATAACTCATCTCTTAAGGGAAGCCTTTCATGCCTCCAACTAGTCTGTTATCACTTCCATTAGCTCACCCCCCACAGTTACAACCTTCCATTTGATCCCCCCTATTAGATTGTAAGCTCTTTTGAGCAGGGCCCTCTTAACCCTCTTGCATTTTATTGTATTGTAACTGAACTGTCTCCCTTTTAAGTGCTGTTGGCGCTATATAAATCCTGTATAATAATAATCAGATTTGGGCAGGCATTTTGGGATGTGTATGGTATAGCCTGTGACTTGTTTTTGACACAGAGCTCTTGTGAAATTATGGCAAGCATTTTGGAAGATGTGCAAGAAACAGCATGATTTCCATCGCCAAGGGGGCCCAGAGTGAGAAACAGGGACAGGAACATGTTTAAAAGGGACTGGCAGGCTCTGGAATGGGGAAGCCCAGACATTTGGGATCAGGTGGAAGTCCAGCAGATTCTGCACGCCTAGGTGCCAGATACCTTATGGGAAATTATTCTGTCTGAAGGGTGTTCACCAAAAGAATTGTCCAGGAATGGTTACTAGACTTGTGCACAATGGAAAATTTTGTTTAGTTTCGGTTTGTTGCCATTCGTAAAATACAAAATTTAATTCTGTTATATTCATTTATTTTACGTTAATACGTTTTCGGATAAATCGTTATTTCTGTAGAGTGTCAATATTCGTTATACTGACTCTCGAATCTTGTCGAATTCATTTGTTATATGCGCTAAAATTTCATTCGTATTAGTTGAAATTTGATATTTATGTATGTATATGTATTCGTGATAATGATTCGTAGTTTGGAAAGTCGTTTGTTTATTGAATATTTTAACACACACAATGACAATGTCTCTTCTCCTCGGCTCAAATACAATACAACACCCTTCTCACTCAGTTCTCAGGAATGCACTTTGCTAGTAACCCAACTCCAATTTCATTAGATCTTTAACGAATTACCAAATCATGTTGAATTCATTCGTTATATCTGCTATCATTTCTTTCGTATTAGTTGATATTCATTATTTTTTTATTCGGACATTTGGATGCATCCAAATGTCCGAAAGATGCAACATTTGGCCAAATTTTGATTCATTACGAAACAAATTGCACAAGCCTAATGGTTACCTTTCAGAGCTTAAGGAGCTTGCAGCCTTGTAAGAACTGACGAGCTTTATTCTAACGTGTGCCACCTGTTGGTCAAGTTGCTGGGTTAAGCAAGCCATTGCTAATCAATGAGAAGGAACGGTTGTGTTGAGATCTGTATTTTACACTTCCACTACCCAGGTTATACCCGCTACAAGTTACCACAGTGTTAAGGGTCCTGTTACCAAAATACCACTTGCTACATTGTTATGGGTTCTTGATGTAACTGAACCTAATAGTGTCTATTATTTGCACATATGACAATGACCTAATTGGGGGAAAATTAACATTACAATTAAAATTGTTATGCACTATTAAAACTGACAAAATTTAAGGCAGGAATGACTCTTTTGCACAAGGAGGGTCTCATGTAACGTGCCCAATTTTTTAAAATATATTTTTACTATTTATAGAGGAACTACAAATTAAAAGTTAGCAGCTACAAATACTGCAAATATTAAATTATTTAAACCACCATTCTTTTCAACACCTTACTGTTTTTTCATAGTTATATTCAGAAATATAAAATGTTCCATATTTTAAAAAAAACAAGTATAACATGGCAGCAAAATTTGTAGCCCCAATAATAATGTGCAGACTAAAAGAAAAAAAAAACATCTTGAATATTCTTACAAAAAAAAATGAGTAATCACAGAAAGTACTGTATATCTACTTTTTGAAATCTTGCATATTTTTTATACATGGTGGTCAATTTACTCAGTAAACCAAAGAAGTTTTTCATCACTGTCCGTCATTTGCTTGTTTTTATGACTGACGTGTTCAACCCACTAGAGATTTTATTGCATGGCTCAGTTACACTTTATATTTAAATAATCAACTTTTTGTGGTACATTGATTGTAGAAATCCATTTTGCAGAATATTGCATGGGTTTTCATTCTTACGCACAATTAGCTCCTAAATGTCAATGATCGTGATTGTTTTCTGTGGAGGAGATAAAATTATTATTTTATATCAGAAATACATGCTTGGAGTGATTATTTCATGCTAAAACAAAACATCACACAACAATGTAATATTTATGCATCTAATTGTTTTGATGAGAAAAAGTATTAAAGTTAAAGGGCGTCACAACCAGCCCAGCAGGAAGGCACCAGACCGGGAACACTCACAGAATGCAAAAGCAATGTGTAGCAGAGAAGGTCTCAGATGTGCTAATAGTGTCTGTCTTGAGGAGTGGAATATGGCCTGGCCAGTCCATGTCCAAATGGGGAGGTCTCCAGGAAGGATGTCCCTCTCCTTTCCCTACTTGTCTTGAACCTCTCCTTGCCTCTAATCCCTATTCCTATCAGACAGGTGACCTGTCCCTACACTGCCCACATGTGAAATGTGCACCAAGCCTGGGAGCCAGGGCCTTAAATAGACATGTTCAATTTGTTTCAGTCCGAGTGTAAATTCAGAAGAATTTTTCAGTACATCCGAATCTCCGAATTAAATAGTAACACATTTCTTTGAAATTGATTGAAATTATTTTTGTTCATTTGTTTTCTAATGAATTAATTTTTTTCGGACCGATTCTAATTCTGTGTAGAGGATAGCTGGTTGTTAAGGAGCGGGCCAGGAAGCCAGCCTCCATGTCCTTAACAACCAATGGCTCATCAGCTGCCTCCCCCACACCCCAAAGCTCCTTGTCCCCATGTTGAGGGTATGTGGCCTGGTATGGCACCCCCCCCCCCCTTTCCTGACCTGCATGGCTGCAAGCTTGGATAAGGGTGTGGTATGGATTTTTTGGGGGGGCATGCCATTTTCTGGTGTGGGATTCTCCTTAAAATACATACCAAACCCGAAGGGCCTGGTATGGATTGGGGGGGACCCCATGCTGTGTTTTGTTCAGAATTTTCTATTGCCAGCATTGTTTTGGTTAAATTTCAGCTCTCAGCAGGGAAGCCCGCTGACAGCTGATGAGTCATCAGTTGTTAAGGGCATAGCAGCCGGCTTCCTGGGCTACAACCAGCTATTCTTCACATAGAATTTGAATTGGTCAATCATTTTTTTAACCAATCCAGATTCAAAAATTTTGGTATTCGTTAGAAAATTAATAAACTACACACAATTAGTAGCTCTCCTGCTCTGTTCCTCCATGCTCACTGAGAGGCTAAGATGCCTATCAGACTGATCTTGATGACATCAGCAGAGAGAGTACCTCAGACCGCTCTGCTGAAAATGGGTCACAGGAGTGCAAAACTAATTGCACTCCTGTGACCCATAGGAAAAGCCCAGGCAAATGAGCTCGAGCTGAACTTCTCCTTTAAATATGCTCTGCCTGACCCAAGATGATTGCCAGAGTCACCTGGGATGGTATCACCCAGTTAGCTTCCCCAATGATTCAGGAAATCATAGAGGAACCATACTCCTTTTGACTTCCCCTCCAACTGTACCTGCCTGCATACAGCTATGTACATAAAAAATCCTGTACCTGCACAGAGAGCTAAATATCTGACTCATAATTACAATTGTGGAGCACCCCATAGTGTGATGTTAGTTGCCAATATAGACTAAAAGAGTGACAGTTACTCTACTATAGGATTACTGAAGAAGAAGACAGCTACATGCAGGGGCGGACTGACCATTGGGCCACTCAGGCACTGCCCGAGGGCCCTGAGCCACTAGGGGGCCCCATCAGGGTTGCCAGCCTCAGTAAAACCAGGGACAGTATGTAAAAATATGTGTTTTTTTTTACGTCTGTCTCTGAAATGTCCCTTACCGACATCCTTTTGGTCTAAAAATCCCAAGATTATAGCTGCCCCACCTCTCCAGTACCTTCTCAGCCAATAGAAACATGTCTGTGTATATACTGTGTGATTGTATACTGTGTGTGTGTGTATACTGTGTGGCCCCATAATCTCGGATTGCCTGGGGGCCCCATAATCTCCTATTGCCCCGGGGGCCCCATGAGTTGTCAGTCCACCCCTGGCTACATGTTTGAAATTATCTTATCCCACTCCTTCATTTTAATCACCTTCATCCTGAGAATTTCAAATATTCATGACACATTATTAAAAGCTTTATTGACTAGCTTGTGATGGATGTTTGGCTTTGCTTCAGTTCCAATAAACTATAAAACTTGGAGCTTGATTCGTAATTTTTCCATCACTGATGAAGTTACATGGAGTTCCACAGCAATTATATACCGGATACATATATAGCATCCCCTGCGTTAGCGTGTCTAGGAAATCTCCCAATATAATATAAATGGTTTGGAATAATGAAGCGTATGAGTGGTTGGATCCATCTAGCACCTGCTGATGCAAATCTCGTTTTCCATTCCAAATGCACTTTTCATGAGCTCCATACAAAGCCTTAATGGGCTGACACTCATACATTTTTCTGGGTAATTAAATGCATTTAAACATATTAAAGTAGCACATGCAGAGTCTAAGTCATCATCCCTGTGGCCGATAGTTCTACGCTGTTTGTTGGAAATGGAAATCGTCCTTGGCATTCCCATTGGAAAAGATATTTAGCAAGAATTAAATGTAGCTTCCTGGGAAGCTGGGTTAAGAAATATCTGTACACTGAGCTACGACAGCACTACCCATTATTGCAATATACTACCCTCTCTGTCCTCATATAAAGGGGAAAAAAGAGGGACGTTCAGTGTACCACAGAGAGGATACACACTACTGATTGGATAAAAACATCTCACTTTATTACATTGTTAAAACATAATACAAGTCACAGAGTAGTCAGACTGCCACATAGATTTCGATAACTTGGTGCATGAATCAATGTCCCAAAATGGTGTACTCCTTTTGGATACAATCAATATATCAGTATATAACAAAAATACATCATATTGATGTAGGGACAATTCTGCCCAAAACTGAGAGTTAGGTTTTTGGTAGATGCTGAAAATGCTTATTTAGTTGAGGAAACTGAAAAAATAGCACTGGACCTGTTAGGTCATCCTTTTGTGGTTGTAAAGCTTTTTTATTTTTTGTATTAAAATAATAAATATGCCTATACTTACCTGCTCTGTGCAATGGTTTTGCACAGAACAGCCCCTCCTCTTCATCAGGTGCCCCCACTTTTCATGGGGGCATCTGTGCTGGCTCAGCCCCGCCCCCCGCTCCTTGTCACAAGATCTGATTGACAGCAACAGGAACCAATGGATCCTGCTGTTATCAATCTTGCCAATGAGGAGAGATACAGCAACTGGAGCATATCACTGGATCAGGTCGAGCTCACGTAAGAAAAAGGGAGGGGGCTAAGGGGGATGCTGCAGCACAGAAAGTTTTTCACCTTAATGCATAGAATACATTAAGGTGAAAAACCTTAATGCCACGTACGCACAATCGGAATTCCGGCCAGAAAAAGACCGATGAGAGCTTTTCATTGGAAAATGTGACCGTGTATATGCTCCATCGGAATTTAGCCGTCCGAATTTCCGCCAGCCAAACATTGATAGCATGTTCTCAATTTTCCCGATGGAAAAACTTTCTATCGATAATTCCGATCGTGTGTATGCAATTCCGACATGCCAAAAATCACGCATGCTCAGATTCAACTACGAGACAGAAGCTATTGGCTACTAGCTATTGAACTTCCTTTTTCTAGTCACGTTGTACGTGTTGTACGTCACCGCGTTATAAATGATCGGAATTTGATGTGACCGTGTTTAGGCAAGACAGCTTGAGCCGAATTCCGTCGGAATTCCGCCGGGAAAACCATCAGAGCTTTTTCCGACAAGAATTCGGATCGTGTGTACGCGGCATAAGGCTGGGTTCACACTAGTGCTAATTGGATGCGGGTTTCCCAACATCCAATTCAAATGACAGGAGAGTGTGCCCGGCTCTCAATGGAGCTGGTTCACACATCTCCATGGTGGCTGCGAAGCAGATTGCACAAGGGCCCTGTGCATCTTTGGCTTTGTTTCAGGTCTGAATTCAGGCAAAAATTCAGGCCTGATTTGTCCCTGAAATGGAGAACAAGGACGCACCAGACCCCCTAATGTGATCCACATCCACACCACGTGTAAACCCAGCGTTAGGCTTTACAACCACTTTAAAGTATTGATATTGATGTAAAAAAACCGATTGTGTTCCTCAGACCATTCTTTAACCATGTTTGCATTGTGGCATGACACACAATCCTGCCAAAAGGATCCCATGAAGGGCGATTTGGTCAGAAATAATGTTTAGGTAGGTAGTTAGTGTCAAAGTAACATCCATGTGAATGGCAGAACCCAAGTTTTCCCAGCAGAACATTACTCAAATAGGTGAAAAAAATGTGCATAACTAACGAACAAACAAGTGAATGGAAAGTCCATGAAATATTTAAGAACAGTCCCAAAATTAATCACTCTGGTGCATCTAGAGCTTGGTTAAAAGTCTTCAGATGGCATTCAAGGTAAAATATCTTGTCACATTCTCAGACCTCAAAAACTCTTGAAAATGGGTTATGCACTGTATCTTGTAAAAAATTTTGTATCTATGGTGATTTTCTATGTTTGTCTTGATATACATTGCATTTATTATATTATATCTATGCTTACTCCCTGTACTTTCTCTATGTACCAAATAAAAATCGTTTGTAAACAAAGAAAATGGGTTATAGGCAAGTAGAGAAATTAGATACTCTTACCAGATGGGTTGGACACATCCACCGTATAGTAGTGTGTCTTGCAAGCTTATGGGGGGGCTCCAGCCACTCACTCCAGTATTCATATCCACCGACCAGATGTTATTTTCCTCTCAGGGTTCCTTACGGTATCCAGATGGGGAAGGTGAGTAGGGTGAGGGTTCACCATAAAAGGAACAAAGCATAAAAAACACTTAGCATGGTGAAATACAACCAATGATGGTTTATTGAAAAAATTCTGATAAACAGAACTTAAAATTATAAAATCACGTGATACATAAAAACAATAGCAATGTGGGGAGCAAACAACTGCCGACCCTACACGTTTCGACCTCAAAGTCTTCAACAGGGGCATATCTATGCCCCTGTTGAAGACTTTGAGGTCGAAACGTGTAGGGCCGGCAGTTGTTTGAGACTTCCGAAGTTGAGACTTCCGAACAGACCGGAACGGACTTCGATCACGGAACACCCGAAGGTGTGGGCTGTGTTTTACCTTCCCGCCCGGAAAGAGGATTGGAGTCGTCCGGGTGACTGTGGAGCGTCCGAGGAACCGTCTCGACCGATTCAAATCGTTTGGGAATTCGTATCTGCGCACATCATTAGATGTTCTGGTAAGCCTGCATTACTTACTTGAGTTGCTGCTGTGAAAAAGTTTACGGGGTCAAGCACCTTCACCTGAGATACACGGGATCAACTTTATTTTTTGTTCACCTATATCTCATATGATCAATCAATTTTTTTTTTTTATCTCATATGATCAATCAATTTTATTTTTTCACCGATAAATAATTATCTTCATGTGTATGGGACCTTGAAAAGTCACTTTCACACATTTAAGGCAGGGGACTTTCTTTGAATGTTTTTGTTTTGTCTTTTGTTTGCTTTTCTAGCAACAATTTTTGGTAAATACACTTTTTTGCATTAATACTAATTTTTTGAAAAAAATTTTTTTGGTTTAACGACCAAATAACTTTTTGCATAATATCTCTCATCACTGATGTTCAGTTTTCGGAATCACTATCACTAAAGGGTTTTTCATGAAAATGTATTTACTGTATTTAGGTATATGTATATTTATTCAATAGCAAGCGCTGCACTGTTATTCACATTTTTGTTACTTAGGCCTAGTATCTGGGTTATTGTGTTCAGCTGCTGTTTTCTTAATTTTCTTCACTGTAATATTTTTTACTAAGCGCAGATTTTACATTTTGACTAATTTATATATATTATGTGAACTTGGTTTGTTTGTGTGCTAGCAGCTGGGCTGTGTTTCCCACAGAAATTTAGTAGTTTCACTACTTTTCCTCACTTTTTTCATTTTGAAATAGCGCTGTGTTTTTTCCTTTTTGAACATTACTCAAAGCCTCACACTGCATCTGCCGACTTCCCTTCTTCCCATACTGCATCCTGGTGCCATCTCTTCCCCAGCTAAGTGATGCACACACACCCAGCCATCTACATTATGTGAAAGAAATCATGATTCATCAGACCAGACCACCTTCTTCCATTGCCCCCGGTCCCGTTCTGATGTTTATATGCCCATCGTAGGCACCTTTGGCTGTGCACATTGGTCAGTATGGGCACCCTGACCAGTGTGCGGCTACAGAGCCCCATACACAACAAATTGCAATGGCCGTTGTTTCTGCTTTCAACACATTAACTTCAGGGACAAGTTTACTTGCTGCCTAATATAGCCCACTGACTTTCATATGCCATTGTAATGAGTTAATCAATGTTATGCATTGTTAGTGGCTGATTGGTTTACAAATGCACAGTATATACATATACAGTGTGTATATATATATATACACACTGTATTTATTGGCGTATAACACTCACTTTTTCACCATGAAAATCGTGTGCAAATAGTGTGTGCGTGTTATACGCCAATACTTCAATTTTAGCTGCCCTATTTAAAATTTAAGTTTTTTCCTGAAACGTCCCTCTTAAAATAAAATGAATGTGCGTGTTATACACCTGTGCGTGTTATACACCGGTGCATGTTATACGCAGATAAATACGGTATATATATTATTATACAGGTTTTATATAGTGCCAACAGATTGCGCAGCGCTTAACAAAATAAAGGCAGACATACATTTACATTACAATTTGGTACAAGAGGAATCAGAAGGCCCTGTTCATTAGTATATATATTGTAATAGTGAGTGTCCCTGTGGAAATGGAGCAAAAATGGACACAGAGTCTGCATGTTGGCCGACTGCAGAGCTACAGAGCGTAGATTTGAAAAGGAGAGAAATGCTCTGGTAGCTTTCTCCGAATCTTGCTAGTTCCAGATGGGGCTCTGTAGTTTGGAGATCCCTCAGAGTCTTGGGTGGGATGGGATCTCCAACCCTGTGTCTGGGTGTTGTGGAAACACCCAGACACTATTGAGTTTCCTAAAGTTGTTACAAAACCTAATAGAACCATCAGATTTTGGGACCAGCACTATAGGGCTCGACCAATCACTGTAGGATTCTTCTATCATATCCAACTCTAACATATTTTTGATTTCCTTTGCAACTGCCTCTGGGATTCTATATGGCTTTACATTTACGCAGACCCCAGGTTCCGTCACTATATCATGCTGTATCACCAAGGTCAGTCCGGTTAGGGGGGAGAAAAAGTCTCTATTTTTGTACACAAACGCCCTAAGGTCACTTTGTCGTGTGACAGGGAATCCATTATGGGGACGTCAAGTGTCACTGGTACCTGGTCTGTTGGAGGCGGGTTGCAGCCAGTAAAGTCTCTCTGTCCTTCCAGGGCTTTAAGAGATTCACAGGATACATTTGTTGTGGTTTCCTTTTCCCTGGCTGGTAGACTTTGTAGTTTACCTCTCCTACCCATTCAACAGCCTCAAAGGGACCCTGCCACTTGGCTAGGAACTTACTTTCCACCATGGGAACCAGTACCAACACTGGGAAAAGGCCCTTGTCCTCATCAACATGGGGACAAGGTGCTTTGGGGTGGGGGGGGCTGCAGGGCGCCCCCCCTTCCCCAAAGCACCCATCCCCACATGTTGAGGGCATGTGGCCTGGTATGGTTCAGGAGCTCATCCCCATCCCCTTACCTGACCGGCCGGGCTGCGTGCTCGGATAAGGGTCTGGTATGGATTTTGTCTGGAATGTGTTTTTCCTATTGCAGCGAGCACGAGATGTACAGTATCCTGCAGCCGAGAATCAGCGTGATGGGATCGCGTTGGAAACATTTTCGCAGGCAGGTGCTGTAGCTGCCCTTGCGTCGTACTTGGTCTGTCGGACCAGCATACAGACAAACGGGCTTCCCGATAGGAACTTGGTCTGGCGGACCAAGATTTAAAACATGTTCTATTTCTAGGCCCGTCTGACTTTTGGGAAGAAAAAGTCAGACAGATCCCACACACGATCAAATTGACCGACGAATTCTGGTTCGCCAGACCAAGTCTGCCGGAAAGTCTGATCGTGTGTACGTGGCATTACACTACTCCACGGGGTATCAATCTCAACCACCGCTGTCTAGTAGTTCCGAGTGTCCCCACGGATGCAAATGACCCCGATAGTACTGGGGTGTAGTTTTATGGGGTTTACACAATAATTTCTGACTAGATTCACCACACTACCAGAGTCTAGCACAGCTGTGAGTGGCTTTCCATCCACTGATATAACACACATTTTTTTTTCAATGCTACTCTAACATGATGCAGTAAATGCGACCTGTGCAGAGATATGCGTCTTTTCATATAAGCATAATCACATTGCATCGGTTTATCATTTATAGGACTGTTTGCAGCAATATGCCCTAATGCATGGCAACTATAACAATGTATGTGCTCTACTCCCAGCCCTCTTAATGGTCCCAAAGACCTTCCTGGCTTCTTTGGCCAGTCTCCAGGCCTAGGACCCACAGTCTCATTAGTCTTATCTAACTTTCCCATGCTCTTGAACCCCTGACACAGTCTTACCAGAACCACTGGGCGATCTTGCACCCCTAGACACACAGAAGTGAGGCGTAGACAGGTTCACCAAGACCCCAGTAACAATGTACCTCTCCACTAGGTCCACCAATTGGGTTGCAGTTTTGGGGTCCCCCTGTCCAACCCACTTCAGGAGCAGCAGGGAGCACATGCAGGTACCAGTCCATTACCACCCGCTTCACTATCTGAGGGCCTGTCAAGGTCTCTGACTGTAACCATGTCCTGGTAAGGTGGACTAGGTTGAACATTTGAGAACAGGGTGGCTTGTTGCTGAAGTAAGTCCGCTGATGCACGCGCTGGGCCCAGACTGCCATGGTGACACCAAACGTGCAAGTATCTCTGTCTTAAGAGTCTCATAGTCCAGGACCTTATCTGGTTCCAGATCAAAATAGGCCTTTTGAGGTTCTCCTGTCAGAAATGGGGCCAACAGACCCACCCACTGTTCTTTTGGCTATCCTTCACAGACAGCGACTCTCTCAAAAGTCGCAAAGTATGCCCCGACATCATCGCCAGGTGTCATCTTCTGTAGGTGGTACAAGGCACGTACCAATTTTGGTTGCACTGGCATTGGAGGTGCGAATCCCTTTTCCACCAGAGCCAAACTGCTGTTCATCTCCTGCTGGGCCGCCTGTTGTGCTGCAGCAGCCTCTGCGACTTGGCGGTTGGTTTCCTGCTAAACTGCAATGGCCTATAGCAGGGCCTTTAACATTTTCTCCATCTTTAGAAATTGCCCGCATTCTCCACCATGTGTGGGAGATTAGCTCCTGGGGAATCACCTTTCTGGAAATTAAGGTCAGCGTGCAGGCAGTTTCTTTAAAATCTGGCCGTTGCCAGCTTTATTTAGAAGAGGTTGGCAAAGTCATGAAAAAACAAACAAAACAAGTGAAGTAAATCCTTGTTGTCCGGCATTAACCTAAACAGTAGACACCTCGCTATACGGTATGGGGCTGGTCCCCGTCGCCCACAAAACATGTGGTAAAGCAAACCTTCTTTTTAAATCCATACAGAGCTCCTCTCTCTCAGATTACCTTCTGAATCTCAGGCCAGAGCTCTGTTGTGCTCTCTTCCTGCTCATTTAAAGTCTACCTGAGCGTGTGCTCAAGTGGACCACAGCGGAAACCAGTTCTATCACAGAGGCTGGAAAAACCTCGGCTGGATTCCGGTTCAGTCTCTTACAATAGAACGCATGCGAGGTGAAACATACCAATTATCCATTACCTTACCTTGCATACCGTCATAATATATATATATATATATATATATATATATATATATATATATATATATATATATATATATATATCATATATATATATATATATATCATATATATATATATATATATATATATATATATATATATATATATACACAATGCTCAGCATAAATGAGTACACCCTAACAGACTTGCCAGAAAGCCTTTACCTTCCTTTCAGAATCAACAATTTCTGTGGGACACTCTATTACAAAATACTCCCACAAATGTGGACCATTGATTGCAACCAAGATTTGTTAATTTTCACACACAAAAAAGTATTTTTTCTAACAAATTAATTCAAGACCATGTTGCAAAGATGAATACACCAAGTGAAGCCTAATGCCACGTACACATGAGCGGAATTTCCGTCAGAAAAATCTTAGATGTTTTTTCTGATGCAATTCCGCTCAAGCTTGGCTTGCTTACACACGGTCACACAAAAGTTCTCTGAACTTTCGACCGCCAAGAACACGGTGACGTACACTATGACAAGCCGAGAAAATGAAGTTCAATGCTTTTGAGCATGTATCGAATTGTTTCCAAGCATGCGTAGGAATTTTGCGTGTCGGAATTGCTACAGACAAGAGTTTCTGATCTGAACTTTTTCCGTTGGAAAAATAGAGAACCTGCTCTTAATGTTTTGCTGGCGGAAATTCGGCCAGCAAAAGTCCAATGGAGCATACACATGGTCGCAATTTCTGACCAAAAGCTCACATCGAACTTTTGCTGGTGGAATTTCCGATCGTGTGTACAGGGCATTAGGAGCAAAGCTAAAATTTAGACAACACAATCCTAATTAACAAGAATTTAACTACAGGTGAGTCTAAATATTCATTAAACCGGTGTCCAGCAGACAGTTGATTATAAAAGGACGTTACTTAACCACTTCAGCCTCAGAAGGTTTTACCCCCTTAATGACAAGGTCATTTTTTGCTATACGGCACTGCATAGCTTTAACTGACAATTGCGCAATCGTGCGACACTGTACCCAAACAAAATTGATGTCCTTTTTTTCCCACAAATAGAGCTTTCTTTTGATGGTATTTGATCAAAAAAAATAGACAATTTTGAAAAAAAATATTTTTTTTTTACTTTCTGCAATAATACATATCCAAAAGAAAATCTAAAAAAAACAAATTTATTCATCAGTTTAGGTCAATATATATTCTTCTACATAATTTTGGTAAAAAAAAAAAAATCACAATATATTGATTGGTTTGTGCAAAAGTTATCACATGTACAAACTATGTGAAAGATTTATGGACTTTTTTTTTATTATTAGTTATGGCAGTGATCTGTGTTTTTTATAGCAGGACCGCTAAACAAATGCACTGATCAATCTATAAATGACAATGGCAGGGAAGGAGTTAACACTAGGGGGCGATCAAGGGGTTAACTGTGTTCCCTGGGTGTGTTCTAACTGTGTGGGGGCTGGGCTCACTGGAACACCCCAGAGATCTCTGATCACTTGGAACGGCAGATCTTCACGATGTTTACTGTCAGAACGGGGATGCGGCTTATTTACATAGGTTGATCCCCGTTCTGCCACTGTGTACAGTGATCACAAGGCACTGGCAGACATCGAGTCCGTGGGACCCGTGGTGTGCAGAGTGTCACATGCACGGATTGCCGTAAGGGTGCTGCGGTTTTCTGAATCGACCTGCCGCCATATATAGGGCCGGACTTACCATTGGGCTTGACTGGGCTCAAGCCCATGGGCCCCGCCCAATAGGGGGCCCCGTTGAGATACATAACTGAGTGTGTTTGGCTCAGTTCAGTCACGCCCAGTCCTGCCCTATGATGGTCATAACACAGGGACTGGGGCGTGACTGTGAGCTGAGCCGAGTACACTCGGCTACTCTTGGCTCTGCTCTGGACTGCGAGAGGACCCGAGAGCCGCCGAGAGAACTCAAGATACATAGGACTCTGTATCTCGGTGGCGCCATTTTTAAACTTCAAGACTGCAATAACAAGGCTGCAATTGACACTGGGGCAAGGCCGCAAATGACACTGACAAGGCTACAATGACACTGGACAAGGCTGCAGATGGATGGGCAAGGCTTCAGATGGCCACTGATGAGGCTGCATTGATGGGCATTTAAATGTAAGTTTTTTTTCCTTAAACTTCCCTCCTAAAAGTTTTTTTCCTTAAAATTCCCTCCTAAACTTGGGGTGCGTGTTATACGCTGATAAATATGGTAATATATAGAAGGTAGGGCTCGAAAGTGACTCAAGCCCAGGGGCCCCCACCACCCTAAGTCCTGCCCTGGCCGTTTACATACAGTGGCTGCTCGGAAAGGGGTTAACAAAGAAAACCCCTTCCCATTTCATGCTGTCAGCAATGGCACCACATGGAAGGGAAATGTCACAAAATACTTTCTTTACACGAGAAAGGTTAAGGCTACAAGAAGATCAGCAAAGCTTTACTTATCAGTCAGAATACTGTAGAAAAAGTGATACAAAAATTGGAACTGCAACCATCTCCCAGAGATGTCCAGGCCATCCACAGAAGTTAACACCTCGACAGGAGCATCTTCTGATGAGAAGGGTTGAAGAAAATCACCATGCAAGTTCACTGCAGGTAGCTAAAGAAGTAGAAAGCCAAACTGGCGAGATTATTTCATGTGACACAATACGATGTACACTGCAGAGGAATGGCATGCATGGGTGTTATCCACGAGAGAAGCCTCTCCTAATGCCCATCCACAAAAAAGCCCAACTAGAATTTGCCAGGGCCCATGCTGAAAAAGAATAAGACTACTGGGACTCTGTACTCTGGAGTGATGAGACCAAGATGAATGTTTTTGGAGCTGATGGCTTCAAAACTGTATGGCATCACAAAGGTGAGGAGTACAAAGAAAAATGCATGGTGCCTACAGTAAAACATGATGGCGACAGTGTCCTTCTGTGGGGCTGCATGAATGCTGAGGTGTTGGGGAGCTGCCTTTCATTGATAGTTTTATAAATTCATAGATGTACTGCTCTATATTGAAAGAGAAGGAGACACCATCACTCCATGCCCTTGGTCGCCATACACTTTTCCAACATGACAGTGGTCCAAAATACATATCTAAGGCCACTGTTGGATTTCTGAAGATGAACAGGGTGAAAGTGATTCAGTGGTCAAGTATGTCTTCTGATCTGAACCCAATTGCACACCTATGGGGAATCCTGAAGAGACAAATTGAGCATCATTCTCCATCCAGCATCAAGGCTCTAAAAGAGGTCCTTCTCGAAGAATGAAAAAATATAGATGTTGCAATATGTTGCCAACTTGTTCATTCCATGCCCAGAAAACTTGGTGCTGTCCTTACAAATCATGGACGTCATACAAAATATTAGATGATGTAGTCGTTTTGTTGTGGGGTGTATTCATTTTTGCATCAACTAATTTGAGTAAAACTGAAGATGTTGTAATTCTAATATTAACCTTACTTTCCTGTAATGAGCTAAACTAATCATTGAGATGTTGATTAAAACCTTACTTTTCATTGCTCATTTATGCTGAGCACTGTATATACAGTATTTAACAAAAGTGAGTACACCCCTCACATTTTTGTAAATATTTTATATCTATGTGACAACACTGAAGAAATGCCACTTTGCTCCAATGTAAAGTAGTGAGTGTACAGCTTGTATAACAGTGTAAATTTGCTGTCCTCTCAAAATAACTCAACACACAACCATTAATGTCTAAACTGCTGGCAACAAAAGTGAGTACACCACTAAGTGAAAATGTCCAAATTGGTCCCAATTAGCCATTTTCCCTTCATGGTGCCATGTGACTCGTTAGTGTTACAAGGTCTCAGGTGTGAATGGGGAGCAGGTGTGTTAAATTTCTCTCTCATACTGGTCACCGGAAGTTCAACATGACACCTCATGGCAAAGAACTCTCTGAGGGTCTGAAAAAAAGAATTGTTTCTCTACATAAAGATGGCCTAGGATATAAGAAGATTGCCAAGACCCTGAAACTGAGCTGCAGCATGGTGGCCAAGACCATACAGGTTCCTTTCAGAACAGGCCTTGGTTGACCAAAGAAGTTGATTGCACGTGCTCAGCATCATATCCAGAGGTTGTTTTGGGGAAATAGACGTATGAGTGCTGACGAGTTGGGGGTTCAGCCTGTCATGAGATTTGGTTGAGGCTGGGAGCAATAGAATGGACTTTTTTGAGTTAGGATTACATACTTGAATAGAGTTTTTTTGTTTACCAGAGTTTAGTGTCACTTCAAGTCAGAAAGTCCTTTCAATTTACCTATAGGTGTAAACTGGGTAGACATATTTTTCTAGCTCCATTGCGCTGCTCAACTTGCTTGCAGTCGATTGTGCAGATTGAAAATCTATTGCTAGCTGCTGCAATTAATGACTCCCTGTGGTGGGTGTAAGCTATTCCATAGCGTGGGATAACAATTAGTGACACACAGAGCACAGTGCATGATCGTGTATCTCACACCTTATGAACCATTTTGTTCTATTGATCTCTGTTCTTCCTATCTGTTCTCATAGCATGTGCTTGTCAAGTTTGAACTTTGGTGGATCGATGGCTTCACAACAAGAAGCAAGAAGCAGTTTTATGTGCTGCCATTTTTCTTAAACAGCAAAGCGGCGGCCACCCCTCCCCCACCCCCCCCCCCCCCAAAACCCCCACCACCACCCTCAATTTTTTTTTTTTTTATAATGATTACAATTATGCCTTACACTGCAGATCATCACAGCCTGTCACACTATAGCAAGAAATCTAAAGAACATTAAAGCATAACTCCAGCCAAAATAAAAAACAAAAAACATACAAATGAATAGCCCATTAAAAGATAAAATAACAAATCTAGCTTTTACAGCAATATTCACCTTCAGTTTAGTAATTTCCCCCACAGTACTTTTTATGCTGCTAGATATCCCTAGTCTAATGCCCCATGCACGCGGTCGGAAAATCTGATCGTGTGTGGGCTCTGACTTTTTCTGTCGGAATTTCCAACGAAAAAAGTTTGAGAGCTGGATCTAAAATTTTCCAACAACAAAATCCGATCTGACTTTTTCCGATCGTGTCTAGAGAATTCCGCCACGCATGCTCAGAAAAAATTTGGAGACGAAAGCTATTGGCTGCTGGCCTCTACGTAGTCCCGTTGTTCCAAACGTCACCTCATTCCAAATGTCACCTCGTTCCAAACGATTGGATTTTCTGACAACTTTGTGTGACCATGTGTATGCAAGTTCCGCCCAAAATCTGTCTGAAAAAATCTGAAGGATTTTGTTGTCGGAGTGTCCGACCGTCTTTATGGGGCATAAGGGTCATCATTGAACTTAATTTGTCTGAGCCCAGGTTCCCCTGGACACACCCCCAGCCTGTAAAACAAAAAAAAATGCTATATTCACCTTCAATCCAGGGATTTCCCATACAGTACTCCTTTTCCACCACTAGATGCCCCCAGTCTGGTGACCAGCATCGCTCCTTATTATTTCTTGGGATCGGGGCACTACCAGTGCAGAGCTTGCTCAGGAATGGCATCATGTAGGTGTGAGCGCATGTGCACGCAAAGTGAAGCACTATTATCACTTGACTGGGACTATTACTTAAAGCGACTACAGTGTTGCCATATTATTTTATGTTATCTGTTTATTTACTAATGTGTAGCACCTAGTGCAGTGTATTTATTTATTTGTATTGGTATTTGCACAGCAAATTTGTCACCGCAGCTTCTAATTGTATACATAAATCTATTTTTTTATATATCCTTGGCCCTTTGGTTTTATATATATACCGTATTTGCCGGCGTATAAGGCGACTGGGCGTATAAGACGACCCCCTATTTTTCAAGTGAAAACATAGGTTTTGGGCAATACTCGCGGTATAAGACTACCCCCCTTCTGAGGCAACACCATTTAAAAAAAAAACATTAGAACCATTAAAAAACACAAAGAAAGAATGCCAACTACTCATCCGCCATGCTGTGATATGTCATAAAGTAAATCAAACAATAATAACACAAACAGATCAGTGGAATGTCACAACTCTGGAAAGTCAAATTTTTCACTAACCAAACCTATACCACTTTTGGGTTACATTCTATGGGAATTGTCCACCAAAATGCATTTAATAACCCCCCTGTCATATGTCCCAGATTTACCGGTCCCTCTTGGGTGCCTGGGACCTTAAAGGCAAACAGCAGGATGTATAGTAGTAGGAGATCAGTGAATGGATTTACCCAGGGAAGTATGGTGAGCGGTGTATTATTTTAATGAATACAACGCCTGCTTGGATTGGCAGAGGCTGTAGCATCATCAGCCCTTGCCTCTCTCTCTCTCTCAAAGCCAATCCGAGCAGGGTACTCTATGTTCATTAATAGAATACATCGCTCGCGGGTATTGGCTCAACGGCGTATACTGTTTGTAGCTGAAGCCACATACAGTATTAGCAGACATTTGGGGGCTGACATCCATCGGGCAGCATTGTATACCCGGCGTATAAGACGACCCCCGATTTTTGGGCATTCTTTTTAAGTGTAAAAGGTAGTCTTATACGCCAGAAAATACAGTATATATATCTTTTGAATCACTACTATTGTTCAGTGTTCATTAAAGCAGCCATAGATCTATTTAATCACATGGGGAGTAGAAGTTTTGATGTGGAAGACCTATTCAAAAAAGCTGATAATGTACAACAATGTGATTTAGATCAATGGTTCAAACAACTTAAAACCTCCATGGATAAACAGATATATAACAAAATAACACAAAATAACATCTAGAAGCCTCAGGTGGAACTTAGGTCCCAACGATGGAATGAAAATTACAAGAGGCTGTACAAAAATAGAAAATGACACCTAAACAAAAATTAAATAAAGAAGTACTCTAGAGACAAAAAAATGATGGCACCAATAAAATCTATTAGTGGCAGGAGAATAAGAACGGAGAAAATGTGAGTAACACTGTAGAAAATAGAAATGTCCAGGTGATACAGGACAGTTTCTCCAGATCTCAAAATAATAATGCCTACACTCCACCACATCAATTTACCTCCTCCCAAGTACTCTGTCCCAAGATATGAACCGGTACAATGGTACAATATGCACAATACCACTCACCCATCCTTCATAGAGGCCCACCAGTTCACTCTAGAGTAGACCATGGAGGGGCAGAGGGAGAGGGAGAGGTACAAACAATAATCAATAGTATACTAGAGATCCCCGGGGGGGGGGGGGTGAAATGGAGAGAATGAAGAGAGCCCTACAAACCTTACCCCGGGACCCCCAATACAATGCCCCAGCGGGAACCCCCTTGGGAAATGTGGGTGAAGAGGGGGTAGATCACACAAAAAGAAAAAGAGAAAACTAGGAGAAGGTGTATTTAATCTTAGCAGAGTTGCACTTACAGACCAAGAGTTATACGTGTTAAACCAAGGTCTGAAATAGGCACCTACTAAGAACCTAGATAAATTTGAAGCATACATTGATTTACAAGTATTTGTTTGAACATTGGCTATTAAAAAACATTTTTTTTAAATGGTTGAAGTAGACTTTAGAGAAATTCCTATAAAAAAGGATTTTAAGGAAAAACAAATATGGGAATTAGGAATATAGAAAAACAGAAAAACATTGTAATATGTCCAGCTGACAAGGGGTGGGTGGGGGGGGGGGGGGATTATTGTTGTTCTTAATAAAGAGGATTATGAGACAGAAAAGAAATGCAACATATCCTCAGTGATGAAAGTACATACAAGAAAATCAACAAGAATCCCACTAAAGAGCTAAAAACAGCACTACGGGATTTCGTTAATGAAGCAGGAGACGTTTTGAACAAAAGAGAATCAAGGTACTTGATTCCGGATGTGCGAATTATGCCGGTACTATACCAAGTACCAAAGTTACATAAAAATGCAGAGCAACCACCAGGCAGAACAATTTTGAGTGGTATAAACACATTATTCTCCAGGTTAGGGGAGTACATTGATGTGTATCCCCAATCATTAGTGAGTAAAAGTTCTAGCTATCTCAAGGACAGTAAGGATGTCATTAACTACTTACAAGTCCTAGTGGATGACAATAGTATACTGGTTACAGTAGATGTAGAGTCGTTGTATACCAATATTCGACAATCCAATGCCATGAAAACGGTCAAATGGGCAATGTATAAGTACACCAACTTAAAATATAAACAGAAACAATTTATACTTTGAGGTTTGAATCTCGCTATGACAAATAATTTTTACTGGTATGGTGGTCAGCACTATAACCAAATTAAGGGTGTCTCAATGTGGGCAAAACTTGCCCCCAGTGTTGCTAACATCTTCCTCAACAAGTGGGAGGATGAGGCAATATATGAAGACATATGGCCAGATCTGCAGGTATACCGCATATGTATAGACGGTATAATTTTGGTTTGGCAGGGGACAGCCGCTACCTTAAATGAATTTATTGCACATAATAATAACATATATGGAATTAAATTCACAGTTAGCATACATGTTCAATATGCTGACTTTTTGGATTTGCATATTTTCAGGGATGGTGACAAGCTTTGAGTGGTATAAACACATTATTCTCCAGGTTAGGGGAGTACATTGATGTGTACCCCCAATCATTAGTGAGTAAAAGTCCTAGCTATCTCAAAACCCACTTCAAAACAATGGTGCAGCTTCTTTAGGGCGGATTGCAGGCGCTATTTCTAACGCTATAGCGCCTGCAAAACGCCCTGGTGTGAAAGGGGTGTAAAGGCCAATTTATGCGTATACGCAGAAATTGCTCAGCCTTTAAATATTATGTAGATCAGATGTTTTGCTACAAAGAGGCTAGGCTACTGGAAGTCAAAGATTCGGTGGGGAGAATGAATAGGGAAACCCTCCTAGAATCCAACCACAAAGTGGTGACACCCCGAGACATTACTTTCATTATGGGTTTCAATAAACAGTATAAACACCTGCAAAAAAAGTATTAAAAATACTGGCCAATTTTACAGAAAGATCCTACACTTAATCAAATCCTACCAAGTAGACCCAAATGTATTTACCGCAGAGCCCCTGGGTTAAGAACTAAATTAGTAAAAATTATTCCTGCCCCCCCCCCCCCCCCCAATTCATCAAGGATGACTATGTTTGATATTAAAGGTTTTTATAGATGTGGGAGGTGTGGTCCCTGTAAGAGTACCCATGTAGCACCTAGGAAACAGATAACTTTCAGGTCGCACCAAATACAGAAACAATATTCTATAAAAAAAAAAACTTTATTACATAGTTACATATTAGTCAGGTTGAAAAAAAGACACAAGTCCATCTAGTTCCACCATAAAAAATAAATAAACCAAATAAATAAAATAATAAATAAATAAAATAAAAAATATCATACGATCCCATATACCCAATCCTATACCCACAGTTGATCCAGAGGAAGGCAAAAAAAACCCCCAGAAAAGCAGGATCCAAATTGCTACAGCGGGGGAACAAATTCCATCCTGAGAGAGGCAAATGGATTTTCCCTGGATCAACTTTACCTATAAATGTTAGTACCCAGTTATATTCTGTACATTTAGGAAATAATCCAGTCCTTTCTTAAAGCAATCTACTGAGCTGGCCAGAACCACCTCTGGAGGGAGTCTACTCCACATTTTCACAGCTCTTACTGTATTTGGAGATGAAATCTCTTTTCCTCTAGTTGTAAAGAGTACCCCCTTGTCCTCAGTGTTGACCGTAAAGTGGATAACTCAAAACCAAGTTCACTATATGGACCCCTTATGTATTTATACGTGGTAAACATATCCACCCCTTAATCTCCTCTTCTCGAGAGTGAATAAATTCAATTCCTCTAATCTTTCCTCATATTTGAGCTCCTCCATGCCGCTTATCAGTTTGGCTGCACTTTCTCCAGTTCCCGATATCCTTTTTGAGAACTGGTGCCCAAAACTGAACTGCATATTCCAGATGAGGTATTACTAATGATTTGTACAGGGGAAAAATTATATCTTTCTCTCTGGAGTCCATACCTCTCTTAATACAAGAAAGAACTTTGCTCGCTTTGGAAACCATAGCTTGGCATTGCATGCTATTATTGAGCTTATGATCTACCAAAACCCCCAGATCCCTCTCCGCCATTTATTCCCCCAGTTGTACCCCCCCCCCCCCTTGTATGTATGATACATGCATATTCTTAACCCCCAGGTGCATAACTTTACATTTATCAACATTAAACCTCATCTGCCACATAGTCGCCCAATTAGTGCACTGAGGTTGGCTTGTAAATTGGGGACATCCTCTAAGGACGTTATTCCACTGCATAGCTTAGTGTCACCTGCAAAAACAAAAATGTTACATTTAATCCCAGACCCAATATCATTTATAAAGATATTAAAAATTAAGGGTCCCAGCACTGAACCTTGGGGTACACCACTGATAACCTTAGACCATTCAGAGTAAGAATCATTAACCACTACTCTCTGAATTCTGTCTTTTAGACAGTTTTATATTTATTTACAAACTGATATTTCCAAGCCTGTAGACTTTATCTTACACGCTAGCCGTGTGTGGGGACCTGTGTCAAATGCTTTTGCAAAATTCAAGTACACCATTTCCACCGCTGTTTCGCTTTGGAGGTGGTACAGATGAGGCAGCCGACAATGGAAGCCCCATAGTGACTCTATGGGTCCTGTCACTTCCCATTCATTTCCCAGTCATTGTTGGCTGTGTCCTCTGCAGAGCTTCCACTGCAGGAGACCAGAGCGGCTTCAAAAAAGGTATGTATAGTGATTTCTTCTTTACAGGGCTAAATAGATTAGATCTAGTAGTCTTAGAAGAATAGTAGAATAGTCTTAGACCGTGGATGCCTGTAGATTGAGAGATTTTAGTGTTAGGTAAAATTCTACTTTAAATGATGATATGTAAATATAGATTTATGGCCAAATTCTGGTGACTTGCAGAATGGTAATGAAGCGTATATTATTTGTGCCTTATTTTACAGCTCGTCATTTGTTCAAGGTGGTTATGTACTTATTAAATCTCTTTTTATCTCTGAGAACACAGTGTAACTCACAATTATTTGTTGGGACACAAAACACTTTTTTTTATTCCGCATCCGATCCCAGGCACAACATGAGTCCACAGCGACTGGCAATGCTGACAGGTGTTTGCATCTCTGTAAATCAGGAATATGCTTAACGCAATAACGTCAGCCAAGTTTTCCAATTATTCAGCGGCAATGCATTCAGAACAAACTGAGTTGCGGCCTTGAAATTGTAACACTTGAGGATAAGACACATTCTTGCAATAAAAAAAAAGATTATTTAGACAAAAACTGCCTGTTTACAACACAATACAACACAAGACAGCAAACATAAAAAAAAAAAATCTGTTCCTTGTCATGAATTTTAGATTCAATTGGCGTTCGTTTAGGGTTCTATTTACAAAAGATTGCTGTGTGATTTGCATATTGATCTTACATTTTACAGTATTTATCATTTACAAAGAGGACTCACCTATCAGCATACAAGACAAGAAAGGTGTACATAAGTGGGACTTTTAAGGTGCCAAATATAAGGTAAAATTATAATTAAAATCTTTTTTTATTATTATTGTAAAGAAAAACTCTCAGTGAAGCAGTTGAATCATAGATTTTAACAATCGTGCAACTTAAAAACCTCACAAAATCCCCCACCCCCCCAATTTAATTACAACCTTATGTATCTTTATTACATTACATATGCGCCATTACATATCCAAATATGTTATATGGGTAATTAAGTAGTTCCAGTAGAATTCATTAAAGTGAATAAGGTACAGGTGGCGTCTTGTTCTTCAACACATTTCCAGAGTTTTTCATTCCAAAAATAAAAAAAAGATTTCAATTATATTTTTGTGTTAGTTGTGGCTCCTTAAAAGTCCCACAGATGTTCACCTTTTTGCTGTCTATCAAAATGGGCATATGATGCCAGTCGATAACCCATTAATCCTTCTTCTTCTGTATATACACTGAATGTCTATAACTTTATGACGAAACACTTAGCATTGAGAAGGTCCCCCTTTCGCTGTCAATATAGCACACCCTTTTCCACCAACACATCTCTAAGCCATAATGGTATGCACTCCACTAGACCTCTGAAGGTATACTGTGGTATCTATCATCAAGCCTTCAGTAGCAGATCCTTTAAGTCCTGTAAGTTGTGAGGTGGGCCCCCCAACGATCTGACTTATTTTTCCAGCACATCCCACAAATGATCGATTGGGTTGAGATCTCGAGAACGTGGAAGTCAACACCTCTCACTTGTTATTGTGTTCTTCAAACAATTCTTGAACCATGTTTACAGTGTGGCATGGTGCTTTATCCTACTAAAAGAGGCCATCAGGTAATAGGGTTTCTATGAAGGGGTGTATTTCATTAGCAGCAATATTTAACTAGGTGGCATGTGTCACCACCTCCAACAACTCATCTTCTTCAAATAGTGCATCCTGGTGTCATCTCTTAAGCGACCCACATGGGAGGGTGCTTGCAAATATCCTAGATTTGGGCTTTAAAAACCAAGACTCGCCCAACACATTTCAAAATAAAACAAGACTTGGCCATCAGCACTGCACATGTAGCAAATTCTGTAAAAATTATAGCTGATTGCTGTAAAATATAGATGAGTGAATTCCCAGCAAACATTTGCAGTGCCTGACAGCTACTGAAAAAGCCATTTGGTCAGTCTTTGCTCTGCAACCACATATTATAATGTTATATCCAGTGGCAGCTGGTGCTCAATATTTTGGGGGGGGAGGCAAATAAACCTGCCCTCGCCTTTCACAACTGCCACCACTCCATGTGGGACAGATGGGGAGGCGGCGATCTGACGGGAAGGTGGCGATCAGTCCGGGGTTACCTGCACCTTGCTCCAGCTTGTACAGATGTTGCTTTCCTACCGGCCAAAGAGCTAGTGGGTCCTGAGACCCGATTGGCCAGGAGTCGACTCCCTGGCCAATCGGGTCTCTGGACCTGCTTCCTGATTGGCCCCAGAGGAGAAGCAGGAAGATATCAGCAAATATTAATTTGCTAATGTCTCTCAACTGTGTAGGCTCAGGGGGCAGTGCTCTGTGCCCCGAGCCCACCTTTTTTTGAAGCCAATTAGAGCTTCATTGAAAACCCCATTGAAATCCATGCATCCGACCCCTGCATGTAGATTAGGGGCCAGGCGCATGCATTAAGGGGGCAGCACCCCTGCTCCCCTAATGGAGCGGCCACCACTGGTTATCTTTATAATATTGTGGTAATCCAGCAATGCAGAAGTGTCCATGCCAGCCAGTTTCCAATGGTCCACTTTTTCTGACGTCACTACTGAGATTTCTCCTCTGGATCCTGAGAGTTCCATACTGCCGAATAGCTAATAGGGAGTGCCCATGTCATGCAGGTAGTGAAGTAGACACCCCAGAAGGGACCCCACCTTTTGTACACAGAAAAAAAAATTAAGACCGAAACATCACTAGACAGTGGATTTTGGTTAGTTAAAAGGCCAGTTGGAGTGGATAGGATGTGTGTGGGCAGGAGTAGGGCTTTGATATATAATAGAGGATTCCCAAAGCACCATGAGTTATCCAAAGACACAGCTCCCAACTATTCCTGATTTCAAGGGACTGTCACTGATTTGGAACAAAGTCCCTCTGACCCTCTTTCCTGCTCCTTTGTCCCTCATATTGGTGTGATCTATATAGTTGTATATAAAATTCATTTTTTATCTTTCAAAAAGTGTTTGCATTTGTAATTTTTTAAAGCCATTGTAAAGGAATAGTAGCGAAGAAAGCACTTATGGATTGAAGTATTTTTTTTTGTTTAATTTGTCCCTTAAGGGGGCATGGCAGAGGGTGTGTCCTATGCTTACATACCTTTGCTAATAGGTGTCCCGCATTCCAATCTTAAAAAGTTGGAAGGTATGGAGAGGAATGGTTAGCGAGGGGGGAATCACAACTTCTATGTGAATTTCAACTTGAGCCACTGAGCTCTGTGAACAACAATGTATTTACATCAGAAGAGAAAGGGAAACCAGAAAACATGAAGCCAAAACTCCTACCTTCTCATTGGTTATCAGAATACATGCTAAATATACACAAAATGTCTTATTTGCCTGTCCAAAAAAAGCAAATGCTTTGATTTATTTATTTTTTTAGCCCTGACCATAATAAAGAAAATATGTATGAAGCCACTCTGAATCCCTTTAATGTCTGTTTTTCCTTGCAGAATGCCTACATCCTTTATTACATGGCAATAGTTGGACATGCCCTCTCTATTGTCTCCCTGCTAATTTCCCTTGGAATTTTCTTCTACTTCAAGTAAGTGCCACCGGAATGCATAATTTCGATTTTAATTGTTTTTGATTTCCAGGGTTACATATTAATGAAAAACAGAGGGGAGGAATACTGATTTGTATGGAAATGGAATTTGTTCACTAGCTAATGTAAGTCACATCTTATTTTTCTCTCCAGTCTCAATACCCAAAACACAAAGCTCATTTTGAACTCCAGACAGTCTGCAGAACTTCATGCGCACAGATGTGGATGACTCAACTTTTCTAATGCGGTAGATTGTGCTGGGTGTCGTGGGGGCAAGGTAGTGTCCCAGCACTTTTTTCTCAAGCGCATATTAGAAAGGAGGTGACACGTCTCCTACCACCCCTCTGATGCCCCTCATGTATATACAGTATCTCACAAAAGTGAGTACACCCCTCAGATTTTTGTAAATATTTTATTATATCTTTCATGTGACAACACTGAAGAAATGACACTTTGCTACAAGGTAAAGTAGTGAGTGTACAGCTTGTATAACAGTGTAAATCTTCTGTTCCCTCAAAATAACTCAACACACAGCCATTAATGTCTAAACCGCTGGCAACAAAAGTGAGTAAACCCCTAAGTAAAAATGTCCAAATTGAGCCCAAGTAGCCATTTTCCCTCCCTGGTGTCATGTGACTCATTAGTGTTACAAGGGCTCAGGTGTGAATGGGGAGCAGGTGTGTTAAATTTGGTGTTATCGCTCTCACTCTCTCATACTGGTCACTGGAAGTTCAGCATGGGACCTCATGGCAAAGAACTCGCTGAGGATCTGAAAAAAAGAATTGTTGCTCTACATAAAGATGGCCTAGGCTATAAAAAGATTGCCAAGACCCTGAAACTGAACTGCAGCACGGTGGCCAAGACCATACAGCGGATTAACAGGACAGATTCCACTCCTCGCCATGGTCGACCAAAGAAGTTGAGTTCACATGCTCAACGTTATATCCAGAGGTTGTCTTTGGACAGTAGACGTATGAGTGCTGCCAGTATTGCTGCAGAGGTTGAAGGGGTGTCTGTTAGTGCTCAGACCATACGCTACACACTGCATCAAATTGGTCTGCATGGCTGTCGTCCCAGAAGGAAGATGATGCACAAGAAAGCCCACAAACAGTTTGCTGAAGACAAGTAGACTAAGGACATGGATTACTGGAATCATGTCCTGTGGTCTGATGAGACCAAGATAAACTTATTTGGTTCAGATGGTGTCAAGCATGTGTGGCAGAAACCAGGTGAGGAGTACAAAGACAAGTGTGTCTTGCCTACAGTCAAGCATGGTGGTGGGAGTGTCATGGTCTGGGGCTGCATGAGTGCTGCCAACACTGGGAAGCTACAGTTCATTGAGGGAATCATGAATGCCACCATGTACTGTGACATACTGAAGCAGAGCATAATCCTCTTCCTTGGAGACTGGCTGCAGGGCAGTATTCCAACATGATAATGACCCCAAACACACCTCCAAGATGACCACTACCTTGCTAAAGAAGCTGAGGGTAAAGGTGATGGACTGGCAAGCATGTCTCCAGACCTAAACCCTATTGAGCATCTGCGGGGCATCCTCAAACGGAAGATGGTGGAGCGCAAGGTCTCTAACATCCACCAGCTCCATGATGTCGTCATGGAGGAGGGGAAGAGGACTCCAGTGGCAACCTGTGAAGCTCTGGTGAACTCCATGCCCAAGAGGATTAAGGCAGTGCTGGAAAATAATGGTGGCCACACAAAATATTTGAAACTTTTCACTTAGGGGTGCACTCACTTTTGTTGCCAGCGGTTTAGAAATGAATAGCTGTGTGTTGTGTTATTTTGAGGAAACAGCAAATTTACACTGTTATACAAGCTGTACACTCACTACTTTACATTGTAGCAAAGTGTCATTTCTTCAGTGTTGTCACATGAAAAGATATAATAAAATATTTACAAACATGTGAGGGGTGTACTCACTTTTGTGAGGTGCTGTGTGTATACAAAGTATATGATTGTACTTGATTTTCCCATTTCTTTGTCATCCACAGATAAATAATAGATAAGTTGTAGGAGATAAACCTTCTCCTGTGCTCTTGTTGAGAGTGTGATCTCTGGCTTTCCATGTGTTCAGGTTCCAGCGGTCTTCAGGCTGGTCATGTGCCACACAAGGTTTTCTTCCTCATATGATCTTATCCAGCAATGGGCACTCTTTGGTTATGCAGAGCATGGTATTGACATGACGTATGCACAGCTCACCGCATCATTGCATGTGATTGCAGGGTGATGTGGTCATGCCCTTGAGCACACTGACAACCTGCACTCACTGTAACTCACCAGCCTTTCAGCCCAAAAGACATCTAGTGCCCTAAAGCTATTACAGTTAAGGATATCACCTGCAAGGAGGTGAGTATTGCAGCCAGAGCTCCTTTTTAATTTTTTAAATTCCAAAGAGACCCTCTTTTCAAAAAAATAAAGTCTGTAGTTGGGCTTTAACTATTGGTAGCTCAAATGTAGATGACTGCTGTGAATAGTTATTGCACCGTTATGCACGCTCATAGTGTTAACACATGTGGAGATATTTAAATGATAACCCCCAACATCCCTTGTAAGTGTTATACCTGTCTGCTTTTCTTAGGTTTAGACATACACTATATTGCCAAAAGTATTGGGACGCCTGCCTTTACACACACATGAACTTTAATGGCATCCCAGTCTTAGTTTGTAGGGTTCAATATTGAGTTGGCCCACCCTTTACAGCTATAACAGCTTCAACTCTTCTGGTAAGGCTGTCCACAAGGTTTCAAGGTTTAGGAAGGTGTCTATGGGAATGTTTGATCATTCTTCCAGAAGAGCATTTGTGAGGTCAGGCACTGGTGTTGGACGAGAAGTCCTGGCTCACAATTCATCCCAAAGGTGTTCTATCGGATTTCCTCCCCCTCGCCTACCTGTGAATGTAACGATAAACAGCTTTTACCATGTGAATACTCTTTTATACGGGAAGGAAAGTAGGTAGGTATAGATGAAAGGAAGGTATAGGTGGAAGGTAGGAAGGAAAATATAGAAGGAAGAAAGGAAGGAAGATAAATATGGATAGAAAAAGTGATGGAAGATATATAGGGAAGGAAGGAAGATATGATAAGAAAGAAGGTATGGAAGGAAGGAGGGAAGGAAGATATAGATGGAAGGAAGGAAAATGTAGATGGAAGGAAGGTAAAGAAGGAAGCTATAGATGAAAAGAAGAAAGGCTGGGAAATATATATGGAAGGAAGGAATAGAAGGAAGGAAGGAAAGAAGGAAGGTATTTATAAATTGAAGTAAGATAAGGAGGAAAGGAAGGAAGGAAGGAAGGAAGGAAGGTATAGATGAAGGAAGGAAGATGTACTGTAGATGAAAGGGAGGAAGGAAAATGTAGATGTGTAGAAGGAATTTAGAGAAGCAAGGAAGATAGAGATGGAAGGAAGAACAGTTTGAAGATAAATATGGAAGGAAGGAAGGTATGGATGGAAGGAAGTAATATATAGATGGAAGGAAGGAAGGAAGGAAGGTATAGATGAAGGAAGGTAGATATACTGTAGACAGAAGGGATGAAGGAAAATATGGATGGAAGGAAGGAAGGTATAGATGAAGGAAGGAAGGTAGATATACTGTAGACAGAAGGGATGAAGGAAAATATGGATGGAAGGAAGGAAGGTATAGATGAAGGAAGGAAGGTAGATATACTGTAGACAGAAGGGATGAAGGAAAATATAGATGGAAGAAAGGAAGGTAGAGGAGGAAGCAATAGATATAGGAAGATATATAAGACATATAAGGAAGAAAGAATAGAAGATATATATGGAAGGAAGGTATAGATGGAAAGAAGGAAGGACAGTATAGATGGAAGGAAGATAGATATAGAGAAACTGTTGAAATAGGATTGGTCATGATGAAATAAAAGCGTATTTGATAAATAATTGAAATGCTGCCCATGTTTTGTGTTTTAGGAGCCTAAGCTGTCAGAGGATTACACTTCATAAAAACTTGTTTTTCTCCTATGTCCTGAATTCCTTATTTACTATCGTCCATCTTACAGCTGTGGTCCCAGATTTGGACCTGGTGAAAAGAGACCCGGTAAGCATTTACACTTCTCGTTTGTGAGAAAAAGTCCAGGTCTCATTTATTTCTTCAGCCATCTGACAGATTTCTTTATACAATTTTTTTTTTTTTCTTTTTTCAACTGAATATTGAATACACAACAACAGGATTCCCTCAGCACTAGGAATTAGCTAAAGAGACAGCACAGCAGTGGCGCCGGCGGCCTGCCTTGCAGCACTGCTTAGTCTGAAGCGGTATTAAACCCAAAAGAAAACATTTATCATATTGAAGTAGAAAACTACTACTAGCTTCTGGGTTCTATGTCAAGCGGATTTCCTGCTGCATTGTAAACACAGAAAGTCGGACGCTCAGAGCGGCCACCATTGGGAGAATGCTTTGCATTTCCTCAATGAATGCAAAGCATTATCTGATTAGATGAGGTGGAGAGCATGATGACACTGCCTGGCCTCTCATCTAATCATATAATGATTTTCATTTATTAAGAAATTGCAAAGTATTCTCTGAATGGCACTCGTGCCTAGCTGCCAATCTCCTTGCTTCATCATGCAGCAGGGCAGATGCTTAGGATGGGACCCAGAAGCTAGTGGAGATCAGTGGAGCAGTGGTGTCTATTAAGGCGATGTCCAGCTTCTAGAGGGATCACACAGGTTTGTATGTATGGCTATTTTTTCATAGTTTACATTGGTCCAAGCCTGACCAATGTAACTATGAAAAAATAGCCATACCTGGAATTCTTCTTTAAAGTAGATCGAACCCCTACCTGCATTAATATTAGCTTTCTAAAGCACTGTGTATCATGAACAGTTCTCATGTTATGCTTAATCAAGCAGTGTAACAGATGTTTTGGGGTTTTAGGGTTATCCTTTTGAAAACGTTTGTCTCTTCCACAGTCTAAGGCCAAAGAAGACAATCAGGTCCACTTGTCAGTTTTTCAGGTGACCTGATCGCATGGTGCATTCAGCCCTATGGAGCGGCGAATGTTAGCAGTGACATGTCCGCTGACACCCGCTGCTATCCGATCAGATCCTGTCTGTGAAATCCAGATAGATGGAGACCCTATTTTTCATCCATGGTGGATGGGATCGGATGAAAACGGACAGGCAGTCAATTTTCATCTCTTCTCCCCATAGAGGACAGATCCATCTCTGCACAGTGAGTGGAGACGGACCTGCTCAGTGGTCGCTGAGCATAACCGAGTCTGCCGGGTGGAAAGCCCATGTGAAAGGACCCTTAAACAGCTTTTCTCAACATTTTACCCCAGAGGAAACCTTTAAATAATTTTCACATCTCAGTGAATCTGCTAAAAGCAATTCATTGGTGGTCAGTGAGAAGAATGCCCCTCACATTGGTGGCCAGGAGGGAAAATCCCCCCCTTTTAGACAGAAAGAAACATCATTAGTGTCATGCAGTTGCATCTGCTCTGGAACTATGGAGGCATCATCAGAAGGGAGGTCAATCATCCACAGTTCAAGGAACCCCTATCAACCTCTAGAGCAGCTTTTCTCAACCTTTTCAACACAAAGGAGCCCTTAAAAAAATTCCAGTCTCAGGGAACCCCTGCTAAAAATTACTATAGCTGCAACTCATGATACATGAGTGTGATGGTCAGTGGGAAGAATGCTCCTAAGGCCGCGTACACACGCGGGGACTGTTCGCCCAACTTTGTCCGTCAAACAGTTTCGGCAAACAGTCCGCTCAAAATTAGCATGGACGGACATGGCCACACACGACGGACGAACAGTTTGCTGAAACCGTGCGCGATGACGTGAACGGCACGTACGACGGGACGAAAAATACGACGTCCTATACACTGCATTATAACTTTCGGCGTGTAAATCCTTTCTGAGCATGCGCCGAACTTAGTTTGACGAACAAGCCTACACACGAGGGGACTGTTTGCCGAAACACTGTTCAGCGGACAAAGTTGGGCGAACAGTCCCCGCGTGTGTACGCGGCCTTACACTAATGCTCACACGATCGGATTTTCCATCGGAAAAATCTTGGATGGTTTTTCCGACAGAATTCCGCTCAAGCTTGGCTTGCATACACACGGGTCACACAAAAGTTCTCTGAACTTTCGACCTTCAACAACACGTGACGTACAACACTATGACAAGCCGAGAAAATGAAGCTCAATGCTTCCGAGCATTCGTTGAATTGTTTTCGAGCATGTGTTGGAATTTTGCACGTCGGAATTGCTACAGACGATCGGAATTTCCGATTGTAACTTTTTCCGACTGAAAAATTGAGAACCTGCTCTCAATCTTTTGCTGGCAGGAATTCCACCAGCAAAAGTCAGATGGAGCATACACACAGTCAGAATTTCCGACCATTGGACTTTTGCTGGCGGAATTTCCGATTGTGTGTACAGGGCATTATGGTCATTGGGAAGCATTAGCTCCTTACAGATATCTAAAAATATCAATGGTGTCAGTGGGAATTTATCTACGAGGCAAAATTTTGCTGATTGCTCAAGGAACCCCTAGCAACCCCTGGAGGAACCCTGGTTGGGAAACCCTGCTCTAGAGGAACCCTATAGTTCCATGGAAGCAAAGTTGAGAATGACTGGTCTAAATCCTACATATTGAATCATGTTGATTAAGGAAGCACAGTTTTTTTTACTATTATTTTTACCATGTATAGTCTTTGGTGAACCTCAAACCCAGAACCTCACCGCCACTATGGCTTTACAATTGGCCTTGTATTTTGCCAGGTCGATATTGCATTTTGTGGTTCCATGTTGAAATACCAGGATTGCATTAGCCACCCAAGAGAGTGCTTTGAGGTCTGCCACAAGAAGGATGCAGTTGGTATTTTAGAACCCCAGACAGCTATTATAGATAGCAACATAACCTTTGCAATAATGGATGAGCATTAGCTCAGAAACAAAAAAAAAAAAAAATCATCCACATACTATTTAGCCACTTGAATGTATATTTAAATATATTGAGCGGACTGTCAGATCTATACATTTTTAGTGGAGTAGAACAAATTAACTTGCAGCTAGTCTAGCTTTTCTCATTATCACACTCAATGAAGTGAATAATTAACAGTATTTGAATAACTGGTGGGAAAAAATAGGTAAAGGAGGAGGTACAGGTCCTCTGGTAAAATAATTACTCCATGTAATAGAATTATGAACTTGCTTGGAATGCTCTAGAGTCTAGGTAATTATTAACATGTGCAAAAATTGGGTCTATGTTTTAAAGCGTGCATGTACTTAAAGTGTATCTTAAAACGACCCTTAAAAATTGCAGGCAAAAGCACAGAAAAATAAATGATGTTACATTCTCACTTGCAGTAATTTGTCTTTTCCATACATTATTTTATATTGCATATTATTAGGATATTTACTGTGCTGGCCTAATGTTTTTTAGCGCTGAAAGCTGAAAATACCGGCCACTAAATGATGCTCATAAAAATTTCCTGCACTACTTAGCGCCATCTAGTTGCCAAATACTGTATTTTCTATTTTAAATCACTGGAAAATCTTTGACTAGCAGAGGAAAGAGCCTAATAACATTAGTTGTTTGCTCCTTTCGCACAAAATGAAGGTACATGCACTTCCACTGGGCAAATGTTTGGCCAAATTTTTAATAACTACACCCCGTTGGGTAACCATGGTTAATTTCAGAAAGGACATACAGTAGGTGCCGCCGACATTGTGTTTCCAGCGCGACAGTATCACGCTGGTTCCCGGCGACAGGCTTCTCGTCATTTTCCTATAGCAGTCAGAGCGACACTACAATGTCGCCTCACTCATGAAGCCTGCATGCCTTCTCGGGGGCATACCAGGCCCTTAGGTCTGGCAGGGATTTTAAGGGGAATCCCCTTCGCCGAAAAAAAACGGCGTGGGGGTCCCCCCAAAATTCATACCAGACCCCTATCCGAGCACGCAGCCCGGCCGGTCAGGAAAGGGGGTGGGGACGAGTGGCCCCCCCACCCCAAAGCACCTTGTCCCCATGTTGATGAGGACAAAGGCCTCTTCCCGACAACCCTGGCCGTTGGTTATCGGGGTCTGCGGGCGGGGGGCTTATCGGAATCCGGGAGCCCCCTTATTAAACTGGGATCCTGGCCCCCCACCCTATGTGAATGAGTATGGGGTACAATGTACCCCTACCCATTCACCTGTGAAAAAAAATTACAAAAAAACACACACACAAGGGTTAAAATAGTTTATTGCACAGCTCCGGGGGTCTTCGGTCTTCGGGGGTCTTCTCGCCGGACTCCTCTGCTATCTTCTGCTAGCTCTTTTGCTAGCGGAGGAGCCCGGCTTTCTTCTTTGTCGCCGCCCTCTTCTTCCGACTTCGGGGGTCTTGTCCCCCTCTTCGGTTCTTCTTGTAATACACAGTCTCACCCTACTTTGCACATGCTCCATTGCTCTCTATGTTTAGGCACTGTGCTGAATTTGTAGAGGCTGGCCTGCTGACAGCCTAAAAAATTACTGCTGCTCCGGGGGTCTCTGGGCTTCAGCAAAATGGCAGCCTCCAGCAAGAAGAAACAGGAATAATGCTGGAGGCAATTTATAGCACACACTAATTTTGGTAGTGCAATTATGAATGTGGAATGTATGTTCCTTGCTAAGGAATGTTATTTTTTTTTATCAAGTTGTTATAGGTAAAGTTCCGCTTTAAAGAGGAACTGCAGTCTGCTCACATAATTTGTAATAAAAACATCTTTTCCATTCTGAAGCTTCCCTAGAACCACTTTGCATATTATTTTATATATACAGTAAAACCTTGGATTGCAAGCATAATTCGTTCCGGAAGTATGCTTGTAATCCAAAGCACTTGTATATCAAAGCAAATTTTCCCATAAGAAATAATGGAAACTCAGATTATTCGTTCCACAATCATTTATTCATAAGTTCTTCGGTTAATAGTCAATATAAAAAGATTATAGCAATGTGATAGGTTGTGTAAATGTCCGTCCACAAAGGGAAGCCTCCACAAGGGGATTAGAAGCAAAATTCAGGAGCTACAGAGTATAAAAGAGAAGAGAGGCGCCTCTAATACCACGTACACACGATCAGATTTTCCATCTGAAAATTAAGAGAAATGCTTCAGAGCATGCGTAACATTGTGTCCGAGCATGCATAGGAATTTTGCGCATTGGAATTGCTAAAGACGATCTGAATTTCTGTTCGGAACTTTTTCCGACCGAAAAATTGAGAACCTGCTCTCAATCTTTTGTTGGCGGTAATTCCACCAGGAAAAGTCCGATGGAGCGTACACACGATTGGAATTTCCGACCAAAAGCTCTCATCGGACTTTTGCTGGCAGAATTTCCGAACGTGTGTATGGGGCATTCATGTAGCAATATGGATCTAACCACTGTCAGTCTGCAATTGTGACCAGGAAGACTACCCTGCAGTAGAGCCTTCTGAAAGCGAGGCTTGAAGCGCTCAAGGAACACAGTGTGGAAGGGATGATGTTGATGGTGGTGCGGAGGACTGTCTATGTGGACAGCTTTACCTCGGATGCCTACATACTTAAATGTGCCTGTTTTAATCATCATCCATGTGAGTTGCTAAATGTAGTACCCTCATTAAATGTATTGCTATGCTTAGAGGCACCTCTCTTCTCTTTTATACTCAGTTATGAAATGACCACAGCTGGACTGGGACAGAAATTTGGCCCTGGACTTCATCCAGACAGGCCCACTTACATTTTGAGTGTCCCATCAGCACTCCCTTACATCAGAGTGTCCCATTACCAGCCCCCTTACAACAGAGTATCCCATCAGCACCCCTTACATCAGAGTGTCCCATTACCAGCCCCCTTACAGAGTGTCCTATCAGCACCCCCTTACATCAGAGTGTCCCATCAGCAGCCCCCTTACATCAGAGTGTCCCATCAGCAGCCTCCTTACATCAGAGTGGCCCACTGAGCCATCGGCCCACCGGGAAATCCCGGTAGTCCCGATGGCCAGTACATGCCTGGAAATGACGGTACTTGTATACAAAGATATCGCTTGTATATCAAGTCAAAATGTATTTAAAAAATTTGCTTGTCTTGCAAAACGCTCTTAAACCAAGTTACTCTCAAACCAAGGTTTTACTGTAGTGTGATTCTGTACTTGCCAGATATGCTGCAGAAATCTCCCTCCTCTATGTCTGGCTACATCCATTTTAATTGTGGGCAGCTGAATCTGCTGCCTGTTCACCTCTTGGATTTACACAGACACACAGACACACCTCCTGCTTTGCAGCCCTGCAGCTCTCATTGACCCTCGTATGATTCATCCTCCCTTCCTTCCTGGAAAACTCTCATGAGAGTGAGAGGGAGAGCTGTCCATGATGTCATGAGTAAACAGAGAAAGTAAACCAAAGGTTTAAATATGAGCTTCAAATGGAACACACTGAGGTATGAGTACAAAAAACTTTAATTACTGCAAAAAGGGCACATGTAAATGTTACAGCTGGATAATGAGCTGAAATGAACAAAACCTTTACCAAAAGTGTAAAAACATTATGGCAACATTGTCACAATATAAATAAAAACAGCCCGGCTTAACTTGCACACAGGCATTCACTTCTCACATACACAGGGGGGTGACTAGATGTTTGACAGTCAGAATAGGCATCCGGTAACACTAAGTACTGGGGAGCATGAAGTTCAAGAATCCCTTGAATCCACAGATGAAACAAAAATGTCACAAACTCAGAGCCAGAAATACCACTCTGGAGGAACAGCCACAGTAAATCAACAGTATGGGAAGTGGTGAGATGAACTGTCTAGTAGTCATTCATGTGAATGTATGCAGACAGATCCCACATGGAGATGGTGCAGACACGGAGACAGTCAGTGAAAGAGCACATAGGTGGGGATGGATTATCTCTGATGAGTGAAGCTGCAGCAGTGGATTGATGTGAGAGTCTATATAATCAAAACACAGTGTATAGATATAAAGCGGGACAAACCGTCCCATGGATAGGTCTCACGCGTCATGCAGCCTGCTCCAATGGTCCATCCATGACCATGAAATGTTACCACCAAGAGGCTCACAAGCATAGCTCCCAACTGTCCCTGATTTGGAGCAATGTCCCTCTGTCCCTCTTTCCTCCTCATTTGTCCCTCATTTTGGTCTGATCCATATAGTTGTATATAAAATGCGCTTTTTTTCTTTTAAAAGGTGTTTCCCAGTGCTAAACCTTGCATCTAAATTCTAAATTGCTGCATTTGTAAATTTTAAAAGCCAATATAAAGGAATAGTAGTGATAAAAAAAAGCCCTTGTGTATTTAATTAACCTTTTGTTTTTTGGTTAATTCTCCTTTAAGGGGGTGTGGCAGGGGGTGTGGCAGGGGGTGTGTCCTATGCCTACATACGTTTGCTAGTAGGTGTCCCTCATTCCCATCTCATAATATGGGGATGTATGTCACAAGCTCTCCCAATTAGTCGATGATGGCATGATGTCATAAGCCTAGGCTAATGACCAGACAAGAAACAGGAAGTGGGCCGTATAAGAGTGCTTTCACACTGAAAGTGTCGGCCATTTTAGCGGTGCGTTAGCACTCTTTAAGCAGTGCTTTTGCATAAATTTTCGGTCGCTAGTGGGGCACTTTTAACCCCCAAAAAATGGTTACATTTTGCAGTGCTTTCAAATCGCTTTTAGGCGCTTTTAAGAGCATTGCCCACTCATCCAATGGGCAGGGAGTTTTGGGAGTGATAAATACAATGCTCCCAACCCCCCAACCCGCCCCAAAGATGATACTTTTCAGAACGTCCCGCAAACGCACCGCCCAAGTGGCAAAAGTCACACTGGAATGAATGGGAGGCGGTCTTCAGGCGCTTAGCAGAAGCTATTTCCACCGCTAAAGTGCATGAAAACCGCCATAACCATTGTGAAAGGGATCTAAGGTATTTACTGGCAGAAAAAAAAAATGTACTATTCAAAGTTAAAACAACAAGGGCAGAAGATTTAATAGATGGAAAGTTTAACAAAATGACTGAAGGTCCGCTTTAAGCTGTCCAGCAAAAACTGCATTTTAGAGGCCTGGAAAATAACATATTACACCGGTGGAGTTCTTAACATAATCATCTTTTATTCATATTGCTAAAAATAAAACAAAACCTGTTGCTATAGCTGCTTAAAAATGAATCACTCAAGTTAGGTTTTAATGCATTTGTCGTTTTAAAGTCCATTTAAATTACATGTCCATCTAAATGTACCTCAACCACAGGAAGACAATCCTGCTGTGCAAACTCACTCTAACAGCGCTGTAACCCTATTACTGTACAGGAATTGTAAAAGTGACGGATCTACTGGCAGGAGCAAAAGGGTATTAAATGATGTCACATGGAGAAAAACAAAACCTGTTGATTTAATTTTATTAACAGACTGCATTATATATATGTAATTACTGGTTTTGACCATAGTTTTACTTTAACCACCTCACTACCGGAGCCATTTTTTCAGGTTTTGCACACGTTCTCTGCATAGAAACATTGGCCACCCAGAGATACATACAGTGCCTTGCAAACGTATTCACCCCCTTGGCTTTTTACCTATTTTGTTACATTACAGCCTTTAGTTCAATGTTTTTTTTAAATCTGAATTATATGTGATGGATCAGAACACAATAGTCTAAGTTGGGGAAGTACAATTAGAAAAATATATACATAAAACTAATTTTCAGAAATTAAAAAACTGATAATTTGCATGTGCGTATGTATTCACCCCCTTTGTTATGAAGCCCATAAAAAGCTCTGGTGCAACCAACTACCTTCAGAAGTCACATAATTAGTGAAATGATGTCCACCTGTGTGCAATCCAAGTGTCACATGATCTGTCATTACATAGACACACCTTTTTGAAAGGCTCCAGAGGCTGCAACACCTAAACAAGAGGCACCACTAACCAAACACTGCCATGAAGACCACGGAACTCTCCAAACAAGTAAGGGACAATGTTGTTGAGAAGTACAAGGGTCAGGGTTAGCTTATAAAAAAATATCCAAATCTTTGATGATCCCTAGGAGCGCCATCAAATCTATCATAACCAAATGGAAAGAACATGGCACAACAGCAAACCTGCCAAGAGACGGCCGCACACCAAAACTCATGGACCGGACAAGGAGGGCATTAATCAGAGAGGCAGCACAGAGAGTTACAGTGCCTTGCGAAAGTATTCGGCCCCCTTGAACTTTTCAACCTTTTGCCACATTTCAGGCTTCAAACATAAAGATATAAAATTAAATTTTTTTATGAAGAATCACCAACAAGTGGGACACAATTGTGAAGTGGAACGAAATCTATTGGATAATTTAAACTTTTTTAGCAAATAAAAAACTGAAAAGTGGTGTGTGCAAAATTATTCGGCCCCTTTACTTTCAGTGCAGCAAACTCACTCCAGAAGTTCAGCGAGGATCTCTGAATGATCCAATGTTGTCCTAAATGACTGATGGTGATAAATAGAATCCACCTGTGTGTAATCAAGTCTCTGTATAAATGCACCTGCTCTGTGATAGTCTCAGGGTTCTGTTGAAAGCGCAGAGAGCATCATGAAGACCAAGGAACACACCAGGCAGGTCCGTAATACTGTTGTGGAGAAGTTTAAAGCCGGATTTGGATACAAAAAGATTTCCCAAGCTTTAAACATCCCAAGGAGCACTGTGCAAACGATCATTTTGAAATGAAAGGAGTATCAGACCACTGCAAATCTACCAAGACCTGGCCGTCCCTCTAAACTTTCAGCTCAGACAAGGAGTAGACTGATCAGTGATGCAGCCAAGAGGCCCACAATCACTCTGGATGAACTGCAGAGAACTACAGCTGAGGTGGGAGAGTCTGTCCATAGGACAACAATCAGTCGTACACTGCACAAATCTGGGCTTTATGGAAGAGTGGCAAGAAGAAAGCCATTTCTCAAAGATATCCATAAAAAGTCTCGTCTAAAGTTTGCCACAAGCCACCTGGGAGACACACCAAACATGTGGAAGAAGGTGCTCTGGTCAGATGAAACCAAAATCAAACTTTTTGCCCACAATGCAAAACGATATGTTTGGCGTAAAAGCAACACAGCTCATCACCCTCAACACACCATCCCCACTGTCAAACATGGTGGTGGCAGCATCATGGTTTGGGCCTGCTTTTCTTCGGCAGGGACAGGGAAGATGGTTAAAATTGAGGGGAAGATGGATGCAGCCAAATACAGGACCATTCTGGATGAAAACCTGTTGGAGTCTGCAAAAGACCTGAAACTGGGACGGAGATTTATCTTCCAACAAGACAATGATCCCAAACATACAGCAAAATCTACAAAGGAATGGTTCACAAATAAACGTATCCAGGTGTTAGAATGGCCAAGTCAAAGTCCAGACCTGAATCCAATCGAGAATCTGTGGAAAGGGCTGAAAACTGCTGTTCACAAACGCTCTCCATCCAACCTCACTGAGCTCGAGCTGTTTTGCCAGGAAGAATGGGCAAGAATTTCAGTCTCTCGATGTGCAAAACTGATAGAGACATACCCCAAGCGACTTTCAGCTGTAATCGCAGCAAAAGGTGGCTCTACAAAGTATTAACGCAAGGGGGCCGAATAATGTTGCACGCCCCACTTTTCATTTTTTTATTAGTTAAAAAAGTTTCAAAAATCCAATAGATTTCGTTCCACTTCACAATTGTGTCCCACTTGTTGGTGATTCTTCACAAAAAATAAAAATTTTATATCTTTATGTTTGAAGCCTGAAATGTGGCAAAAGGTTGAAAAGTTCAAGGGGGCCGAATACTTTCGCAAGGCACTGTAAGGTAACCCTGGAGGAGCTACAGAGTTCCACAGCAGAGACTGAAGTATCTGTACATAGGACGACAATAAGCTGTACGCTCCATAGAGTTGGGCTTTATGGCAGAGTGGACAAAAGAAAGCCAACAACAAAATGGCACTTTTTGAGTTTGTGAAAAGGCATGTGGGGGACTCCAAAAATGTATGGAGGAAGGTGCTCTGGTCTGATAAGACTAAAATTTTACTTTTTGGCCATCAAAGAAAATGCAATGTCTGGCGCAAACCCAACACATCACATCACCCAAAGAACACCATCCCTGCAGTGAAACATGGTGGTGACAGCATCATGCTGTGGGAATGTTTTTCAGCAGTCAGGACTGGGAAACTGGTCAGAGTTGAGGGAAAGATGGATGGTGCTAAATACAGGGATGTTCTTGAGCAAAACCTGTAGCACTCTGTGTGTGATTTGAGGCTAGGATGGAGGTTCACCTTCCAGCAGGACAACGACCCCAAACACACTGCTAAAGCAACACTCGAGTGGTTTAAGGGGAAACATGTAAATGTGTTGGAATGGCCTAGTCAAAGCCCAGACCTCAATCCATTACAAAATCGGTGGTAAGACTTAAAAATTGCTGTTCACAAGCGCAAACCATCCAACTTGAAGGAGCTGGAGCAGTTTTTCAAGGAGGAATGGGCAAAAATCCCAGTGGTAAGATGTGGCAAACTCAAAGAGACTTATCCAAAGCGACAAAAGGTGGCTCTACAATGTATTGACTTTAGGGGGGTGATTAGTTATGCACATTGACTTTTGATGTTAATTTGTCCTATTTGTTGTTTGCTTCACAATAAAAAAAACATCTTCAAAGTTGTGGGCATGTTCTGCAAATTAAATGATGCAAATCCTCAATGCCAAGGGGATGAATACTTTTGCAAGCTGTGTGGGCCCACCCATACCGCCACACAAACCGTATATGTGTTAAGAGTTTGTAAACAGCCTTAAAGGATAAATAAACCCAAGAATCAAAAGGTTATATATTGCAGCTTACACGTTTTTAGATGCTGTGGCTGAATTTGTTTCTTTTTTTGTAAGCTTGTGCACTTGTCCTGTAGTGTTGAAGACATTTCATCCACAATATATTCGATTTTTGTATTTTCAGTTCAACTGTGCTATAACTGCTTGATCTCCGGGATCTTACCCCCCTTCATGACAGAGGCCATTTTTTGCGATACGGCACCGCATTACTTTAACTGACAATTGCGCAGTCGTGAAATGCTTTTACAGCTGCTATTTTTGGCTTCAGACGTTTTTTCTACAGTCAATAAACTCTCCAGCATGTTATCCTATGTGTCCATGCACACATAGCCTCTTATCAACTGTTTTTGGCTGGGGCATTTTTTGGCTCTAAAAAAAACCCCAAAACGAGTGGGTTCTCTGGACGAGAGGAGGAAGGGGCGGAGCTGCTGGGAGAGATGGCTGCTGTTCCGTAGAGTGGATCCAATGCTGCCGCTGCTATAGCTTGATATATGCGGCTCGAAGATTTAGAAAGCTCATGCCAGCAACTAAGTGGGAGAGCCTGATTTATTTTCAATAGCGAGAGAGCCGAGAGAGTCGATTCATACACTGCCGTACCTGCTACATCTGCTACATTCGATCAGTTACGAACCTGCAGTGGACGTTCGTGCCCTCCTGAGCCTTACCATAGAGGCTCCAGCGGGAGGGGGAGCGAGAGAAACCCGAAGAAACCCGAGCCAGCCCGAGACAGCCTGTGGAGCGCCACGGAACGAGACGCAGCCAAGCCGAAGGGGTGGAGAGGGTCCGGTGCGAGCGGCGGTGTGTGGGCGGAAGCCAGCCACCGACGCTATTAGCTGTTTGACCATCCACACGGCGGCGGTCCCGGAGGATCCAGGCGGGGATCAGGAAAAATCTCGAGGGGAGCTACGGAGAGCCCTGCTAAGCGACAGAGGACTGAAAACCCTGGGGGGTTTTGGGGGGAACCCCAGGGCTGATTAAAGTGCCAGAAGACCACGAAGGTAACCCTTTTTTTTTTTTGCTTGAGTGACAGCAGAAGCAAAGAAAAGAAAAGGAGAAAGCTGCAGGGAGGAACCAAAGACGGACGTAAGATTTAACAACAATATTAATATTAATAAGAAACAAAGTAAATTAAGGACGGTGGGGGGAAAAAAAATAAAAAATCTCTCTCTCAAGGTAGAAGACTAAAGGACTGTTATATATTAAATGAAGTAAATGAATAGTGATGGACGAACTTCCGACGGGACGTTTCGCGAACGCGAAACGCGAACGGGCACAAACGTTCGCGAAAACGACCGTTCGCCGCGGGCTCCATTGACTTCAATGGGAGGCGAATTTCGCAAACCTTTAGGTCGAATTTGCGGCCACGGGGTAATTATTAGGGGGTAGCACGTAGTCCCACCACCTGGACAATAGCATAATACATGTATGAGGTGAATTTGGGATCGATAACTACAAGCATTTTTTTTTTATTTGGGAAATTGTTCTGACAATTCAGGACTATGGAGCTAATGAAGGCAATGGAGGAGAGGGAAGGTCAGGGACCAGGGTAGGCAAACAAGAGGGTGCAGGAGATACAGAGCACTGACAGCAGCACCGTAATACAGAGCACTGACATCAGCACCGTGACATACAGCGCTGACAGCAGCTCCGTGACATACAGCGCTGACAGCAGCTCCGTGACATACAGCGCTGACAGCAGCTCCGTGACATACAGCGCTGACAGCAGCTCCGTGACATACAGCGCTGACAGCAGCTCCGTGACATACAGCGCTGACAGCAGCACCGTGACATACAGCGCTGACAGCAGCTCCGTGACATACAGCGCTGACAGCAGCTCCGTGACATACAGCGCTGACAGCAGCTCCGTGACATACAGCACTGACAGCAGCTCCGTGACATACAGCGCTGACAGCAGCTCCGTGACATACAGCGCTGACAGCAGCACCGTGACATACAGCGCTGACAGCAGCTCCGTGACATACAGCGCTGACAGCAGCTCCGTGACATACAGCGCTGACAGCAGCTCCGTGACATACAGCACTGACAGCAGCTCCGTGACATACAGCGCTGACAGCAGCTCCGTGACATACAGCGCTGACAGCAGCACCGTGACATACAGCGCTGACAGCAGCTCCGTGACATACAGCGCTGACAGCAGCTCCGTGACATACAGCGCTGACAGCAGCTCCGTGACATACAGCGCTGACAGCAGCTCCGTGACATACAGCGCTGACAGCAGCTCCGTGACATACAGCGCTGACAGCAGCTCCGTGACATACAGCGCTGACAGCAGCTCCGTGACATACAGCGCTGACAGCAGCTCCGTGACATACAGCGCTGACAGCAGCACCGTAAGCAGCCCCAGGAGGAAGTCAGCACAGCACAGGGATGGTGTGATCCCCTCATAATAAGAACCCCCAGGAGGAAGTCAGCACAGCACAGGGATGGTGGGAGCCCCTCATAATAAGAACCCCCAGGAGGAAGTCAGCACAGCACAGGGATGGTGGGAGCCCCTCATAATAAGAACACCCAGGAGGAAGTCAGCACAGCACAGGGATGGTGGGAACCCCTCATAATAAGCAGCCCCAGTAGAAATATGACACCGCTCAACCTCTTCAAAGAGGAGGGTAGGGGCATATAGTACGGTGTGCTTTTTTGGGTCAGGGAAGTGAGCCAAATGAATTAAGAAGGTCTGTGTGCTTGATTCCAAAAATTGTTTATAGACATATACATGGTCTACTGATCACATGTGTTGAATTCCTCCGAGATCCATGCCTCATTCATTTTTAGAAATGTGAGGTAGTTAACACTGTCGTGAGCTAGGCGAGTACGCTTATCGGTCACAATCCCCCCTGCTGCGCTGAACGTCCTTTCGGACAGGACACTGGATGAGGGGCAAGCCAACAGTTCGATTGCAAATTGGGCAAGCTCTGGCCAGAGGTCAAGCCTGCCCACCCAGTAGTCTAGGGGTTCATCACTCCTCAGAGCGTCCACATCGGCCGTTAACCCAATGTAGTCGGACACCTGACGGTCTAGGCGTTCCCTGATGCTGGATCCGGATGACACCTGTCGATGGGTCGGCTGAAAGAATGACCTCATATCCGAAGTCACCAACACATCTTCAAACCGGCCTCTTCTTGCAGGCGCTGTTGGATTGGTACCCGCAAATCCTTCTCTGGGAGTGGGAATTGCTCCTCTGCCAGCGCACGCAAAAGCAGAATGCAGCATTTCTCGAAGCAAGGCCTGGAAGTGCTGCATTCTGACAGCCCTCTGCGACGGCGGTAACATTTCCGCCATTTTGTGTTTGTACCGGGGATCTAAGTACGTTGCCACCCAGTACTGGTCCTTGACCCTCATGCTTTTTATACGGGGGTCCCTATTAAAACACTGGAGCATGAAGGCCCCCATTTGCACTCAAGCGGAAGGTATGTGGTGGTGGTGGTGTTGTTGGTGGTAGTGTCTTTGGGGGTGCACATAGCAGAGAGTGAAGAAGAGGGTGCAGATCGAGAGGATGAGGAGGGTGCAGAAGAATAAGGCTGAGTGAGCCACTCAACCAAGTCTGGTGCGTCCTTTAAAGTAATTGAACGCACCTTCTGCAACTTCCCACTTTGGCTCAAGGCTGTTGCTCCTGCCCTACCCCTACCACCCCTGCGGAAGGGCCTGCCTCTTCCTCTGCCTGTCATTTTTTAAATCACCCTGTGACAAAACTCTTAGTCCCTATACCGCTGAAGGACTGCTGCAGTATAGGGCAGCGGTCAGCAGTAGTGCACGTCAACCCTATGTATTGTGGACCGATAGCGGTCCTTACAGAACAGCAGACTGTACTGCACTCAGGCCTATGTACCGTAGCACCCTATACCAAGTTACCAGTCCTTATAAAAACTTTTGTGGACCAAGCAGGTTGTGTGTTAGTGATTAGCAGACTGTACGTCAGTCCCTATACCAATGAAGGACTGCTGCAGTATAGGGCAGCGGTCAGCAGTAGTGCACGGCAACCCTATGTATTGTGGACCGATAGCGGTCCTTACAGAACAGCAGACTGTACTGCACTCAGGCCTATGTACCGTAGCACCCTATACCAAGTTACCAGTCCTTATAAGAACTTTTGTGGACCAAGCAGGTTGTGTGTTAGTGATTAGCAGACTGTACGTCAGTCCCTATACCAATGAAGGACTGCTGCAGTATAGGGCAGCGGTCAGCAGTAGTGCACGTCAACCCTATGTATTGTGGACCGATAGCGGTCCTTACAGAACAGCAGACTGTACTGCACTCAGGCCTATGTACCGTAGCACCCTATACCAAGTTACCAGTCCTTATAAAAACTTTTGTGGACCAAGCAGGTTGTGTGTTAGTGATTAGCAGACTGTACGTCAGTCCCTATACCAATGAAGGACTGCTGCAGTATAGGGCAGCGGTCAGCAGTAGTGCACGGCAACCCTATGTATTGTGGACCGATAGCGGTCCTTACAGAACAGCAGACTGTACTGCACTCAGGCCTATGTACCGTAGCACCCTATACCAAGTTACCAGTCCTTATAAGAACTTTTGTGGACCAAGCAGGTTGTGTGTTAGTGATTAGCAGACTGTACGTCAGTCCCTATACCAATGAAGGACTGCTGCAGTATAGGGCAGCGGTCAGCAGTAGTGCACGTCAACCCTATGTATTGTGGACCGATAGCGGTCCTTACAGAACAGCAGACTGTACTGCACTCAGGCCTATGTACCGTAGCACCCTATACCAAGTTACCAGTCCTTATAAAAACTTTTGTGGACCAAGCAGGTTGTGTGTTAGTGATTAGCAGACTGTACGTCAGTCCCTATACCAATGAAGGACTGCTGCAGTATAGGGCAGCGGTCAGCAGTAGTGCACGGCAACCCTATGTATTGTGGACCGATAGCGGTCCTTACAGAACAGCAGACTGTACTGCACTCAGGCCTATGTACCGTAGCACCCTATACCAAGTTACCAGTCCTTATAAGAACTTTTGTGGACCAAGCAGGTTGTGTGTTAGTGTTTAGCAGACTGTGCGTCAGTCCCTATACCGCTGAAGGACTGCTGCAGTATAGGGCAGCGGTCAGCAGTAGTGCACGGCAACCCTATGTATTGTGGACCGATAGCGGTCCTTACAGAACAGCAGACTGTAACGCACTCAGGCCTATGTACCGTAGCACCCTATACCAAGTTACCAGTCCTTATAAGAACTTTTGTGGACCAAGCAGGTTGTGTGTTAGTGATTAGCAGACTGTACGTCAGTCCCTATACCAATGAAGGACTGCTGCAGTATAGGGCAGCGGTCAGCAGTAGTGCACGGCAACCCTATGTATTGTGGACCGATAGCGGTCCTTACAGAACAGCAGACTGTAACGCACTCAGGCCTATGTACCGTAGCACCCTATACCAAGTTACCAGTCCTTATAAGAACTTTTGTGGACCAAGCAGGTTGTGTGTTAGTGATTAGCAGACTGTACGTCAGTCCCTATACCAATGAAGGACTGCTGCAGTATAGGGCAGCGGTCAGCAGTAGTGCACGGCAACCCTATGTATTGTGGACCGATAGCGGTCCTTACAGAACAGCAGACTGTACTGCACTCAGGCCTATGTACCGTAGCACCCTATACCAAGTTACCAGTCCTTATAAGAACTTTTGTGGACCAAGCAGGTTGTGTGTTAGTGTTTAGCAGACTGTGCGTCAGTCCCTATACCGCTGAAGGACTGCTGCAGTATAGGGCAGCGGTCAGCAGTAGTGCACGGCAACCCTATGTATTGTGGACCGATAGCGGTCCTTACAGAACAGCAGACTGTAACGCACTCAGGCCTATGTACCGTAGCACCCTATACCAAGTTACCAGTCCTTATAAGAACTTTTGTGGACCAAGCAGGTTGTGTGTTAGTGATTAGCAGACTGTACGTCAGTCCCTATACCAATGAAGGACTGCTGCAGTATAGGGCAGCGGTCAGCAGTAGTGCACGGCAACCCTATGTATTGTGGACCGATAGCGGTCCTTACAGAACAGCAGACTGTAACGCACTCAGGCCTATGTACCGTAGCACCCTATACCAAGTTACCAGTCCTTATAAGAACTTTTGTGGACCAAGCAGGTTGTGTGTTAGTGTTTAGCAGACTGTGCGTCAGTCCCTATACCGCTGAAGGACTGCTGCAGTATAGGGCAGCGGTCAGCAGTAGTGCACGTCAACCCTATGTATTGTGGACCGATAGCGGTCCTTACAGAACAGCAGACTGTAACGCACTCAGGCCTATGTACCGTAGCACCCTATACCAAGTTACCAGTCCTTATAAGAACTTTTGTGGACCAAGCAGGTTGTGTATTAGTGTTTAGCAGACTGTGCGTCAGTCCCTATACCGCTGAAGGACTGCTGCAGTATAGGGCAGCGGTCAGCAGTAGTGCACGGCAACCCTATCTATTGTGGACCGATAGCGGTCCTTACAGAACAGCAGACTGTACCGCACCCAAGCCTATGTACCGTAGCACCCTAGACAGACCAAGTTACCAGTCCTTATAAGAACTTTTGTGGAACAAGTGAGTTGTGAATGATTAGCAGACTGCAGCAGAAGGGCAGCAGTCAAGTATAATATTCTTTCTATATTTGGAAGAAAGAATATTATACGTGTACAAGCCTATTACCGTACCACTGATACCAGTCCTGAAAAGAACCTTTGTGGAACTAATAGTAACAGCAAGTCTTTAAAATTATCCTCACTGCCTGACACACTGCTTCCTGCCTGTCCCTATACAAATTGGCAAAAAAGAGTAGGCTGGAACGATTAGCTGGAACAGCTCTTTTGTGGACCTGATAGTAACAGCTAATGATGATGATGATGATGATGATGAAGAAAGACTAATCTGGCTGAGCTGTCCCTAAAATAGCAGCATACAGCGCTCTGTCCCTTTATCTAAACTGACAAAAGAAACTCAGGCTGCTGACCTAACACCTATACCAGTCCTGAAAAGAACTTTTGTGTACCAAATAGCTAGCGTTTTCTCTGTCCCTACTCCACACAGGATCCTTTCCCTACAGTGACAGAAGAAAGAATGTAAAATGGCCACCGGATCGGGTGTATTTATAGGTTAGGGGGAATGTCCAAGTGTCCATGAGCTGTCATGTCTCAATTGGTTGTCCTGTAACACATGATAAACGTGTCACGAAAGGTTAAAGTTCTTGTATACATTAAACACGTAAGTCCGCCGGGGCGAACGACGGAAAAAGGCGTTCGAACCCGCGGACGGCGAAAGTCGGAAATTCGCCGCGAAACGACCGCCGGGCGAACCGTTCGGCCATCACTATAAATGAATAAATGAAGTAAAAATAAAGAGAAAAGGTCCTGGAAGAGAGATAGTAAGAAAGGGAAGAGAGGAATCACACTCATACTTATAATTCAAATCTGCTTGTTTAAATGTTATAAAGTCTAAACAAACAAGAAAAAAAAAAGCTTGGATTAACATAATTATGGAATTTCAAGGACTGTTTTATTATATGTACATATATAAGGACGCCCTTTAAATGCTATTGAGATATATTGGCTTTTTGAAAGAATACCTAGGCTAAGGTAAATCTATTGCTGAAAAATATTAAAGTATTGCAACCTCCTTAAAGGGACACTAACGGATTTTAGAAAAAGGCTGAAAAGCCCAGGAAAGCTAAAGTTATGGCACCAAAGAGGGGAAATAAAACACCCCAAAGCCAAAAAAATAAAAAGGAAGGTGGAAATAAAGGATCTACAGGGGCCCAAGCTACTCAAACAACGGATATTAAGGAATTTTTTCAGCAAATGCACCCACAGGTAGAGGTACAGGATCAATCTCAATCACCTCAACAACTATTAAAAATATCGCATACATCGCAGACAACACGATCATTACAAATATCGCAAGAATTATTAGAAATGGCAGAAACATCAACGTCTTTGGGGATATCAGGAGAGGAAACTACAAGCCAGCCTAGGAATAGCTCACCAATTGAGATAACAGGATTATTAACAGAACAAAGGGAGGGAGATAATGAGAGTTGGGACATAAGAACATATATCCGCTCCCTCCCTACCCGGTCGGATATGGATCAATACATACACAGGCTGGAGGACTCCTATAAAACCGAGATCCAGGAGATTAAAGTATCCACTCAAAAAACACAGGAAACAATAGGGAAAATGGACGTAAGAGTGTCTAATATGGAGCAAGAGGTGGCTCAATTAAGAGTAAGAATACAAGAACAGGAAAAGGATTTAATACAAGCCAGAACTGCTATAGATGAACAGGAAAACAGAAGCAGAAGAAGCAATATAAGAATTAGAGGTTTGAGTGAAAATGTGATCTCAAAGGACTTGATTTCAGCAATACAAGGGGTCTTCCAGGGTCTGTGTGGGGACTTGTCTGTAGAAGAACTGATGATCGATCGAGCGCATAGAATAGCTGGAGTAAGAAGGATAGAACCTGGTCAGACTAGAGATGTCATCTGTAGGATGCATTATGCACGAACAAAAGACAAAATAATGATGGCAGCAAGACAAAAAAAAAATATAGAGTATGAGGGAAAACAACTGATATTTTTTCAGGATATCTCCAAATATACTTTGGACAGAAGAAGAGCATTAAAACCCCTGTTGGATCAACTTATAAAAAAGAACTTGCAATATAGATGGAAATATCCGTTCCAATTGCAGGTTCAATATGAAGGCTCGATAGCTGTTTATAGGAATCTAGAAGATCTACCGGAATTTGTAAAAATTCTTGATCTCCCACTAGTAGATTTACCAGACTGGCCAAAATTATACAGAAAAACAACAACAAGAATATAAGGACTGGAGAAATTGGTCGGGGGGAGGGAGGGGAGGGAGGATGGGGGCAGGGAGACTTGATTGATTTGTTTTAATATTTTTTTTTTTTTTTTTTGTTTGTTTGTTTGAAACTATACACGTAATTAAAAGGGTAATGAAATGGGAAGGGGGAGGGGAGGGAGGGGAAGAGAAGGAATGGAAGGAGGTTTTCATATATGTGCACATCTTTTTTTTTTTTTTTTTTTTTTTTTTTGTGTTTTTTGTCACGAAATAAGGTAAATAAGTATAGCAAAGGTATAATGAGTGAATAAGGTAAAATGGGTTTTTTCTTTTTTTTTATGTATGTATATATATATATGTGTGTATATATATATGTATATATGTATATATATGTATATATCTATTTTTTTTTTTTCTTTTATTTTACACACGAGTACAATAATCAATAAGTGATTGTAGGGGTGATTTTTTTTTTTTTTGTTTTTTTTTCTCACACAAGCATAATAACTAAATGTAATAAATGATCGTAGGATATCGCAAAATGGGTTGGGTGACTAGGGGATTTTTTTTTTTTTTTTTTTTACACGAGTACAATAATCAATGAAATTAGCGATTGTAGGGGTGATGTTGGGTTCCTTTTTTTTTTTTTTTTTTTTTTTTTCCTTACGAAATAAGGTAAACAAGTATAGTAAAAATACAATGAGTACAATGAGTGAATAAGGGAGCCGGGGATTTTTTTTTTTTTTTTTTTTTCTCACAAGCATGTGTTTAATGAGGGGAAATGGGATATATTTAAATAATAAGGAAAATTTGAATATAACACTACTAACAAATATATGCAATATTTTTTTTTTCCCTCTACCCTTCCCATCTCTCCCCGTGACCTATCCCTATCCCCTCCCTTTCCCGATTATGATAATAACCCCAATATTTTTTTTTTTTTTTTTTTTGGAACCACCGATAAGAAGGGGAGAGGGGAGGGGAGAGAGGGAGGAGGGAGGGAAAAAGAGAAGAAAAAAGTGAAGAAACCTAATGATATGCAATATGGTATGAGCTTTCAGCAGTAGAAGCAATAATAGTAAATAAAAATAAGAAAAAATAGGCGGCAATGGAAAAACTGACGAATAGTCAATCTAGACCAGCGGTTCCGACTGCCTTCCTCTTAATAGGGACCTTACTGGTTAAGTAAGTCAGACTTTTTTTAAGTCATTATAGGGTAGTGTAAGTGAAGGAAAGAGTGAAGTGAGTGGTGAGTGGATTAGTCGAGGTGTTAGGATCGAGTGTAAGGAACGAGTAATTATTGAGTTTTTTTTTTTTTTTTTTTTTTTCCTCTCTCTCCTACTTTTTCCCTCTTCTTCTGTTACCTTGTGAGATCCCCCGTACATTAAGGAATAATTCACCCCCTCCTGGAATTTTAACATGGAGGGGTTAAAAATGTGTTCTTTTAACGCAAGAGGCCTTAACTCTCCCTCAAAAAGAAATCAAATTTTAAACTTCTTCCACAAACGAAAGGTAAACATAGTCCTTTTCCAGGAAACGCATTTTCGTTCAGAGCATATTCCGAAATTAACTAATAAGCATTATGTTAACTGGATTCACGACACATTCCCATATTCCAAGTCAAGAGGGGTATCAATAGCGTTCCATAGAGATACGTTATATCAAATAGTTCAGGAATACAAAGGGAAAGATGGCAGATCTTTGGCTGTAAAGGTTAAATTATTTGGTAAGATGTTTACAATCATTAATCTCTACTTACCAAACTACGAACAAATTGAGACAGGGATAAAAATTTTAAGGAAAGTAATGGATAGTGCAGAAGGAACAATAATAATTGGCGGAGATTTGAACTTTATAATGGATACGAAAATAGATACTACTAATACCCATCCTCAGAGGAGAAATAAACAATTAAAAGAATTTAAAGAGTTATTAGATATATATCAATTGATTGATATATGGAGAATACAACACTTAAAAGAAAAGAACTACACATATTATTCTAATATACATAATTCCTATCATAGAATAGACTACTTTTTCCTGAATCAATCTGGATTAATGATGACTCCAATAACAGATATAGGAGGTTTTTTATGGTCAGATCACGCACCAATATATCTGGAATTAAAAATAATGGAATATAGAAAAACAAGAGGAACGTGGAGTCTGAACGATAATCTACTTAAAGAAAAAAAATGTGAGGAAGATATACAACGAGAGATAAAGGAATTTCAGTTAATTCATGATAAAGATAGTACTTCATCTCCTATACAATGGGAAACATTAAAATGCGTATTGAGGGGACTGTTCATCAAGCACGGATGTAGGATAAAAAGGGAAAAAGAACAAAAAAAAGATCAATTATTGTTGGAAATCGGGATATTAGAAGGAAAACATAAACAGAGTTTGAAATCAGAGGATAACATACTTCTAAAAGATAAAAAAATCGAACTGCAGGCCGTGCTTGATGAGGAGTCCCTTCGTATAAGAGATAGGAACAGAACACAATGGTACTATTATGGTAATAAAACAGGAAAACTACTTGCAAGAACATTGAGAGGACAGCAATCCACGACATCTATAGTAAAGATCTTAAAAATAAATGGGGAAATAACATACGATCCAACCGAAATTGTAAAAACATTTCAAAAATACTATGATAAATTATATAATATAGAATTACAACAGGAAAATAAAAAAGAGGAAAGGGCGGAAAAAATTAGAAAATATGTTAACGAAACAGCGTCAACTAGATTTCCTAGGGAAATCATTGAGGAAATGGAAGAAGAAATTACAACAGAGGAGATTCAACAAGTAATTACCGAGCTGGCCCTGGGAAAGAGCCCAGGACCAGACGGATATACAGCAAGGTTTTATAAACGGTTCCAAGATCTAATCATACCTATACTTAAAAAAACATATAATTCTATAACGAAAATGCAGACCTTCGCACCACAGAGCACAGAAGCCCACATTATACTTACCGTATATACTCGAGTATAAGCCGAGATTTTCAGCCTCTTTTTTGAGGCTGAAAGTGCCCCCCTCGGCTTATACTCGAGTCATCGCTGTCTGCCCGCTCGATCAGCGTGTCGAGCAGACAGACAGCGGCCATTCTATAATTCAAAAGCCGCGCCTCCGGCTCCGCCTTCGCCTGTGATAGGCGGAACACTGAATTTCCCAGCAGCCTGTGTTCCGCCTATCACGGACATCGTATCATCCTCGTACTACGGACGAGGATGATACGATGTCCGTGATAGGCGGAACACAGGCTGCTGGGAAATTCAGTGTTCCGCCTATCACAGGCGAAGGCGGCGGCGCAGCTTTTGAATTTTACAATGGCCGCCGAGGCGCCGACGAAGAGGGCACGGGACGGAGGCAAGGCAAGGCACGGCACGGCACGGGACGGGACGGGACGGAGGCAAGGCAAGGCACGACACGGGACGGAGGCAAGGCACGGCACGGGACGGAGGCAAGGAGGCAAGGCACGGGACGGAGGCTCGGGACAAAGGCTCGGGACACAGGTAGGCTGGACACACACACACACACACACACACACACACACACACACACACACACACACACACACACGGATGGAGACACACACACAGGGATGGATGGATACACACACACACAGGGATGGATGGATGGATGGAGACACACACACACAGGGATGGATGGATGGAGACACACACACACAGGGATGGATGGATGGATGGATGGAGACACACACACACAGGGATGGATGGATGGATGGACACACACACACACAGGGATGGATGGACGGACACACAGGGATGGACGGACACACAGGGATGGACGGACACACAGGGATGGACGGACACACACACAGGGATGGACAGGCATGTCTCACCCTCGGCTTATACACGAGTCAATAAGTTTGCCAGTTTTTTTGGGGGTAAATTGGGGGCCTCGGCTTATATTCGGGTCGGCCTATACTCGAGTATATACGGTATCCCAAAACCAGAAAAAGACCACACATTAAGTAAAAATTTCCGCCCTATTTCACTAACAAATATAGATATTAGACTATACTCAAAAATCATTTCTAACAGATTAGCCCCTATTTTACCAGAACATATAAAACTGGATCAAACGGGCTTTACAAAGGGGCGCAAAACTAGGGATAATATAATAAAGACCTGCACGCTGTTGGAATATGCCCAGAAGACCGCCATCCCTGCCTGTCTTTTAACTATAGATGCTGAGAAAGCTTTTGATAGGGTGGGATGGCGGTTCTTAGAGGAGGCACTAATACAGTTGGGATTGGGCCCAAGAATGCTAGGTAGGATTATGGCATTATATGCCAATTTGAGAGCCAAGGTAAGAGTAAACGGAATACTTTCGGAATACATAAAGATATCGAACAGGACCCGTCAAGGTTGCCCCCTATCCCCTTTACTATATATAATTGTGATGGAACATCTAATTAATGCAATTAGGAAAAATAAAGACATACAAGGGATCAAAATCAGGGATAAGGATTACAAATTAGCAGTATATGCGGACGATTTATTATTGTATATAACAAACCCAATTATAACAATTCCTAATATAATAAAAGAACTAGATCGTTTTGGGGAAGTAAGTAATTTTAAGGTTAACTATGAGAAATCAGAAATGATGAACATCACAATAAAAGAAGAAATACAGATACTCTTGCAAAGAGAATTTCCGTTTAGATGGCAAAAAGAGGCAATCAAGTACTTGGGAGTCATGATCCCGAAGGATTTGAAACAGATACAAGAATTAAACCATAATACGACTATACGTAAAATAATAAAACAAATGCAAAAATACGAAAAAATAACATATTCATGGCTGGGTAGAATAAATATAGTAAAAATGGAGATACTGCCAAAGATATTATATGTATTCCAAACATTACCCATTGTTCCATCTAGGAAGATAATGATAGATTTAAGGAAAGCTATAAGTAGCTTCGTATGGGCAAAAAAAAACTGCCGAATAAAAAGAGAAACACTAACCAGAACAAAAGAAAATGGAGGGCTGGCATTGCCCGATTTGGTAAAATATATGCAAGCAGCATCATTGGTTAGAATTATAAATTGGCAACATGATAAGAAAAACAAACAATGGGTAACGTTGGAAGAGGAAATTATGGGATTACAACTTAAATTTTTACCTTGGATAAAACCTGAATTAAGAACAAAAAAAAAGGAAATGCCAATTTTCGTGAGAGCTACTTTAAAAATCTGGGACGCAGTGCTGAAAAAGGGAAAGCTATCCTCCAGAACTGGACCTTTGACTCCATTGATGTCCAACCCAGAATTTAAGCCAGCTATGGAAGGGGTAAGATATTTAAATTGGAACAAGATGGATAATGTAAGATTAATACAGATTTTGGCGGATGGAAAGATGCCAAACTTACTCGATATGGGATTGGAAATGAAAAAAGATTGGTTGCAACATTACCAACCAGAAAAATTTATCGAGTTAAATAAAAACTCAATAATTAGACCATTAACTAAATTTGAACAGATAATACTAAAGGAGCAAAATCATAAGAATAAGCTATCTAAAATATATGAACAGCTGCTACCTACAGGCGACATTAAAGAGCTAATAGGAATTAGAAAATGGGAGGAAGAATTAGAAGAGACAATTACAGAAAAAGAATGGAAAAAAATCTTAGGGATAATACATAAAACCTCAACGGCATTAAAATATCAAGAAAGAAATTATAAAGTGGCACTGAGATGGTACTGGAGTCCGGTGGCATTAAAAATAGTTAATAAAGAAAATACAGAGAAGTGCTGGAGATGTGGGACAGAAAAAGGAACATTGGAACATATTTGGTATAGCTGTAAAAAAGTGAGAAATTTCTGGGTAAAAATTTTTGAGATATACCAAAAAGTGACCGGAAAAGAATTAATTCCAGATGTAAAGGTAGCATTATTTTCTCTTACGACAGATACATTGGATAGTATGAAAAACGGGATAATTCAATATATGACAACAGCAGCTAGAACAATAATAGCACGTAAATGGAAAGAAACAACCAATCCAATAATATCAGAATGGATATGCGAAATGAACGAGATGTATTTCCTGGAAAAACAAATAAGAGAAGAAGGCTACGTGAAAAGCCAGATACCAAAGGTGTGGAAAAAATGGGAACAGTTTCGGTCCTCAAAAGGAATGATAGAATATTTATAATTCAAAGAAAGGGGGGGGGAGGGAGAGGAAGAGGGAAGGGAGAGAGAAAAGGGGGATTGCGTCTTTTTTTATTTATTTTTTTTATTTTCTTTTTTTTTTTTTCCTTTTTTTTCTTCTTAAATGAAGGGTAAAATGTTTGGGTTTTATGTATGATGTTGTATGATGATGTTGTAAATGGATATGTATGTTTTGTGATTATTATAAAAATAATAAAGAGAAGATTTGAAACAAACTAGTGGGTTCTGAGAGGAGTTTTTCAGCTGTTAAAAACATAAAAAAACGCAGATAAATGCTCAAAAACGCGGCTCACCAGAGTTATGTTTTCAATCCCATTGAAAAAAAAGCGCTTAAAAATGCTAACTGAAAAACGCTATTGCAAAAACACTGAAAAATGTTGAAAAGCTCACAAAGCAAAGCTAATGGCATTTTTATAACATTATTATAACGTCCAGTGTGCACGAGGCCTTAAATATTGATGGTATCTCTTTACTGAACTTTAAGAAATAGCCCAGTCCAGACTTCGCAACCCTCCCACAGTTATACTCCACTATGGTATAATCACTGTCTATCAGAATTACTCTCAGTCCCAGGCCCAGTCCTATGGGCTTCCTATGGTATTCTTTATCCTTATTAGATGTTCACAGCTATATGTATTAAAACATTTTTCCAAATTATGGGCTGAGTTCTTCCTTCCCAACACAATGATATTTTGCTATACGGTATATAGCTTTGGCATGCCCTGCATTTCCAAATGCAACTCCTTCCTACACTTTTCTGCCTTTGACTGAGGTTCTTCTGGGCACTGACCCCACTAAACTGATTTAAACATTGTACAATATTTTACTGACCCCTTTTGTGACTAAGCTACATTACCCAGCTAAAACTAAGTGGGACTCAGACTTGGGCACTATTGAAGTGGCGGATTGGGAGGAAATACTGGATAATTACAAGTTGGTCTCTCCCAAGGTCTCCAATTGTCTGACTGAGATGTACATATTACACAGGGCTTAACTGACTTCAGTTTGTGTTTCCCACTATAAACCTTTTCACAGTTCTTTATACCCTCTCTGTCTGTAACATGCAAGTGCCTTTTTTCACCTTATCTAGTCTTGTCCCATTGTACAGACCTACTGGATTCAAAATATCTGGTTCCTGCATGACCGTATGGGCTTCCCTTTGTCCCTCGACCCCAAATCTTGTTTACTTGGCCTACTTCCCAACCCCAATATGGATACATTCTTAAATATACTCTTGCATGAAACACTTTTTGCTGCTCTCATAGTGATTGCAGGAAACTGAATGCAGGTTCCCCCCCAACATTTGGGATGTGGGTACCAGAGGTAAATGCTAGCCTACACGACTTTATGTTGGGAAATAAACTGGCCAAGACCCACCCTTGCCTGTCATTGGACAATGAAAGAGCAGCAGCACTGATGCTGGGTGGTACTAAGCAATGGATTACAAGAGACTGCTGTGATGTAAGACTTATGCTAGTTCTAGGTATAATTGTAATTATTTTGTAATGAGTACACAAAAGCAATTCAATTGTTGTATAACTGTCTGGAATTCAACTTTAACATTTCAAATATAGTTTATTTTTTTGCAGCTGTGAGCCATTTGCTAGGGACCCCAAATACTAATGAGTGATTCCACTGGCATTGGAAAGTGGCAGTGCTTAGACAAATGTTGGTAGCTCCTATAGAAATGAATAAAACTTATGGGCAGCCCTAAAATGCAGTGCATAGGAAGATATAATAAACACTCGCACCGGGACACACCTTGTGTGAATGAGACCTCATTGTACTGTATCCATGGAGGAGCGGCATTAGCACCAAAGGACAGGAAGTAGGTGAGGATTACAGAACACCTCCCTCTCCTCCTTGCCTAAACATGGGGTGAGGGGCGACAGTTGTAGCCTTCAGAGAGAACTGGGATCAATTCTAAATGATAAGAGTGCAGAACAGGCCTAACGCATCAGAAGTTAGCATCAGAATGTTATTGGCTTACAAGATTTCTGGTAGGATCAACAGGTTTTTTTGCACTTATAGAACGGATATAACAAAATACTTTTAATGGTGTATTTACCAGACCAAAACAAGGCAAATAAGAGAAGTTTATTGTTAGGGTTTACATACACTTTTGCTACGACATGTAGCACTTTACGAGTTAACATTTGTTTAGGAAATTTCATTTTATTAGAGAACATTCTGGCACGCTTCAAGGTTCTGTTCGAAATTTTGTGCCATACCTTTTCCTTTTCTATTAGTGAACAGAGGAACTTTCTTGACTTTTAATGCCACCGGTGTGTGGATGACAGACAGCTCAATCTATCGGTGAGCCAACCTGACACTTGCAATAGAAATGCAGGCCTCCTACTGACTCCTGGCAGTTTATTTCTCTATGGATCAAAGATATTTCAAAGACAACATGTCAGGAAAAGACATTGACCCACTCAGTGCCAGAATCAAGTTCCATTAGAGCTGGCTTCTTCATTGACCTCTTGTAATGCACCTTGTTGTTAAAAGACAACTATTTCTTTGGTAAGTCCTTTAATTAATTCCCCCGTTCACCCGAGTGCAACTCATCAGATCAAATACTTACCTTTTTCCTCCATCTAGAGATCATGCATGCAACCCAGTCATTACTATATGGATAAGCTGTGCAACTGGAGGCCACTATGAGTACAACTTACCCATTGGAATAAATAAGTCTATAGTACGCATGCACATTAAGAGGAAGACCCAGCTTGGACATTTTCACTGTCCTTTAAGATCCCCTATTCTTTAAAGAGTTATGCCACGTACACACGGTCGGAATTTACAACAACAAATGTTCGATGTGAGCTTGTTGTCGGAAACCGTGTGTATGCTCCATCGGACATTTGCTGTCGGAATTTCCGACAGCAAATGTTTGAGAGCTGATTCTCAAATTCCGAGCGTGTGTGCACAATTCCGACGCACAAAATTCCAAGCATGCTCGGAATCAAGCAGAAGAGCCGCACTGGCTATTGAACTTCATTTTTCTCGGCTCGTCGTACATGTTGTACATCACTGCACTCTTGACGTTTGGAATTTCCGACAACATTTGTGATACTGTGTGTATGCAAGACAAGTTTAAGCCAACATCCATCGGAAATACCGTAAATCCACGGTTTTGTTGTCGGAATGTCTGATCGTCTTTATGCGGCATTAGTCATACAAAAACTGATGTTTCAGTTTTTTGTAGACGCTGGAGAGTTAAACCTTCTAACAATTTTTTCTTTCAACCTGGGAGTTTATTGGAGTGATCTCTGAGCTGAGTTCCCAAATCTGCACACCTGCTGAGATGTTTCTCTTTCTTCCTTCTGCTACTCCCAATCGTAACCAGCCTTGAACTAAGCCCAACACTCTCCTGCATCACCAGTACACCACTATTGAAGAAAAAGGGTTTTAGTAGCACCAGGATAATCTCTACCCCTAGAACAATGACTACACAGTAATTATCACAGTATGGTCGCCACATAAGAGAATACCAGAATAGTAATCAGCACAATAACCCAATTCATATTTGTTCTCTCAAATTGCCTGTGAAGGTCCCAGACAGAACACATAAGGCTAAGCAAAGGCTAAACTTCCCACATTAACAAAGAATGGTATTGGCAAGGTAGCTTATCTTATAGTACTTAGCCCCTACCTATACCACTGGCCAGTAGGCTAAAGTCTTGTTGGAGCAATCACTCCAAGAGTATCTTTGATCCACGGGGGAAACCTCCTGTAGCATCGTGGGTCGATTTTCCTGTCAACAAAATTTAAGCAACAACAAGCAAGATTAGCCCAAGTCCAAGTGGTAAAATGGTCTCTTCTCACTAATGTTGCATAGACAACCTCCCCGGATGCCAGATGTGAGGTTACACCCAGTGCGAGGGGCTCTGGGGCTCCCCTCTCAAGACTGCATAGAAAACCTGGGTCCTCAAGCTCAGCACTCTTCCTTTGTTTCTCTCTTTATGGAGTATGCAGTTCCCCCCTAGTAGGTCCCTCAAAGTTCTCTCCTCTGTGCAGAACACAGCACAGTCCCTCAAAGCTCTCTTTGCTTTGTCTACTGCAGTCACCTCATAGCTCTCTGTCCCAGCTGCACTGTACTTCGGGACCGTTTAGCAACTTCCCAAGCCTGATGTTTTTCTCTCTCCAGTCTCTGCTCCAATCTGTTTCCTGGTCCCTCTCTATTCCAGGTTCTCTGCAGCGCAGCCCATTTGGCTTGGTGTACTCGGCTAACTATCTCACTCAACTGCACTATCAGTTCTCTTTTTTCCTGCCAACCCTCTGGGGTTAATTTTTAATAGTACTCTAATAATTTACTAATAGTACTCTATTCGCTGCGGGATCCGGAATTGTGCTGCGAGCAGCTCCGTACTCTCCATGTTCCGGGCAATTCCAGTTTCTTTACTCTGGCGCTGTGTACAGTAGCCCCCCAGAGTATAGCCATTTTTTGTGAGCAGCCCTGATGCTCATAGGAGGACACACATACAGACTAACTTCATGTCGAATATTGTATGGAGATATGCCCACCTATGAGTCACTGTTAATGGGAAAGCTCTTCGGAAGCCTGCTGCAGTGGATGCATATATAGGAGATCATCTGTAACGGTGGAGGATTGTGATGGTTGGAGTAGCTACCATAATCCCTATAAGCCATTTGTGACCCCTTGGGGTCTGAACCTTCTTGCAAGGAGCCAATTCTTATATAGGTGGTGGAGGATCCTACACAGCTCACAGCAATAGAAGATTCTTTGAATGAACTTTTATTTGCGCTTTTATTTTTATTAATTTATCAATTTATGGGTCACGTTTTTTACTTTCAATCGTTTTTTTATTATTAAGTGTTTAAAAGTAACAACAAGCAGGAAATGTAAACAAAGCTCAAGTTACAGAAAATCACTTTTACAATACTCAACGAGCGGAGTAACAAGGATATAAAGAATTGGAGCGAGCAAGAAGAATTGTGTCTGACAATACATTCTTTGAAGCTTATATATAAGACAACTAGATTAAACAGTCGAAAAAAAATAGAACGAGCACTAAAGTGCTTACTCTAGTGAGCTACATTAGTTCTGTGGAAACCGTCAGGGTATTAGCCCCGTCTAAAAGCGACCCCAACAGCCAACCAATAAGAAAAAAGTAAGCTAAGAGAAAAAAGTTGCCCTGAGCAGATCAGGCAGAGGACAACAGTCCAAGTGCCCTCAGCTAGAAATCGGGTGAGGATGTAAGGGCAAGGCCCCCCCGCTGCCCCCAAAGGGCTCTCGCTGCGGAAGGGAAGGTCTCGTCCCCCACTTTCCCCACGCACCACCAGCTGCAGTAAAAACATTTAGGTAACCAGCGCTAGTATGAAAGGAACATGTAGACAAAAGAAAATAATTAAAAAAAAAGGCCTGGGTGCAAGCCCAGATGATTACAGTTCCGAAAGCACAGCGGTGAGGCATTTGGGTAGAACTTGGCTAAGGTGGAGGGGACTCTATACCACCTGGTTATAACCTTAAGGTTCGCTTCGATCCGTGAGATATTCACGTTTAAAAGAGCGCTGGAAGCTTGCAAACCACACATTCTGATCCCAGGAAATGTCCAAGTCTCTCTCCCAGACTGAAGCGTAAGAGGGCTTAGAGGTCGCTGTGGCCAGGGAGGCATATATGACGGATATCCCTCCTCTCTGGTCCATGGCCTCCGCACACCAAGATTCATAGGGGGTAGCTTTGGGGGGAGCAGTCTTATGGGGCCAAAGCGAGCGGAGGAAGTGCGATAGTTGGGAGAATCTATATCGTTCAGATGGAGGCATTTGGAGTTTTACTGGTGCAGTATGCCTCTGATATGGGACCTGCAGGGGTGAAGAAATTGCCAATTCTAAGGAGGCCCTTGTTGAGCCACCAACTAAATGCTAGGATATTCATTCCCGGGGGAAAGGAGGGATTGTGAAACGTGTGTGTAAGAGGGCGGAGGGCAGAAACTAGTGTTGTCTGTTTATGTAGTTGGTCGCACAGGGCAATAGAGTGGGAAAGTGTAGGGGCTAGGATTGAGGGCCTAAGTTTGGATGGGGACCATATGATGTAATCGATCGTGTGGCGTGGAATGGCTTGTCTTTCAATTGCTACCCAATCCGGTTTCGGACCTTTAGAGTAGACAGTAGATATTTGTGCGAGTTGCGCTGCTTGGTAATACCACCAGAGGTTGGGCAGGGCTAGGCCACCTTGGGATTTTAATCTATATAAGATATGTTTCGAGCAGCGCGTGCCTTTGGGGTTCCATACGAATTGGAGAATTTTGGTTTGCAGGGCCTGTAATTGGGATTTTCTAATCGGGATTGGAAGAGATCTAAATAAATAAAGAAGACGTGGAAGTAGGGTCATCTTGATTGCATTGATGCGGCCTAACCAGGAAATGTTCTGCTTATCCCAGTTCGTGAGGTCAGATGTGAGCTTCCGAAAGGCTGGAGGGTAGTTAGAGGCGTATAAGGAGTCTATTTTAGAGGATATGTTAACCCCGAGATATGGGAGAGATGATTGGCACCAAGAAAAGGGGAAATGGCTCTGTAAGCTTTCGAGGCGTTCTGGAGAGACTGTAATGTTAAGGGCCAGGGACTTCGAGGGATTCACGCGCAGGCCCAAGGCCTTGCCAAAGGTATCAAGCACAGAGAAAATGTTGGGTGTGGAGATCAGGGGAGAGGTGACATATAGCAATAAGTCGTCCGCGAATAGCGCACATTTGTGTTCCTGACCTCCGCACCCAACTTCCTTAATATCAGGGTGATTTCTAATGGTGATAGCTAGGGTCTCGATCGCTATGGCGAACAGGAGTAGTATGAGGGGACAACCCTGTCTGGTGCCTTTTTCGATTACAAGGGGGGTCAGAGAAGCATCCTTGGAGCCTGACTTGCGCGGACGGGGTTGAGTATAAGGATCGCAATGATTGTAGGAAGTGTGGGCCTAAACACCATCTCTGTAGTACATTAAACAGATAAGGCCAGGAGATGGTATCAAAAGCTTTTTGTAGATCTATTGACAATAGGAAACCCTCTTGACTGGGACCACCGTCCCAGCGGGAGTTGAGGAGAGAAACTATATCAACTGTTCTCCTAATTTGGTCAGGTCCTTGTCTCCCCGCGACAAAGCCCACCTGGCCTTTGTGGATATATTGGGCTATAAAGGAAGAAAGTCTGTTGGAGAGTATTTTCGTAAAGATTTTAAGGTCGTTGTTGATGAGTGAGATGGGGCGGAAGTTTGAGACCAATGTGGAATCTTTGCCCGGTTTTGGATTTACGGAAATATATGCCAGGTTAAGGGCTTTGTCCAGGGGAGAGCCGGACCTAAGCGAGTTGTAGAATTTGGCCATGAAAGGGGTGAGCGACGACGCTAATTTTTTATAGTATCCCACTGAAAAGCCGTCCGGGCCGGGAGCTGAGTTCTATTTTAGGTGTTTTATGACCTCCATAACTTCTGCTTCAGAAATCGGGTCTTCCAGAAGATCCGAGTGATCCGAAGAGAGTCTCGGTAGAGGGACTGAGTCAAGGAAATCGTCTAGTTGGGATAGGGGAACAGGGTGGTCATCCTTATATAAGGAGCTGTAGAACTTATGAAATGTTTCCATGATGCTGTGTGGGTTATGAGACAGATCACCTGAGAGGGTACGAATTTTGGGGAAGGTGTGGATGCGTGGTCTGGGGGACAACTTTACTGCTAGTTGGGTTCCTATTTTGTCTCTTTGAGAATAGAAGCGAGCCCCTGACCATCGAAGGTGTTTCTCTGCCACAGTGGTAAGAGCTAAGTTTAATGTGGTTCGGGCCGCGTTTATGCGCTTTACTGAGGGAGTGAAATTCCCTGGTGAGTTTATCTATCTCATTCCTCCTTCCCTTCTTAAGCTGGGAAGAAAGTTGGATAATCTTACCCCTGATTACCCCCTTGTGGGCTGCCCACAGGGATTCTGGGGATATTGAGTCAGTGTTATTCAGTATGAAATATTCCTGGATGTCGCGCTGAATGGATGCGCAATGGGCCGGGTCACTTAAAAGTGCTTCATTCAGACGCCAGGTGAACCTGTGTCCTGAAACGTGTGATCGTTTTAAATGAACTATGACGATAGAATGGTCCGAGATGGGGGATTCCCTAATCAAAGCTTTGGACGTGGCAGGGATGTTGTGGGATTGGATGAAGATGCGGTCGATTCTGGTGTAGAGTTGGTGGGGGGCAGAAAAGTGGGTGTAGTCTTTTGATCTAGGGTTCAGTTCTCTCCAGATGTCCACCAGACCCAGAGTATATAGCGAGGAAGCAATTTTAGTGCTCTGTCTAGGGGGTTTCCGAGATTGGGAAGCCCCCTTGGACGATTTGTCTAGGGAATGATCGAAGGGGAGGTTAGTGTCCCCTCCCATTACAATTTTCCCTTCCATCAGTTGGCTAAGAGTGGACAGCATGGAGGAAAAGAAGCCTGCCTGATTCTTGTTTGGGGCATAGTAGGAAATAAATGAATATACAGAGCCCTCAATAGAGCCCTTGACCAAGATAAATCTACCCTCCCTATCACTGAATGTGAATGAATGGGAGAAGCCCACGTTTTTGGCAAAACATATTGCAACGCCCTTTGTCTTATTAATAGCATTGGAGAGGAAAAATTGGGGATAGTGTCCAGAAAGGAATGAAGGGGTATAGGATTTTGGAAAATGAGTTTCCTGCAATAGCAGGACGTCTAGGCGCTGGGAATGATAAAGACTAAAGATTTTACGTCTTTTGACTGGCGAATTTAGACCCTGTACGTTATGTGTAACAATCTGTAGATTGTTGGACAGCTTGGAATCAGAGGCCATGGACCAGAGTTAGGGTGTGCTGTGTGTGGGAGGATCTTACCCTGATCTCCTGGGATGAGAAGCTGCGGATGAATAACGCTGCCACCGGGTTCCAGGAGTACAGTGGTGGAGGAAGAGCTGGGTTTCTGGAGGGCCCGGATGGAAAGGAAGGGGAAGAGAAAGCAAGGAGGGCAGATAGCGAGGCACCCGAGAAGAGAAGACACAACATTATAACGACCAAATGTAACATGTAAAAGTGCTTATTGTGTAAATGCAGCCTAACCAAGACCGAAGTCTTCCTACCGGGTGGGGAGGCTGCACCCCAACCCATGTCAATTACCCAAAAAATTACTATATAAAAAAAAAGGAAGAGCAAAAGCCCCAAAAAGGGGTTCTTACCAAAGTCTCTGAGTGGGGGAAAAATACCACTCTGAGAGAGAGAAGGCGCAGAGCAGCTGCTCCGACCCATCCGCCAGTAATAAAGCTGAGCTAGGAGGAAAATTGGGGGAATAGAAGGGGAAGAAACAACAAAAAAAAAAAAAGGGGGGGGGGGTTGGCAAATAAACAAAAAATTAAGTGGGTCAATATGTATAATTAGAACAAGAACAGAGATCCTTCAGAGTATCTAGTCCGTTGTAATCAGTGTAAGAGCTCAGGAGTCCATCCCCGCCCCCCCAAGAATAGGGGGAGCGACGAGGGGCTCCAAGGCACAGGCTATACAATAACTGGGAACTTATGGGATGGAAAACAAGCAATAATGTCTGTAAAGTAGGAGGTAAGTCAAACAGGAGACACCAGACCGGACTTAGGTTGCAGTCCAGACTGTGGCGCCAACCCCTAAACAGGAGAAGAATGCTCTCGGAAAAAAGAGGCAGGCGATGGAAGGAAGGAAGAGTGATGAGTCATCCTCGGGTTGGGTGGCCATCTTTCGATTGTTTTGCTTGTTGCTTCTGCCAGAGGAGTTTGGGAGGGCTCGCCGGGGGAGGTCTCTTTGTTGATAGGGAAAGTTTCGGATCTAGCGGCGGGATAGGAGTGGTAGAGATGAGGCCCAGATGAAGTAAGATGCGTTCACCATCAACAAAATTGGCAAAACTGTAAGATTTATTCAGATAGGAGAAATTAAGTCTAAACGGAAAAGCCCATTTGTATGGGATTGATTTTTGAGACAGGACCTGCAGGAGAGGCTTCAGAGATCTCCTTTTCTGAATCGTGTAAGGGGAGAGGTCCGCAAATAGCTGTACTGGGTGTCCTTGGAAAGTCAAGTTATCAGATTCCCTGGCCTTGCACATTAAATCTTCTTTAACTTTGAAAAAGTGCGGCTTGACAACAATGTCTCTGGGGAGGCCATCTTGTCAGGGGGGTTGCAGTGCTCTGTGAGCACGGTCCAGTTCCAGTCTATGATCTTGAACATCAGGGAGTAGGCTCTTGATAAAGGACCGAACAACCGAGTCTGTATCTTTAAATGTTTCAGGAATGCCTCTGAGCCTGAAATTATATCTGCAATTCCTGTTTTCAAGGTCATCAATTTTAGAATAAGCGGTTTCAAGCTGATCATGGAGATCCTGGATCCTGTCAGTATTTTGTTGGGCCATGGCGATCGTCTGGTCAGTTTTTAATTCGATCGCTTCTATTCTGGTGCCCAGGTGCTGCAGATCCGCCTGTATTATGGATGTAATCTGCAATGCGTTTTGGGCCAGACCTCTGGAAAGCATGGAAGAGAAGGTTTCCATCAGGGATGAAATGTCTGAGGGGGCTGCTGGATGAGGCATGAGATGAGCCTTAGGGGGGTCGGGGGTGGCTGAGAAATCCTCCATTGGAGTGAGTGGGGAGCCATTAATAGTCATGCCCAGCAAAGATTCCGTAGAGGAGAGAGATAATAAAGGCAGCTGTATGCTACTCACATTAGGCAGATGACACTCCTCGCGCAGTGTAGCCATAGGGAACGGATCGGCGATGGATTCGTCCGGATCGGGCTGAAGGCTTTGCGCTGCTCGGGCGGTCGCCATCTTGGAGAAGGCCGCAGGCTGCGGATCGGTGGCCAGTTGTTTGGTTAGGCAGCGCCTGGCCGTGTTCCCGTTCATGCGGGGGGGTCGATCGGAGCCTCGGGGAGCCGCGGGGTGAACGACACGGTCAATCTCCTGCTAGTGTTGGCTGCGGCGGGGTGAGCGTGTCGGAGTGGAGCTCTCAGGACATGCGACCGTCCATAAAGCCGCCGCGCATGCGCCCGGGTCACGTTTTTTTGTCACAAGCGGTGTACATATTGCTATTTCGACTTTATATCAAAAGACATTTAGTATATGTTGATAGTCTTAATTTTCTATTCACAGGTTTGGATTCATTTTGTATGTTCATTATCACTTTTATGGTGGTTATGTATTACTTTTGAGGCGTTTTGATTATTGTCCAATATTTCACTTGGCATTATAGATGTGGTATTTCACTGTTGTTCTTTCAGAACAATTTTGAGTAGGGGGAGGGGAGTGGGGCCTTAATCAGTGAGGCTACCCTTTAGATTTGATACATTTTAAGGTCAGCGGGGTTCTTATTTTTCACAGTTTGACTCAAGTTTGTATTTTTAGTACAGATTAGAACTGCAGCTTTCACCCAATTTAATTTCTCACGAGATTATTTTCTATTTGCACTGTAGCGCAGTTTCTTTTCTGTTTTTCTGGTAACTTAGATGCTATTTTGTTGCCTGAAAACAACAAATAATCTTGAATTTCCCTTTACATTCATGAAAATAATATTGCATCATGGCAAAAAGTTATTACAGCATGTTTGTATTGTAAAAGGCTAAAACAAATGAAATGACAGACTCATATTTGCATTTACTGATACCGAAAATATTAAAATCTAGCTCTAAATTGTGCTTGGCAGTTTGCCAAGGGTTCCTTTTTTTTTAGACTCTTCACATTTGTGAAGCACGCATAATATACTGAGTTATATTGAGTGTATTCATGTGGTACCGAGGATCACTCCATCCCAGAACTTTAATGGAAAGGATTAGCGTAATTATTATCGCTTGTTTATGAGTCATTGCAATTATACCGCACAGTTTTACGAAGCGAGGCAAACTAATATCTGGAACCCAGCGTAGCGCTGATTGAATACCGAGACGTAAACTAGCAATTATTGGCCCCGTAATACAAGCATTAACCTTGTTAATTGTTATAACTTGCAGTACAATAAAATACAAAGTAATATAGAAATAGATTTCAGTATATAAAAGCTGAAATGGAGCCTTAGGCTAAATTCACACGGGATCACGGGGGCAGCCGCTGGTGATTCTTATGCCGCGTACACATGACCGGACTTTTCAATGGACTAGGTTAGACGGAATGAATCCGTCGGATATTACGATCGTGTATGGACTCCAGCATACTTTTTTCCCCCAAAAGTCAGATGGACCTAGAAATAAAACATGTTTCAAATCTTTCCGACAGACTCCGGTCGAAAGTCCAGTCGAACAATCAGTCGCTAGGGCAGCTATTGGCTACTGGCAATGAACTTCCTTATTCTAGTCCAGTCGTACGTCATCAAGTTCGAATCTGTTGGACTTTGGTGTACTTGTGTGTGGCCAAGTCCGTTCATTCGGAAGGTCCGTCGGAACTCCGCCTAAAGTCTGTCGGGAAGACCGACCAACCTAGTCCGTCAAAAAGTCCGGTCGTGTGTACGTGGCATTACAGGGGGTATTACATTTTGCCTGCACATTCTGTGCAAAACCATCAGCCACTGTCAGGTTTGTACAAATCAATGGCCGGTGCAGCCGATGTGGTTCACATGTAATCTCTCATCTGAAAATAGAGCCTCTGATTGACCATGGACACAATCAGTGTGCATCCAGGGTCGGCGTTTCTGCAGAGTTTTGACCACACACAAACTAGCCACAGCTAATCAGCCAGTTTTTCTGCAACCCAAGTCCAGAGTATTGTGGCCTCTAAAAATTATCCGCCCTTAGACATGTGCGGTTTGTTTCGTTACTGATTGACATTCAGATTAAATTTTCATTATTCCGAGACTCAGATAATTCTGAATCTCTGAATAACAGTAGCAACACATTTTAATGAATGCAAAATAAATTAGAACAAAACAATAAATTCATTTGTTTAATTTGGATATTTGTAACATTCGAAGTAACAAATGTTCTGAATTGATTTGTGAATAACTCATCTGCTGTCAGCTAACAGCAGACTGTTAACAAAAGAAATGCCAGCATTAGATAAAAAAAAATAACTCAGGCCAAAAAAAAGAAAAAAAATGCAGCCCCCCCCCCCTCCAAAAAAAATATATAAAGAAGGCCCTTAGATCTGGTAAAGATTTTAAAGGGAATTCTACGCCAAAAATAAAAATGCAGTGGGGCCCCCCAAAAAAATCCAAAAAAAAAAAATCCAAAAAGCTCCCCCCCAGACCATTCCAGGCCACATGGGCTTACCATGGGGGGGGTGCTTTGGTGGAGAGGGCTCCCCCCCTTAAAGCAAATGTTGATGAGCATAAAGGCATCTTCCCCACAAACCTGGCCCAGTGGTTTTGGGGGTGTGAGGGGTAGCTTATCAGAAGCTGAAAGCCTCTGGAAGTAAAAGTCCTATATTAAAAAAAGAAATAAACATGCCCCTGATGTAAATCCAGTGTCAATCATGATGAACATCGGCAGCCAACCTGCAGGGTAAAAAAAAAAAATCCTGACGCCCGCTGAACATGACCAGTCAAGAGACACTCACCAAATGACAATTACCTTTCTCCAACTGGTAAGTAAACATGAGGGCACTGGGCAGGGTCACCTGGTGTCACTTGGGAACCCCCGTGCATGATGTAAGGGGGGGCGTGGTCACCCAGTGACGTTATGACAGCCATGTTTATGGTGACATTAAGAATTTTTGGCAAGTACGATGCACATTTTGGCACATTTTTACACGTTCCTGGAACATGCAGGTGTGTTGGAGCCTTAAAGCTGAACTCCAGATAGGCAACTGAATACACAGATGACATTACAGTGGGTCCTGAAATTTAGATGATGTCAGATTAGGACAGAATTTCATGAAGCAGGATGTCATAACTGAACTCAAAATCCATTTTTCTTTTTGCCAGTTCAGATTTCCAAATAACTTCTGGAAGAAAGGGACCAAATACTGCTCAGAAAGCAGTTCTGCCCTGTCTACATTTGCAGTTGTCTGGGCATCCTTAGATTGACTGCCATTGCCACCAGGCACCCACTTCTATCCTAGTGTCCCTAATAGAATCTTTGTGGCTCAGACACTTGTTGAACCCATCACCTTGTCAGGCAGGACTATCAGGGGTTTTGCCAACTATTCTAGACTTTGCATAATTTGCCACTCTTGGAATCTTATTGACCTCAATGGATTCTTCTGTTGTGGAAATTCCAACTTTTCAGAGGAGTGTGAATTTGTTAAAAGTTTTGCCAAACCACGACTGATTGAACTTTCCAGAAGTTCACTTGTCTCTAGATAAACTACACATATATCTTATCTGCCAAATGATTTGTAAGTTCTGTCCAGCCACATTTGGGATTCATACACCTCTGTCAGACAGTAAAGCCAGACAGTAAAAAAATCAGAAGCCCTTATCCGAAGATTTGTTTTATGTCAGTGAGTCTTGAAGCAATAGAATCATTTTCAGAAGGACAGCAGTAGTGACATTATCCATGTTTCTCTATGATGGCCGGTGTCCTTTAAAGGAAACCTGTACAGAAGAAGTATTGATGCTTTGCTGGCCTTTGCTTATGAAAAATACTTAATGTCTGGCTGGCATGCGCAGTCAACAGTAAAAATTTTTTAGTACTTTCTGTGCAACTGACCCAGGGCAATGCAGGTCAGGAATTCTGCTTTTAGCTTCCATGATCCTCATTCTTGTTCTTGGTCAGTGACTTCAAAACATTGAAGTCACTGGATCATCCAGGCAGCTAGGAATTTCAAAGGGCCAGCAATGGCAGCCTACAAGTTTCCCTCAAACATGCTAATCCCCACACTCTCTTATATCAACCATTCTAAACCAGGGTTTAGTGCATGAGCAGGGCCTGGATTTGGGTACCCAGAGAGGAGAGAAGGCACATGGGAACAGGAATTGCGGTAATGTGTATTTAACAGAAAAGTTCAGACAAGGTGGTAATGCATGCCTCCCAACATTTTGAGATGGGAATGAGGGACACCTACTAACAAATGTATGTAGGCATAGGACATGTCCCCTGCCACACCCCCTTGAAGGGGAATTAACCAAAAAAAAACTTTTTGTTACCACTACTCTTCCTTTATATTGGCTTTTAAAATGTACAAATGCAGCAATTTAGAAATTAGATGAAAAGTTTAGCACTGAGAAACTCTTTTTAAAAGATAAAAAGTGTATTTTATAATAAATTATATGGATCAGACCAAAATGAGGGACAAATGAGGGGGTAAGAGGGACAGAGGGGACATTGCTCCAAATCAGAGACAGTCCCTCAAAATCAGGGACAGTTGGGAGCTATGGTAATGGAGTCACTGTAGCACACCCTGACTGGCAAGGCAGCACTTATACAGAGTTGCAGAGGATTCCTGATAACACTTATAATGCCAAAAGCAGACAGAGGGGGTGGCTGGAGGCAGTATGGCAACAAGGTGCCTGAAGGTGGGAAAGCTTCTAGCTGGCGGCACAGGCAAGAACTGCTCTAAACACACTGTTTCTATCCAGCCGGATATCATATCCGGTTCCTGTCTCTGACCTAGCTACTTCACAAATGCGCGCCAACAGTGCTATTTATAAGCACTGCCCACACTTAAGATGGCCGCAGGGGTCAACCAGGGTGGTAGCTTCCTATCAGACAGTTGCTCCCCTGATGACACCTATAGAGGCCTTTAAGGAACATGGGTTCCCTTCATCCTTCAATCACTCTCTGAATGGCTGCTGCTGGACAGTACCACCTATGAAGGGAGGCCAGACTAGCTTTGCCTACAAGTGGAACCCTAGGTTCCTCCAAGGGTGGCTTTGGGTTACTTGAGCTGTTGCGCCCATCTGATAGTCCCTGCTGTAGTTCCAGGTCCAGTGCTACTTGGAAGAGCCAGTGCCATGACTGCAAAGGTGTCATTATGGCCACCCTGTCAGGGAGACATTCTTCCCATTTACCACAACCAATGTAAGGGGCATTTTGCCAATGACCCCTGGATAGACTAATCTTACCAAGCTTTTTCTGAGACCTGAAAATTATTTTAAGGGTTCCTCAGGGGTAAAAAAAAGGTTAAGGAAGGCTGTCTTATATAGTCATAAAAAGAGGAAGATATGTGAAATATACTTTCATTAAAATCTGTTCTCAGATAAACATTACATTAAAGAGGAAGTAAAGTCTTTCTCTTTAATTGTACCTACAGGTAAGCCTATAATTATGGGTCATACACACAGTCATGTGAGCTTTTTGTCAGAAATTCTGACCATGTGTATGCTCCATCGAACATTTGCTGTCGGAATTTCCGACAACAAATGTTTGAGAGCAGGTTCTCAAATTTTCCGGCAACAAACGTTGTTGTCGGAATTTCCGATCGTGTGCACACAATTCCGAGGTACCAAAGTCTATGGATTCTCGGAATCAAGCAGAAGAGCCACACTGGCTATTGAACTTAATTTTTCTCGGCTCCACGTACGTCTTGTACATCACCGCGTTCTTGCCGAAAATCCACGGTTTTGTTGTCAGAATGTCCGATCAATGTCCGATCGTGTGTACGAGGCATAAGACTTACCTGTAGGTACTGTAATTATCTCCTAAACTTGCACTGTTTAGGAGATATTTACTATATACGCTGCTGCTGATGTCATCAGTGCATGTGCACTGAGGGAACGGTCTGCTCGTGCCATTTCTTCAGGGCCCGTACCTTGACTGGTGGAACCTGTGACATAATCGCGGCACCGGCCAATCACAGACGCCGAAGCCCGCAAATGCAGAAGTCACATCGTTCTAAGGAAAGTATTTCATAATGAGCTAGTATGCGATGCATACTAGCTCATTATGCTTTTGTCTTGCAGGTTTTTTTGGGGGGGGGGGTTGGGGGGTTTGGAGGTTTACAATCTCTTTAATACATCACAATACACAATTGGAAATACGCATTTGTTCCCCTTTAAAAATTTGTGTAGACCTACCGTCAAAAATATGTTGCTTTTGTGCCTCGAATTTCACATTAGCAATGTTAATGCAATCGCAATTTTATTTAATCTTATAACACACAGACGTGTCTATAATGCTTTGAGACTGGTGATCATTCGTCCTCATCCAATTAGCTTTTCATGAGTCTGTGGTTTCGCTATGCTCTAGTATTGATTCCCCGATCATCTTTCATATTAAGCTGATATGTTTGTAAGAAACGACTTTTAACTACGGCAGATATTTAGAAGCAGTTCGAGGATGAGCGCTTGCAATGATGTCAGCTTCTTGATGCGCATTATCCTTCTGTCTAGACAGGTTAATAGGATGCAATTGTATTTAGGGGAAAAACTTTTACTGTTTGATAACGCTTTCTGACAGGTTTTTGATACTTAAAGCTGAACTCCAGGCAGATATAAAAGATACAGCTCTGTAATCAATATTACATTATCAAAGAAGAAGTATGGCCAAAGCTATTTTGGTTATACTTCTCCTATGGATCACAGGAGTGCAGTTCGGATCTACATTCCGTGATCTGTTTTCAGCTGACAGCGGGCTGATGCCTGCTGTCGGCTGACGTCACAGAGCCGGTCCAGGATCTGAAAATATCCCGACCAGATGGTTGGTATCTGCCTAGAAGCCTGTATCGGTACCTGACTCAGCCTCCCAGCAAACCACTGAGAGCCTGAGCCAGCCATTCCCTCCCTCTTCACAGCCAGGTGCTCCAGTGAGCACTGGAGGGGAGAGCAGAGAGACACTGACAGTCACAGCACTCTGTAAACAATTGATGAAATAAAAATACATAAATGCAATTCTAAATCATCATAGCAGCACTCATGTCAAACTAAATATCATTGACAAGTGTATGTACATACACAAGAATAAATTAATAAGAAAGTCCTTTGAAGTGGTTTCAGGTGAGGAAAACACGCCAGTTTTTCTTACAGTGGAAAAAGTTCATCAATTCATGCACCACACACCAGGCTTATCACCACGTGAGACTATCCCTTTTGGGGATAAACTCACCAGAAAACTATTAAAATCAAGCATCCACAATATATCTCTTTGTGTCTCCAACTCCTCAAGGACATCCACTGCTTATCTGTAACTCCTCTGGAACAGATCTGGAGGTTGTTTCAGATCTGTTCCAGAGAAATTTCTTCATGCGCATTTTTGACTTGTTCCAGATGCTTTCTTTCTTCTTTTTTTTTAACTTCAGGCCGCGTACACACGGGCGGACTGTTCGCCCAACTTTGTTCGTCAAACAGTTTGACAAACAGTCCGTTCAAAATTAGCATGAACGGACTTGACCACACACGACGAACGAACAGTCCGCTGAAAACTTGCGCGATGACGTGAACGGCACGTACGACGGGACGAGAAATTCGACGTCCAATACACTGCAATGCAACCTTCGCCGTGTAAATTCTTTCTGAGCATGCGCGAGACTTAGTTTGTCGAACAAGCCTAAACACGAGCGGACTGTCCGCTCAAACCAAGTTTCCGCGGACAGTCTTACGGAAATTCCGAAAAACTTTGTTCGTCAGACTGTCCGCTGAAACTGTCCGCTGAAGCCCACACACGAGCGGACTGTCCGCTGAAACACTGTTCAGCGGACAAAGTTGGGCGAACAGTCCGCCCATGTGTACGCGGCCTTACTGGGGTCCGTTGAGTTTTTGATGCATGTACGATAAAGGTTTTACATGAATCTATGGAAGCTGATCATTATCAGCACCCTTGTCAATCGTAATTGGTTTGTCTCAATACTGAAAGTGCCACATCTGAAGAATAGTTTGCTCTTTCGAAAAACAACAGACTTACTGGCTGGATAACCAAGTGAAAATAAAAGAAAGAAAGTCTGAAAAAGAAAACTAACACAGTCACCACATCTAAGAATTGACCCTGTTATTTTGGAGCTGTTCATACCCTTTAAAATACGGATAAGCAGTGTATGTCCTTGAGGAGTTGTAGACACAAAGAGATATATTGTGGATGATTGATTTTACTAGTTTTCTGGTGAGTTAATCCCCAAAAGGGGAGAGCCTATTTCTCACATGGTGATAAGCCTGGTGGTGCATGAATTTATGAACTTTTTCCACCTTAAGGCTGGGTTCACACCGCTGCGGCAGCGAGAACCGGATGTGATTCGCACCGCACTGCAGTGCAAATCACATCCGATCTCTGTGCGATGCGAGTTCAGCCATACAGATAGTATGGCTGAATTCGCATCGCACCTGCTGCAAACTCGCACAGGACCCTTTTTTTGGTCCGCAGCAGAACCGGATCGCATGGGTGTTCACACCATGCGATCCGATTCCTGTCCGAGTTTGCAGATCGCACTGCGATATGCGGACGGATCTGGGGGTGTCATTAAGGTTTCACTGACACTCCCAGCAGTTCGCATAGGGCAGTGTGAACTGCCGGCGGAAGGCTTGCGATGCGGGAAAACGCCGCGGATTCGCGGCGTTCCCGCATCGCTCCAGTGTGAACCCAGCCTAAGAAAAACTGGCGTGTTTTCCTCACCTGAAACCACTTCAAAGGACTTTCTTATGCATTTAGACCCCTTTCACACTGCCGGCGTTTTTCAGGCGCTACAGCGCTAAAAATAGCACCTGTATAGCACCTGAAAAAAGCGGCTCCATTCACTCCAGTGGGAAAGCCGGAGGGCCTATGGTTGCATGAGTAGAGCATTCTGTAGATACCAGTGGAAACATGAATCCATTACCTTCTCAGCGAGAATCTGTACACGAGAATATGACAGATGACGAATACTCTGTATTAGGATGACTGTATCATGACCTTCTATGATATGATTGAATCACTCAGACGATGTTTGATATGACAGTACTACTTCACCCATTAGACAATCTGGGCATGGTTTATAGACTGTGATGGATATGTTCTGTCTTCCAGGTCAGCTGCAAAGTCCTGCAGTTCTTTCATCAGTATATGCTGGGCTGTAATTATTTCTGGATGCTGTGTGAAGGCATTTACCTCCATACGTTGATAGTGGTGGCCGTGTTTGCTGAAGAACAGCATCTGCATTGGTATTACCTGCTGGGCTGGGGTAAGTGCCAGGCTCTCTGTCTTTTTAAAGCCAAAATAACATGATCCTATCTACAAACGGGGGAAACAAACGCCTACAAACAGGGAGAGAAGAACATTCTGTCATCATTAGAAATGATGTGGAAAGAAGGAAAACACGTCTAATCTATGTATATTTATATCACTGGGAAAGAAATCTTGTTTTCTATAGTGGTAAATGTTGCTCTGTCTATACCGATCATACCCAGAGAAATAATTATAAGAATGATAGCGATAAAGCAAGTTATAATTATATCCCCTCCTCCGATCTGAATTCAGGTAATGCTATAACTGCCACCATTTAATCACTTGAGCCCCGGAAGGTTTACCCCCCCCAACTCCCAACATGACCAGGCCATTTTTTGTGATCCGGCACTGCGTTACTTTAATTGACAATTATTTTTTTCCCCACAAATAGATCTTTCTTTTGGTGGTATTTGATCACCTCTGCATTTTTTATTTTTGAGCTATATACAAAAAAAAAACTGCTTTGAAAAAAATATATATATATTTTTTTACTTTTTGCTATAAAACATCCAATAATAAAATGTAAAAAAACTAATTTTTTCATCAAGTCTGGACAATATGTATTCTGCTACATATTTTTGGTTAAAAAAAAATCCCAATAAGTGTATATTGATTTGCTCAAAGGTTATAGTGTCTACAAATTGACAGCTAACTGACACTTTTGCCCAGTGATACTAATATAGTGATCAGTGCTAAAAAATTATAAACTGTCACTGTACTAATTGGCTGGGAAGGGGTTGCCATCAGGAGCGATTCAAGGGTTAGCGGTGTGCCTAGGTGTTGCTTACTCACTTGGGGTGCATTGACAAGGGGAAGGCAAGAAACACAAGATGCAGAACGACAGTTTGCCTGTGCCCTATGTAATCGGTGGGTGCTGACAGACACGGTACCCGCTGCTGGGCTCCCGCAGTGTGTGATCACCAGACTCGGAAGTGTCAGAAAACGTATTAGGTACGTTATCTGTATCAGAGTGGCTGTCCTGCCACTGTATATCTACGGTGGGCGGTCTGCAAGTGGTTAAAGGGAAACTATCGGCAATACTGTTTTTTAACATTTTTGGATAGAGCAAGGGAGGGTTGTACATTTTTTTTTTTGCCATCTGTGTCCCATTTTGGAGATTTCCTTTCACTTCCTGTCCCATAGACAAACAGGAATTGAGAAGAAATCCCTGCAAAATTAAGAGAATTCCTTGGGGACCCCCAGGTCACCAGAACGAGTGTCCCCATTGCAATAGCTCCTACTTTTTGATATGGGAATGAGGGACACCTATCAGCAAAAGTATGCAGGCACAGGACACACCTCTTGTCACGCCCCCTTTAAAGGAGAATTGTACAAAAAAACAAGATTGATTAAACCCACAAAATGTTTTTTTTTACCACTACTATTCCTTTATATTGGCTTTTGGAATTTACAAATGCAGCAATTTAGAAATCCAATGAAAGGTTTAGCACTGGGAAACACTTTTTGATAGATAAAAAGTGCATTTTATATACAGCTATATAGAGCAGACTAAAACGGGGACAAATGAGGAGCAATGAGGGACAGAGGGACATTGCTCCAAATCAGGGACAGTCCCTCAAAATCAGGGACAGTTGGGAGCTATGCCATTGGAAGACTATTACTTTTCTGGGGACAATCCAAAATTTTGGATTTTCTTTTACTTTCACGGTAAACATGACCAATAGATGGGGATCTCCTTAAGGCTTGATTCACACTAACGCGTTTTTTGATGCATTTTGCAGAAATGCAGGGACATTTTTTAACATGTTCACATCAATGCATTTTTGTGCCTCTGCATTTTTGGAAAGGGTTGGGGACTTTTTTCATGCAAAATGCAGCAGTTTGCATGTAATAGAAGTCAATGGACCTGCATCAAAAACGCAAGTACCGTTTTTTTACCGTGATTTTGCTGCGATTTGTGTTTTTGTTCTTTTTTTTTCACTGTATATATCTGGTTTCTAGGCAACCACAGTGTAAAAAAAAAAAACGCAAAACGCACAAAAGCAACATGCATAGATGTGAATCGAGCCTAACCGGGGCACAGACAGCAATAAATACTGTCAAGCCTTCTAAGCCTTCTAATCTCTAAAAACAACAAAAAAAAGTAAAGATTTATTAGATTATACAGAACATCAAGAAATGTTAGTTGTGCCTAAACAGTGCCCTAAAAAATCTACATTTTATCTGGAATTTGCCCTGAAATGTGCACTTCCTGGTGATTGTGCCTAGGCTCTTCTGTGCCTACAGCCACATAGCTGTATATTAGCAGGGTAAGATCTGAGGCATTGCTGCCCATGACAGCCAATCAGAGGAGATATGGAGTGAAATCTGGTGATGTCTCTCCTGTGCTGCTCACTGTTCTCCTTGCTGGAGGTCACGACTTGAGGATACAAAGCCCTGCCCCTAGGAAGTTGACATCCTTTATATAGAGACACAGCTACAGGGAGACCACATATAATATTGGAGGTTAGTCTTTGCCCTTTGACTACAATTTTTAAGTGCAGCTTCTGAAATTCAGATTCTCTTTAACCACTTGAGCACCAAATGGTGATCAAATACCACCAAAAGAAAGCTCTATTTGTGGGGGGAAAAGGACGTAAATTTTGTTTGGGTACAACGTTGCACGACTGCGCAATTGTCAGTTGAATCGTTGCAGTGCCGTATCGCAAAAAATGGCCTGGTCATTAACCAGTTGCCGACCGCCGCACGCCGATGTACGTCGGTACAATGGCACGGGCAGGCATAAGGACATACATGTACGTCCCTTGCCTCCCGCGGGTCGGGGGCCCGATCGGGCCCCCGCCCGGTGCCTGCGGCGGTCGGTATTCGTTCGGGAGCGATCCCGGACGAGGGGACGGCCATTCATTCATGGCCACCCCCTCGCGATCGCTCCCGACGAATAGAAATCCCCGGTGACATCACTTCCTCTCCTGTAATGTAAACACAGGAGAGGAAGTGATGTATTCTCTCCTCCGTGTCGGTATTTTTCGTTCCGACACGGAGGAGAGCGGATCAGTAAGTTGCACCAACACTCTACACACACAGTAGAACATGCCAGGCACACTCACACCCCCCCTTTACCCCCCGATCACCCCCCCAATTACCCCTGCCCCCCAGTCACAGTGACACCAATGTCATTTTTTTTTTTTTTTTTTTTTGCATTGGTGTCATTTGTGACTGTAATAACTGTTAGGGCAGTTAGAGTTAGCCCCCTTTAGTTCTAATGTACCCCCCTAACCCCCCCAATAAAGGTTTAACCCCGTGATCACCCCCCGTCGCCAGTGTCACTAAGGCTGGGTTCACATTGCAGCGGTTTATGAGAACGAATGTGATTCGCACCGCACTGCAGTGCAAATCACATCCGATCTCTGTGCGATTCGAGTTCAGCCATTCGCCGCACCCGCCGCACCCGCCACACCCGCCGCACCCGCCGCAAATTCGCACGGGACCCTTTTTTTGGCCCGCAGCAGAATCGGATCGCATGGGTGTTCACACCATGCGATCCGAGTTTGCAGATCGCACTGCGATATGCGAACTGATCTGGGGGTGTCAGTAACATTTCACTGACACTCCCAGCAGTTCGCATAGGGCAGTGTGAACTGCCGCCGGGAGGCATGCGATGCGGGAACCCGCCGCGGATTCGCGGCGTTTCCGCATCGCTCCAGTGTGAACCCAGCCTAATAAGCGATCATTTTTCTGATCGCCGTATTAGTGTCACAGGTGACGCTAGTTAGGCAGGTAGGTATTTAGGTTCGCCGCAGCTTTTTATAGCGCCAGGGACCCCCATATACTACCGCATAAAGCCCCCTGATTGCCCCCTAGTTAACCCTTTCACCAGTGATCACCATATAACTGTTACAGGTGACGCTGGTTGGTTAGTTATTTTTTTATAGTTTCAGGGCACCCGCCATTTATTACCTAATAAAGGTTTAACCCCCTGATCACCCGGCGGGTGTCATTTGTGACTAATAACTCTTAGGGCAGTTAGGGTTAGCCCCCTTTAGTTCTAAGGTACCCCCCTAACCCCCCCAATAAAGGTTTAACCCCGTGATCACCCCCCGTCGCCAGTGTCACTAAGGCTGGGTTCACATTGCAGCGGTTTATGAGAACGAATGTGATTCGCACCGCACTGCAGTGCAAATCACATCCGATCTCTGTGCGATTCGAGTTCAGCCATTCGCCGCACCCGCCGCACCCGCCGCAAATTCGCACGGGACCCTTTTTTTGGCCCGCAGCAGAATCGGATCGCATGGGTGTTCACACCATGCGATCCGAGTTTGCAGATCGCACTGCGATATGCGAACTGATCTGGGGGTGTCAGTAACATTTCACTGACACTCCCAGCAGTTCGCATAGGGCAGTGTGAACTGCCGCCGGGAGGCATGCGATGCGGGAACCCGCCGCGCATTCGTGGCGTTCCCACATCGCTCCAGTGTGAACCCAGCCTAATAAGCGATCGTTTTTCTGATCGCTGTATTAGTGTCACAGGTGACGCTAGTTAGGCAGGTAGGTATTTAGGTTCGCTGAAGCTTTTTATAGCGCCAGGGACCCCCATATACTACCGCATAAAGCCCCCTAATTGCCCCCTAGTTAACCCTTTCACCAGTGATCACCATATAACTGTTACAGGTGACGCTGGTTGGTTAGTTATTTTTTTATAGTTTCAGGGCACCCGCCATTTATTACCTAGTCTCACTAGTGTACCCCTAAATTTAGGGGTGTCTACTTTCCAAAATGGGGTCATTTGGGGGGGGTTTGTGCCATCTTGGCATTTTATGGCCTTCAAAACTGTAACGCCCTTAGAAAGCCTGAAGGCGGTGCTTGGTTTTCGGGGCCCCGTACGCGGCTAGGCTCCCAAAAAGTCCCACATATGTGGTATCCCCATACTCAGGAGAAGCAGCAGAATTTATTTTGGGGTGTCATTTCACATATGCCCATGGCATGCGTGAGCAATATATCATTTAGTGACAACTTTGTGAAAAAAAAAAAAAAAAAGTTTGTAATTTTCCCGCAACTTGTGGCAAAATATAAAATATTCCATGGACTCAACATGCCTCTCAGCAAATAGCTTGGGGTGTCTACTTTCTAAAATGGGGTCATTTGTGGGGGTTTTGTGCCATCTTGGCATTTTATGGCCTTCAAAACTGTAATAGGTAGTGAGAAGTGAACTCAAAAATTTACGCCCTTAGAAAGCCTGAAGGCGGTGCTTGGTTTTCGGGGCCCCGTACGCGGCTAGGCTCCCAAAAAGTCCCACATATGTGGTATCCCCGTACTCAGGAGAAGCAGCAGAATTTATTTTGGGGTGTCATTTCACATATGCCCATGGCATGCATGAGCAATATATCATTTAGTGACAACTTTGTTAAAAAAAAAAAAAAAAAAAAAAAGTTTGTAATTTTCCCGCAACTTGTGGCAAAATATAAAATATTCCATGAACTCAACATGCCTCTCAGCAAATAGCTTGGGGTGTCTACTTTCTAAAATGGGGTCATTTGTGGGGGTTTTGTGCCATCTTGGCATTTTATGGCCTTCAAAACTGTAATAGGTAGTGAGAAGTGAACTCAAAAATTTACGCCCTTAGAAAGCCTGAAGGCGGTGCTTGGTTTTCGGGGCCCCGTACGCGGCTAGGCTCCCAAAAAGTCCCACATATGTGGTATCCCCATACTCAGGAGAAGCAGCAGAATTTATTTTGGGGTGTCATTTCACATACCCCCATAGCATGTGTGAGCAATATATCATTTAGTGACAACTTTGTGTAAAAAAAAAAAAAAAAATTTTTTTTTTTGTCATTATTCAATCGCTTGAGGCAAAAAAATAAAATATTCAATGGGCTCAACATGCCTCTTATCAATTTCCTTAGGGGGTCTACTTTCCAAAATGGGGTCATTTGGGGGGGTTTTGTACTGCCCTGCCATTTTAGCACCTCAAGAAATGAGATAGGCAGTCGTAAACTAAAAGCTGCGTAAATTCCAGAAAACGTACCTTAGTTTGTAGATGTGACAACTTTTGCGCAAACCAATAAATATACAATTATTGACTTTTTTTTTACCAAAGACATGTGGCTGAATACATTTTGGCCTAAATGTATGACTAAAATTGAGTTTATTGGATTTTTCTAATAACAAAAAGTAGAAAATATCATTTTTTTTCAAAATTTGCGGTCTTTTTACGTTTATATCGCAAAAAATAAAAATCGCAGAGGCAATCAAATACCATCAAAAGAAAGCTCTATTTGTGGGAAGAAAAGGACGCAAATTTTGTTTGGGTACAACATTGCATGACCGCGCAATTACCAGTTAAAGCAGCACAGTGCCAAAGTGTAAAAAGACCTCTGGTCATTTACCAGCAAAATGGTCCGGTCTGAAAGTGGTTAAGGGGGCAAATCCCTCTGGGGCTGAAGTGGTTAAAGAGCACAATGATGAACATTATACTGGCTACCTAACATAACATTTTGTAAATTCTGTTGTTCAGTCAAATTCTATTTTATATTTGCTTGGCTAACCTTTATGTTCTGTCCCTGTTCAGGGTTCCCTTTAGTGCCTACATCAATTCATGCTTTTGCAAGGACAAAGTACTTTAATGACAAGTAAGTAATAACATGTTGTCATCAGTTTTAGCTACATTATTACAGCACACAAACACAGACAAATGTTCCTCAAATTTAGGGCCTCGTGCCCACGGGCGTTATAAAAAATGGGCTGTAAAGCTAGTACCTACCCAGGAAAAAAGCAGTGTTAAAAACTCGATTTTATCAGCATTTTGTATTGGCGACAATGCACGTTTAGCTGCGTTTCTCTGCCTCTATTCAAATCAATGGTTCCCTATGGGAGCCTATTCATTTGAATCAAAGTCGCACCGCAAGTCGGATCATGAGGATCCGACTTGTGGTGCAACTTGTGTGCTGAGGATCTTGAAGAGGAACCCCCCACACCAAAATGAAAAAAATATTGGCATTGAGTTCCCCCAGGACGATACCAGACCCTTTGGTCTGGTATGGATTTAAAAAAATTGTGTGGGGTCCCCCCAAAATCCATATGAGAGCCTTATCGGAGCACGCAACCCGGTAGGTCAGGAAATTGGGGGGATGAGGGAGCGTCCTCCCGGACCATACCAGGCCACGTGCCCTCAACATGAGGGGTGGGTGATTAAAAAGGGGGCCCCCTGATCCTGGCCCCCCACCCTATGTGAATACATATGGGATACATCGAACCCCTACCCATTCACCTAAAAAAAAAGTATCAAAAATAAACACAGTACACAGGTTTTTGAAAGTATTTTATTAAGGCAGCTCCGGCGTCTCTTCCAATTTCTTCTCTCCTCTCCGGCTCTTCTCTCTCTTCTGGCGATGTCTTCTCCCTCTCTGGTTCTTCTTCTCTCTGTGCTGTTTTTTCCCTGCTGTCTTCTTGCTCTTTTACCAGGTCTTCTCCACTGCCTTCTCCCTCTGTTCTTCTTCGGATGTTGACTCAACATCATCTCCCCGTGTAATGCTGGGTCCGCCATGTGCAATAACTTATATTGGCATGGGGTGGGGCCACCCACTGACATCACCTGGAGGCCCTGTCCCCATGTGACGTCACCTCCTGGTGCATGATGGGGTGATGACGTCCCCCGGAGGCAGGGCTTCCGGGTGACGGCAGCGGGTGGCCCCGCCACATGTCAATATAAGTCATTACACACGGTAGACCCAGCATTACACTGGGAGATCGCGTTGCGTCAACATCGGAAGAAGAAAAGAGGGAGAAGACTCGGCAAAAGAGCAAGAAGACAGCGGAGAGAGAAGACAGCATAGAGAGGAGAAGAACCGTCGAGGGAGAAGTACCGGCAGAGGGAGAAGACTTCACCAGAAGAGGGAGAAGAAATCTGAACAGACGCCGGAGCTGCCTTAATAAAATACTTTAAAGACCTGTGCTCTGTGTTTATTTTTGACACTTTTTTTTTTAGATGAATGGGTAGGGGTACAATGTACCCCATACTCATTCACATAGGGTGGGGGGCTGGGATCTGAGGGGACTTCCAGATTCCAATAAGCCCCCTTGCCGCAGACCCTGACAACCAATAGCCAGGGTTGTTGGGAAGAGGCCCTTGTCCTCATCCTCATGGGGACAAGCTGTTCCAAAGCACCCACGCCCCAATGTTGAGGGCATGTGGCCTAGTATGGTCCAGAAGTGGGGGGGATCGCTCATTCCCCCCTTTGCTGACCTACCGGGCTGCATGCTCGGATAAGGCTCTGATATGGATTTGGGGGGGGCACACACAATTTTTTTTTTTTTTTTGACGTGGGGGCTCCCCTTACTTTTTTTTTTTTTTGCCACCTCAGCGAATCACCAAGAAAGACTTAAATCAACTTTACGTTCATCACTGTCTCTTGTTATTAAGCTTCACATCATTGTGGCTATGTCTTTTATTTACATTTTTTTTTCCCCCTTCATTAAAAAGTTTTAATTTAAATTTATTTTATTTTAATTAGGAGTACTTTATTCCCCCACCCCTTATAATTATTTTCCCCCTCGCCCATCCCTCCCTCCCACTCCCCTACATGTCAGTAATTTTCCTCTTCCATATTTCTTCCCCTTACAATCCATGCCACTGAAGGATCTGATATCATCCTGGGGGAACCCCATGCCAATTTTTTTTTTTCATTTTGGCGGGGGGTTCCCCTTCAAGATCCTCAGCACACAAGTCGCATCGCAAGTCGGATCATCATGATCCAACTTCTGGTGCAACATCCATTCAAATCAATGGGACCCCATAGAGAAATGCCGGACAAGGCTTAATGCTGTGTATACAACGTTAAGTCGAATTTAACAGCTTTTACCGGAATCTGGCATTTTTACAGCTCTAGCACTGGAACCTCAGAACGCGCTGGTCCTGGGTTTTTTTGGAGCTTAAAAATGCCAATGTCACTCACAGCTCAAAAACGCCTGTGTGGGTATGAGGCCATAGAATAACATGGAGAGGCATTTTTAAGCTGTAAAAAAAAAGCTCCTAAACGCGGCTGTAAAAACACCCGTGGGCATGAGGCCTAAGGTTTAAGTAAAGCCATAAAGCTTTCTAAAGCACACAGCATTACAAACACTTTGCATGGTTTTTAAATACAATATTGATTTAATTTATTTTACTCTATGTTGCCTCCCTCCACTGCTGATATCTTGCTGCCATTTCCTGTCTTCATGCATGTACTGCAGCAACTGCTGCACATCATTTCCTGGAGCAGGTCTCCTAATGGTGTCAACAGAGGACCATGGAAATGTGTGTTGGCAATAGACATGTGCAGAATGAAAAAATGTGTTTTGTTTAGATTCATTAGTTACATAAATTTGTTTAGTTGATTTCGTTAAATTTGTTTTCAGAATTTGTTTAATTTATTCGAACTTGAATTGATATTCCTTCTATTTCATTCTATTCTATTGTTTTTTTCTATTATATTCTATTCTTTTATTTTATTTTCTATTCTATTTTTTTTTCTATTCTATTTTTTTTTTATTCCTTTCAAATTTGAATTTATTCTATTTGAAATTCGATTTTTGGAAGATGGTTATATAATATATAACATATATTGTTATATTCTAATCTATTGCTTTTTTCTATTCTATTCTATTCTATGCTATTATTTTATTTTCTATTCTGTTCTATTCTGATCATTTATTTTCTATTCTATTATTTTCTATTCCATTCAAATTCGAATTTATTCTTATTGAAATTCAATTTTCAGAAAAAGGTTATATTCTTTAAATTTTACTCTATTCTATTGTTTTTTTCTAAACTGTTCTTTTCTATTCTATCCTTTTATATTCTATTCTTTTCTATGTGAATTCAAATTTATTTTGTTTAAAATTCAAATTGCAGAAGATGGTTATATTCTTTCTATTTTAGTCAATTTTTTTTATTATATTATAATCTATTCTATTACTTTATTTTCTATTCTATTTTATTCTGTTCTTTTATTTTCTATTCTATTTTGTTCTGTTTTACTCTATTTTTACTCTATTTTTTTTATTATATTATAATCTATTCTATTACTTTATTTTCTATTCTATTTTGTTCTGTTTTACTCTATTCTTTTTTTTATTCTATTATTTTATTTTCTATTGTATGCCTTTATTTTCTATTTTTTTTTCTATTGTATTATGTATTCTGTTCTGTTTTATTCTACTTTTTTCTATTATTTTCCATTATATTATATTATTTGCAATTATATTCCTTTATTTTATTTTCTATTTTAGTCTCTTCAAAAATTCGAATTCGATTAAAAAACTATTTTAATTAGAATTTAGTCCAAAATTGTATTTTGTTATTTCGGATTTGTTTAAATTCGTTACTGTTGTCATTTGGAAATTCTGATAAATCCGAATTTTCGAATAACAAAAAATGTGTCCGAATTTCGATTCGGAACAAACTGCACATGTCTAGTTGGTATGGCTGCTTGTAGTCTCCACGTGCATAGCTTGTGACAGGATGACAACAAAGGAGCAGAATTAAGAGACAGGGGCAGAGTTGTCACCTATAACAGGAAGTGCCTACACAAAAAACTTCATGGCAAGATTACCACATACTGTGTTATTGCTGTATTATTTTTATGTAAGGTCTGAAAATATTGAAAATTATTCTGAAGTTACATTAACATGGTTAAGCTAAAGATTTTAACCACTTCAGCCCCGAGCCTCTTTTTGAGATTAGGTGTTTACAAGTTAAAAACAGCTTTTTTTTTTTTTGCAAGAAAATTACTTAGAACTCCCAAACATTATATATATTTTATAACATCCTAGAGAATAAAATGTTGGTCGTTGCAATACTTTCTGTCACACTGTATTTGCGCTGCGGTCTTACAAGCGCACTATCTTTATTTAATTGATACCCAACATGTCACGCTTCAAAATTGCGCCCGTTCGTGGAATGGCGGCAAACTTTTACCCTTAATCTCCATAGGCAATGTTTAAATAATTCTATAGGTTGCATGTTTTAAGTTACAGAGGAGGTCTAGAACTATTGCTCTCCCTCTAACGATCGCGGCGATACCTCACAAGTGTGGTTTGAACACCGTTTTCATATGCGGGCGCTACTCACAAATGCTTTCGCTTCTGCGCGCGAGCTCGGCGGGACAGGGCACGTTTAAAAAAAAATAAAAAATCTTATTTATTTTACCTTTTATTTTTTATTTGTAGACTGTTCTTTTTTTAAAAAAAATTGTGTCACTTTCATGCCTATTACAAGTAATGTAAACATCCCATGTAATAGACAAAAAGCAGGGCAGGACCTCTTGAATATGAGATCTGGGGTCAAAAAGACCTCACATCTCATATTTACACTAAAATGCAATAAAAAAAAAATGTAGTTTAAAAAAAAATGTCTCTTTAAGAGCTATGGGCGGAAGTGATGTTTTGACGTCGCTTCCGCCCTGCAATGGTATGGAGACGGGTGGGGGACATCTTCCCCTCACTCATCTCCATACCTAACAGGAGACAGGACCCGATTGCCTCCACTGTTTCTGGTGGCGGACGGCACGGGAGCAAGGCGGGAGGGAGGGGCCTCTCCCACCACCGATAAAAGTGATCTCACGGCAAATCCGCTGCAGAGACCACTTTTATCATGAAGTGGGCCGCCCGCTGAAGAAGATACTGGGGTTATGGTAGCTAGCTGCTCCCATAATAATGAATGAATGAATGAAATACTTATATAGCGCACAATGCGAACTGAATCGCCTCTAGGCGCTGTGGCGAGCTTTGATCATCGTTATACCAATATACATTTAATAACGTTATACCTCTTTGAAGTACCGACGGCGGTGGTCTCCAAACTGCAGCCCTTTGCTCACATTTATTCACCTTTTGAGCACTATTCCTCCAACTGATACAAGGCACCGTTCCATCCATTAACACCAACAGTGGGGCATAATTAATTTCACTGACACCAATGATAGGGCAGAATTCTTTCCACTGACATGAACAATTGGGCACTATTTCTCCCTCTGACACCAACAATGGAGCATTGTTCTTTCACTGACACCAAGGATAGGGCATTATTCCTTCCACTGACACCAACAATGGGGCAGTATTCATTCCAGTGGTGTAAAAGATGGGACACTATTCCACCCTCTGACACCAGTGGTGGAGCACTATTCCTCCTCCTACTGACCATAGGCGCTATATAATTTTTTTTTAGAGAAAAAGGGAGTTCTACTGGGGGTGGACTTTTTAGGCACGTACACAAAAGAATAGTTGTGGTTGGTCACCAACTACAATGATATTATGTATGGATGATCTGTTCTTGATACTTTATGTATGATGCTGTTTAATTTTCTTTATGGCATGATTTTATTCTACTAAATAAATGTTGTACTTTGTTATATACTCTTTTGTGTACGTGCCTAAAAAGTCTACCCCCAGGGGAACCCCATTTTTCTATAGTATTATTGGATGTGGCACAACAGTTTTTTGCCAGACTTTGCCGTTCTACCCAACCCTCTATAATTTTTTTTACTACCACTGACTACCAAACCTGAGACATTGTTCACTGACAGTGGCACATTTTCTACTCCCGCTAGCCTCTGGGCCCTCATATGTTGATATTGAGTCATGGCAACTGTTTGGATAAATGTCCTTTTCACACTATCCATTGGGTTGTCTTGATATTAAGGTAGGGGTATAACAGGAATTGAGGGGAAATCTCTGCAATAGGGTTACAGAATGAATAAATGACTTATATAGCACTACCTATACGAACTGAATCGCCTCTGGGTGCTTTTCTTGCCACCGGTGTCCATCTGCAGCTATTTATGCGGTCCTTAACCTGTAGAGTCCCGACACACTTACAACATTGACATACACATATTATGGCCAATTCTTTGGACAGGGTCTAATTAACCTACCAGCATGTGTTTGGAGTGTGGGAGGAAACCGGAGTACCTGGAGGAAACCGATGCAGGCACAGGGAGAACATGCAAACTCCAGGCAGATAGTGTCGTGGTCGGGATTTGAACCAGCAACCCTATTGCTGCTAGGTGAAAGTGCTAACCACTACACCACTGTGCAGACAGTAACCAAAACCCGAAAGAGGTTCTAACCTTTCACACTCTACTGGAATTGTAGTTATCTCTGTTAACAAGATCCGCCTAGTGCAATAAAAATCACTCTTCCCAGCTAAATGAGACATTTTGGCTGAAGTTCAGTATTATTGTGTTTTTTGCCTCAAAAGAAAAAACGTAATCAGCTTGTCCATGGCAAAAAAAAAATAACAAGAAATTGTCCATAGTGAAATTTTCCACCCTCAAAGAATGAAGGACTTGATTGATTGATTCATACATCACTTACATGACAACGTGGACCACTTGAATCCTTTACATGGGATCTTCCCAATTTAAAGATGGCCTGATGTAGAGACAGTAACTTAACAGCAATCTTTGAAATAAATTTCACTGTTTCCATCTCATTTTAACTTCTTGTTTTCTTTATGATCTTTTATTTTTCATGTCTCCCTCTGTATGCTTTCTGCCTTTCCCTTCAGTGCAGCCTGTTGGTCTGATGGGACAACAGCACCATAGTACCCACCCTCTGTTAACAAATTGTTCACTATCGGTGTTATACAAGACACGGACATTGTCTCGTGGCATTACCTAAATGGAGTCTGCTGTGACTGGACATCTTTATTTATGTTCTGAGTGGGGACTGTGTTTTCCTTTGCACTGTTTCTGTGATTTCTATTTTCCTATATAAGCTAATAAAGCCATCTTCTTAAGCCAATGTTCCCACTGTCGCGATGCGAGAACCAGAGCATCTCTCCCGTAGGCAGTTCACACTACCCTCTGCAAACCGCTGCGGGTGTCAATATGATGTTAATGACACCCCCAGATCGGTTCACAGATCATAGTGTGAACTGTGGATTCGGACAGGAATTGGATCACATGGGAGAGAACACCCATGCGATCTGATTCCAGCGAGGGGGAAAAAAAGTCCCTGCACCTTTTTTTATGCGAATCCAATGCAAGTTCAGCCTTACAACTGTATGGCTGAACTTGCACTGCACAGACATCACATATGATCGGCACCGCAGTGCAGGTGCGAATCACATACGATGTGTGACATCGCACAAGTGTGAGCCCGGGCTAAAAAAAAAAAGAAAAACATAACCTGGCTAGCTATGTTTCCAAATTTACAAAAGTAGTATCCTTTATTTGCAATCCTGCCACCAAACAGGATCTCTCCATAGAGTGATGTACTCTGGCTTTCCACTTGTGAAGGCAGCTGCCTCCCCTATCAAGAACAGCAGCAGTGGCCTAACTGCTCCAGATTATTCAATTTTCTCAGGTACACACAGCACTCTTTCCAAGCCAAATTGGCTGTCCTAGTACTTCCGCCACTCTTGGTATTTTGGATAAGATCAAATGTAGTATCTGTTCTTATCAGTGTCCAGTAGGGGTGCTCCACCATCATTCTGACCTTCTGGCTGGGAGGACTGGCTGTATAGAATCCCTGCTGGTATGATGGGGATCTTCCTCATAGGAAGGAACCCAAATTGAGCATCCACCACGTGGGTTGCCAGTGTGAAGGATTTTGAGGGCTCCAGTGCCTCCTGATTCAAAATTAACTGGCCAGGGGTCGGGAAGGCAGAGTGGTGGTTAAGAGCCCTCTGAGAATGCCATCCCAGGGGTGCTCCTTTTATCACTAAGGATTTGGGACCCCACTGTGAGAAAGGGCACTAGGCCACAACACCAATTTCATTTTCTGCACAGCGCCTCATTCATGGGCTAGGCCTCTTAGTCAATTTTGTTTCTTATTTATTTTAATCTTCACGTGTGTGTCACGTGCATCCCAAACAGTCATCGCCTCTGCCAAACCCGGGTTGACCGCCCAATAGCTAGCCATCACCTCCCTGAACTGTACATCTACTATTGGGTCTGAGATCCAAAACCTGGAAAGCCTCCATAGCTTGTTTGATGAATTAATAAGGGGATCAAGGTTGAAAAGCAGTGGAGCATGATCCAAGATATCCCTCGGCAGTATCTTAATGTCCCTGACTCTGGGCAGAACAGAACACTCCCAGCAAAGGCCAAATCTATACTGGAGAAAGTTTTGTAAGATGCTGAGTGGCAAGTATAGGCATGGGATTGTGGGTTCCACCACCTCCACGCATCCGTCAAGCCATAGGTGTCCCCCAGGCTGCCAAGCCCAGATGTCGAGAACCAGTAGATGTCAGCCTATCCATGCCCAAGTCAGGCACTAGATTAAGATCACCTAAAAGAACAACGTTGTCAGTAGCAAACTCCGCCACCTTGGCCGTGATCTTATTTAACAGTGTGAAAGAGGCAGGAGGTGGCAAGTATAAACTTACAATAATCCACTTCAGACAGTCATTGGGTTAGCAGTTAGGTGGCAGAGACTTCAGCCAAGCTGAGGCTTCTCTCAGCGATGTGAAGAAGCGGGTCATCTCCCCATCCTGGACTCACAATCAGCCTGGGAACAGGACAATGTAGCGGATATTGCGAGCCCTCATTGCAGGCTTAACCTGGTCAAACGACTTTTGGAGGTTCTGCGTCTTCACCGAATAGTCCGGGAAATTCAGCAGCTTGTTGTTTTGGAAAAATACAGATCTCAAGGACTCAGGAGGCACAAAGTATGTCATCCCTATCTAGAGGTTGAGCATCCATAGGATGAAGGTTCTCGGGGCTGCTCCAGGGGGTTTGGGCCTAGGTGGGACACGATGCGCCCGTTCCACTGCATAGTGAGGAGAGAAGTGGGCATCTTCTCTCAATTTCTTATGGAGGCTGTTCCTCCGATTTCTGTTCTCTGCATCTTTTGTCCTATACTCAAGAGCCTTCACCTTGGTCTGTAGAGTGCAGATGGCGACGTTGTGCTCTGTGATTGCATCCTCCATTTGGCCTACTCTTTGCTCAGTTTCCGTGACTCTGGAATGGAGTTCATCCATATCCTGTCTAAGTAGGTCCACATCCAGCTGGACTGCTTAAATTTTAGCCTTTAGCATGGCCTGACAGGTAGCAATGGTCGCCATCACATCTGCCAGCCTGGGTGGTTGGGAGTCAGCCGACTCCTTAAGGTCCATCTCAGAGGCAATGTGGGAGTGGCGCTGGAGCGGTTCGTCATGTGGGAGACGGAGGTTGGAAGGGATTTCTCCGAGCTTGGGGGCAAATAGAGCTTCTTCCCCTTCCCTGATGATGTGCCCGACAATCTGCGTCTCATCCAGGTGCCAGTTGTCATAACAGGAGGAATTACACCCTCAAGAGCAGGAGATATACAACTATTCAGCAGAGTTCAAGAAAAAGCAGCCGCTCACGTCACCATCTTGGACACGCCCCCTTGATTTCATGTTTAGTGTTTGTTTTTTGTGCAGAGGGGCCAGCACTACAGGCATGAAAAAACACATAAAAAAAGTGCTTTTGTTACAAATAGAATTACAGATCCCCATAACCTGCATAAGGATACCATATATGCTAAATGGACAGTAGGAATGACCTGCCAGTTTGTTTCCAGCTTGGGTTCAGATGGAATTACAGCTTTTTAGAGGGTTGGCAAATGGATTGTTGTTCAGCTTGGCTGCAGTTGGTAGTTAAACATTTAGTAGCAGGATTACTACAGCTTCCTGCTCAGGGCTCCTTGTTTCTAGTGATCTGGTGGGTACAAACAGCATGAGGTCCTCCCCAAAGTTCATATTAGGAGGAACCTCACATTAAAAACAACCAAAAAAAAAAAGCATGAAGCCCCCCCCCCCATCTTGACATCCATCCCAGACCCTCATGAAACAATATATATGTATAAATGAAGGGAATCTCCAGCTGTATAAAGTAATTTAGTATTTTAAATTTTACCCTTTAAGCATGGACCTGATCTTAGCATCAGTACGAAAGGGGCCTTTTGCTTTGATACATGCTCCTCAGGGCAGTGACCAGACCACCCTCCCACCCCAAGCCCATTTGCTTGACAACTGCTTTCATATTAGCCTAGAAAATGATTGGTTTCAGTGGGGTTTGGCTCATCGCTAGTAGAGAGGGTTTGAAGTATTTATAAAAATAATTCCATGCAGCTGTGTTACAGGTCAAATCTGATCCTTCTGGTTACATACAGCTTTCTCCAAACAATCTGGCTTACTTTAAAGTAAAGTAAAGAGAAATACAGATACAAGGACTTTTGGCTGTGAAAGAAAGAAAACATGTTTTTATTTTATGATATTTATACAACTATAAAGCCAGTATGGTTGATTGAGTATACAAATTGTGATACATAAAAAAAACATTGGAACATGCCCTGTAATGCTGGAGGGAAGAAGACAGGAGGGCCATCTACAAGAATGTTCTACAACTAAAATAAAATTGCAAAAAAAATTGAATAAAATCTGGATCAGATTTACCCTAAATATGTGTATTTTTCTTTAGCTGTTGGATGAGCGTGGAGACACATTTATTATACATCGTTCATGGCCCAATCATGGCTGCATTACTGGTAAGATTATATTTTCATTTTATATGGAGCAAAATACATAAACATTCTGTGTATGGTGGAATATTTATAAAAAGTGGAAAAATTTGGGCAAATTTGCATGCCTAGTCACATACTGTATATTGGGCCATTCACTGGCCTTTCAGACTAAGGACCTTTTTTCATTTGTTATAGTGTACATTTTACATATGGTTACATTCATCCCTATGAAAGATGCTTTTTCTGGAAACAGCACCAAAAACATGAAGCTAATGGGAACTCAGTCTACTTAAGTAGAATTTCACCCTAATACTAAAATCTCAAAATCTACTGACATCCACAATCTAAGACTAAACTACCTAGCCCTGTAAAGAAAGAATGGCTATACATACCTTATCTGAAGCCCCTCCGGTCCCACGCTGAGCTGTCAGCAGCGGTTTTGCTGCGGAGGCGGGTGCAGAGGAGACAGCCAACAATGGAAGCCCCATAGTAAGTCTATGGGTGACATCACTTCTTAGCCCTTGTACACGCGGTCGGAGATTCCGACAGAATGTGTCCGATCGGACCGTTTTGTCAGATATTCCGACTGTGTGTGGTCTACATCGGACTGTTTCCGTCGGAGTATCCGACAGACCAAGTTTTCCAACTTGTTGGTAAAATTTTCCGTCAAAATACTCCGATCATGTGTAGAGAATTCCTATCGGACAAAGTGCCACGCATGCTTAGATCAAATTCCTACACCAAAGCTATTGGCTACTAGCGTGAATGTAGTCCCATCATAACGAAATAACGTCATCACGTTGGATTTTCCGACAACTTTGTCCGACCGTGTGTATGCAACAGTTTCGGACAAAATCCGTCGGACAAAATCTGACGGACAAAATCCGACTGATTTGGTTGTCGGAATCTCCGACCGTGTGTACAAGGGCTTAGGCATTTCACAGCCATTGTCGGCTGTCTCCTGCACACAGCTTCTGCCGCTGGAGCCTGGACTGGAGTGGCATCAAAAAAGGTAAGTATAGCGATTTCTTCTTTACAGGGCTAGATAAGTTAGTCTTAGAATGTGGATGCCAGTAGATTTTAATATTTTAGTATTAGGGTGAACTTCCACTTTAAGGCCGCGTACACACGGGCGGACTGTTCGCCCAACTTAGTTTGTCAAACAATCCGACAAACAGTCCGCTCAAAATTTGCATGAGCGGACTTGACCACACACGATGAACGAACAGTCCGCTGAAAGCGTGCGCGATGACGTGAATGGCACGTACGACGGGACTAGAAAAACGACGTCCTATACACTGCAATGCAACCTTCGGCGTGTAAATTCTTTCTGAGCATGCGCGGAACTTAGTTTGACGAACAAGCCTACACACGAGCGGACTGTCCGCTCAAACCAAGTTTCAGCGGACAGTCTTACGGGAATTCCGAAAAACTTTGTTCGTCAGACTGTCCGCTGAAACTGTCCGCTGAAGCCCACACACGAGCGGACTGTCCGCTGAAACACTGTTCAGCGGACAAAGTTGGGCGAACAGTCCGCCCGTGTGTACGCGGCCTAAGAATCAGCTGTGAATCATTATTATAATTAATAATCTGCCTTTAAAAAACAGCTAATTTTTCAAAGCCTGCTGGGGAATGTAGCATTGCCAAGTACTGTGAATGCCGCAAACGTTACCCTGTCCTGGATTTAGCACTGAAGAATGGGAAAATCAGATGCAGGACATGATTTGCTGGCGTGAATACAGATTAAAATTTTACCCGTAGTTGCTAGGCGTCCTTTATTTTATGACCATAAATTTTGAACTTTTTTCCTGAAATCTCCCTTTTTCTTTTATTCGGTGAAAAAAAAAACTATATCTAATTTAGCTGAAAACATTTATACATTATGGACAAAAGATTATAGACACCTGATGATCACACCTATCAATAAATAAATGTATCATCCTATTCAAAAAGCATTGTCATTAATACAGTATAGTTGCTACCCTTGTGGCTGTAGCAGCCTTCACTCTTCTGGGAAGGCTTTACACATGATTTTGTAGTGTGTGTTTGGGAATTTGTGTCCATTCAGCCACAAGAACATTTGTGAGGTCAGATATTGGATGAGAAGACCTGGTTCTCATTCAGCCTTTCAGTTCACCCAAAGGTGTTCAGTAGGGTTGAGGTCAGGGCATTGAGCAGGACACTTGAGTTTCTCCACAGCAAATTCATCAAACCATGCCTTCATGGAGCTGGCTTTGAACGCAAGGTGCACAATCATGCTGGACCAGTAAAGGGTCTTCTACAAACTGTTAACACAATGTTCACAATTGTCCAAAATGTATTTGTATGTTGTAGAACTGAATTCTTCATTGGAAACACCTGAACTCTATAATTTGGAAGGGTAGCCACATACATTTAGCCATATACTGTAGGTAGGTGTGGTGGTCAAATGTCCACATACTGTTGGCCATATAGTGTTTCATCATTGACTGTCTATTACAGATTTGTCTACATGTGTTATTTTAGGACTTTTTTTTTTTTTTGCAACCAAGAAGTGATGTAATTTATTACTAAGAATAATATTAATTAGTAAACGACTGTGAGTTATTGGGATTCTGTCATGAGAGAATAATGGAGGCTGCCATCGCTAAGCTCTCCATTGAGAATGCTAGTTCCCTGGCTGTCACGTAGGCAGAATTTATCTTTATCACTCAGCGTTGTATAGGTGCAAAGTCCCAACTACAATTGAGGTCTGAAGAAATCTCCTTCAACCTCTAGCAGGTATGTATCTATATCCTTATGTGTTCAACGTCCTAAACCTTTACCGGTTCCAATAAAGCTTTTTTTCTCCACAAGATCCCTGTGTCTTCACTTTTAATCTTCATCAACCATCATCACGTGTATTCCCAAAAACAGAAAATGTCATAGAATGTAGTATATTTTATTTATTAAAATGTAATCACCAATATTGTGCTCACATGTGTACATGACAGCATGCCATTAATAGACTCAGGCGTTTCAATGGTACGACTTTGTCAAAGGTTCAGCCAGGGGGTGTTGTGAAATTATCTGGCTGCTGTGGGAGCAGATTGTGGGACACTTAGGCCGCGTACACACGGGCGGACTGTCCGCCCAACTAGGTTCGTCAAACAGTTTGACAAACAGTCCGTTCAAAATTAGCATGAACGGACTTGACCACACACGACGAACGAACAGTCCGCTGAAAACTTGCGCGATGACGTGAACGGCACGTACGACGGGACGAGAAATTCGGCGTCCGATACACTGCAATGCAACCTTCGCCGTGTAAATTCTTTCTGAGCATGCGCGAGACTTAGTTTGCCGAACAAGCCTACACACGAGCGGACTGTCCGCTCAAACCAAGTTTCAGCGGACAGTCTTACGGAAATTCCGAAAAACTTTGTTCGTCAGACTGTCCGCTGAAACTGTCCGCTGAAGCCCACACACGAGCGGACTGTCCGCTGAAACACTGTTCAGCGGACAAAGTTGGACGAACAGTCCGCCCGTGTGTACGCGGCCTTATGCTCTTGTTAACATCAGGACTTGTCATATAGACAAATTTAACGATATGAAATTCTGGAACTTTTCTAACACTCATATAAACCATGTATGTCCATGGTCTGTGATTCAAAACTGCGTAAAGGCCAAATCTAGGCTCCATACTTTCACAAAGTTTTATTTTTGCTTTCATACTTTCTGAAGTCTTCAGGCCGGTCACATAATGTCCTCTTCCTCTTCTGTTCTCTGGGCTGTGGCATCCTTACTTATGAAGAGAGCAGTTGCCCTCCTCCTCCTTTCCCAGGGGGATGTTCATGTAGCCCTGCATTCACAGTAAGGTTCTCAGTCTTTCGGTTTAAATTACATTGGGTGTCATCTAAACCAGATAACTGAGAGCAATTTGTGCCAAAGAAGAGGTACTACCAGGGACAGATAGCTAACAATTTTTTTTATGATTACTGTGAAACATTTTTGCTAAATAAAAATGTTGCCCTTTAGTGTTGTATTTTAAAGCCCAACTCTAGGAATTTAAAAAAAAAGTTCTATCTGGGGCGAGGGTGGGCTGAGGAAGCCGTCCCCACAGGGAGAAGAGAGTGATTATCGCTTGCGGCTATAGCAAGAGAATCCGGCAGGCTGGTTGTACCCATGTTGATCGATTGATCAGCTTGGTACATTCAGCCTGCCCAATAAAGGTTTGAATCTTGGACTGTTCCTGGTTAACTGGCCAAGGTTCAAACCGCATATGGCCGGTCTCAGGCCGCGTACACACGGGCGGATTGTCTGCCCAACTAAGTTCGTCAGACAATCCGACAGACAGTCCGTTCAAAATTTGAATGAACGGACTTGACCACACACGATGAGCAGACAGTCCGCTGAAAGCGTGCGCGATGACGTGAACGGCACGTACGACGGGACTAGAAAAACGACGTCCTATACACTGCAATGCAACCTTCGGCCGTGTAAATCCTTTCTGAGCATGCGCCATACTTAGTCCGTCCAACTTGCCTACACACGAGCGGACTGTCCCCTGAAACCAAGTTTGGACGGACAAAATTACGGAAATTCCGTAAGACTTTGTTCGTCAGACAGTCCGCTGAAAAAGTCCGCTGAAGCCCACACACGAGCGGATTGTCCGCTGAAACACGGTTCAGCGGACTAAGTTGGACAGACAATCCGCCCGTGTGTACGCGGCCTTAGATGATGTTTATGTCTAGGGGTGTATGAGAAAGGTATAAATGCATACTTTATTCCTCACTCCAGCAGCCCATCTGGCCCGATCTCAGGCATACAGGCAGTAGTGTGCTTTAGCTGAGAAAGCCCATCCCCCAGATAAAAAAAAAAAATGCACATGAAGACTCCTGGGAGTCTTCATGGACATTCTAATTTATAAACTAGAAAGCAACTGAAAAAATGTAAAAAAAAATAAAATAAATATAATTTACCTTCCAATATATTTAGTAATGTTGTGCTTAAGGGCAGACATAGCCATGGCAGCTCTCATACAATATAAAATATGGGGCAGTTTACATGCATTCGGAAAGGCAATATTGCCAACTCCTGAATGAAAGTGTTTTTATCAGTCCCAAGGAGAAATTTACATTGAAATACCATGCCACAAATGCATGTCAGGGGTTTGGAACATAGGTGGTGGGAATTTAGCCTAGGTCTATATAAGGGATACCTCATCCATATGGAATGTATACTAAAAAAAACTAGGAGATATTGGACTTTACTGGTACCAAGAGAGGGACGACCATGTTTAGTTAAGATAAAACAACAGCATTTATTACAAAAATTAAAAAAAAATCTAAAATCATTATTTCATGTTAACAAGGACAATTATCCACCATATATAGAAAAAAACAACATGTATTTGCTAAATATTCAAAGAGATCAATGCGTTTTACATATTCACTTCCTCAGGGCCTCAATAACTTGGCAGCAAAGAGATTTGGCATATCCGTGGATTGCGTGGGAGAGATGATACATGTAGAAAATTATTGCTTAAAGTGGAGTTGCCCCCCAAAAAATAAAACTACTTAAAATTCTTAAAAAAAATCAAAAAAAAATAATTGGCAAAAAAAAAAATTTTTACTCACCTCTAAATACCGGTTGCTAGGGGGTCCCTCGTAGTCTGCCTTCTTCATTGCCCGGGCTGGTGACATCACTTCCCCTCGCGCCGCACATTCACCTGGGACCTGTCACGTGTCCCAGGTGACTGTACGGCGTATCACGGCGCCCTGCGCCGCTCGCGCATGCGCAGTGGGTGCCCGGCTGTGAAGCCACAGCCGGGTGCCCACAGTATGCATGACGGCGCCGCGAGCGGAGCGGGGAGCGAGGGGGGGGCTTCGTTCCCCCGCATCGCTGGAACCCGGGACAGGTAAGTGTCCGATTATTAAAAGCCAGCAGCTGCAGTATTTGTAGCTGCTGACTTTTAATTTTATTTTTTTTAGGGGGTACCCCACTTTAAATGTCCATTCATAAAACCAAACAAATCAACCATATATTGCCACAATTGCTAAGGAGGGACCTGCCAATCCCCTCATTGCATTTTACAAATAAAGATGTTACACCCAATATGTACAATTGAAATTTCAAAACCACCTCACAATCCGCAGCCATAGTGTGTCCACCAACATAGACAACATACAAACATCCTTCTTTGTAAAATGCAGTGAGGATTGGTAGCTCTTTTCCTAGCTATTGCCAGTAAAACTGTGGCAATATATGGTCGATTTGTTTGGTTTTATAAATGGACATTTAAGCAATAATTTTCTACATCCTGTGCATCATCTCTTCCATGCCATCCACAGATAAGCCAAATCTCTTTGCTGCCAAGATATTGGGGTCCTGAGGAAGCGAATATGCCAAACGTGTTGACCTCTTGGAATATATAGCAAAGACATCTTGGTTTTTCTATATATGGTGGATAATTGTCCTTGTTATCATGAATACATGGTTTTGTTAATGCTTTTTACTGTTGTTTTACCTTAATTAAATGTGGCCGTCCTTCTCTTGGTCCCAGTAAAGTCCAATATCTCCTAGTTTGTTTAGTATCGTTTTTACAGAATAATGTCTACATATATCTTCAGCACTTTCCTTTATGATGTTTATCAGTAAATATGGTCATATTGTAAGAGGAAAATGTAATGTGTGTGGGCGGCCAGTTTCTTTTATTTCCCTTAGTGTAGTTTATTCGGTGATTTCTGGCCATCTTCGATACATCAACCAAAAAAAAAAACATAAAATACCCACGTTGTAGGAAAATTTGGACTTACGATGAACTCCAAATGAAAAGCAGAAGACAGGATTTTGAACATGAATTATTAGATGTTTGAAACACATAGCAATTTTCTCACTGGACTTCAAAGATTCCTCTTTACAGACTGATGAAAACATCTTGCAGGAGTTGGGGAAGCGGCCAGGAGGTGATGTGTGGTGCCAATATGCTGATTATTAGCATATGCACTGAGAATCCTTTTTGGTTCTGGAAGATGGAACTCCAGGAGAGCATAAATTACAGCTCATGCATAGAAAACAAAATCTTACATAATCTTTATGGAAGAAGAAGAAAAAGACGGAATACTTGCAAAAAGCTTCTAAAGTATGTGCCATCTATACACCATACAGATGATATTTTGCAAACCAGGAATCCTTCAGACTTCATTCCAGGTTCTCATTCTATCTGTTTTCTGTTGGGAATATTTTCTTTACTTTTGGTCAGGACTGAAAGCAAGCAAAAATCTCTCCAATAGAAATACTGTTTCCTGTTGTAATGTGGTATGTTCGCGGATTCACTCTGTTGATTTCAAGATGGTGAGGTGAAATATTAGGGATCAAATCCTGCAGCAACATATGTATCGCATCTTGCAAATCCACCACTGATTCAGGTAATCCCCATACTCTAAAATATCTTCAATTTTAACATTGGCCAGATCTAGTTGTTCTGCACATTTTTGAGCATTTCTGAGCATTTTTGTGTGTTTTTTCTCACGTTTTTTTGAGCATTTTTGCTACTGAAATGCAATAATTAAATAAAAATAAATAATAATAAATAAATACAGTACATAAATAATATTTATCATAAATAATAATAAAAATACGTAACCCTAACCCCAACCCCTAAAATGAACCCCTAACCCTAATATTAGCCTCTAACCCTAAGTCTAACCCTAATCTTAATCACTAACCCTAATCCCTAACCCTAATGTTAACCCCCAACCCCAATCTCTAACTCTAACCCTAACCCCTAACACTAATATTAACCCTATTCCTATCCCCTAACAAAAGAAATAAATAATTATTATTAAATAAATAATTTATTGTAAATAAAATAAATTAACCCCTAACCATAACCTTTAACCCTTTACAAAAAGTATATATATATATATATATATATATATATATATATATATATATATATATATACAATAAAAAACATAGCAACAAATGATGAAACAGATTTTTTTTATCATTTTTTTTAACGCTTTAGAAAATTCTCCAAGGATCCCAGTGCTTCAAGGCAGAAGTATGAACCACTAAGCCCCTGTGCTGTCCACTTTAAAATGCAATGCCTGTTTTGTTGAAGTTGTTAATCATTTATGGGCAATTATGAAAGCAACAATTTTTCTTTACAACTATCTGTGTTTTTCTACTAGTGAAGTTTGCTGGTTGCCTAGAAGCAGCACATTTACGTAGGACCTTCTGCAGTAATCTGAAATACATTTTGTTGAAATCCTTGCAATGAACATAGCTGATGTATTCTTTTAACATAAGGAACTCCAGAAAAAATGCTTTTTTCAAGGTTTAGATGTAGGAAATGGTTAGAAACTTTTTCTTTCTGTCATAGGGTTGGGTGACAATTGTAAGTTTAGATTGCCTTTGTTGCCACTGGGACAGAAAATATAGGTGAATCTTCTCACTGGGGAATTTAGCAGGGGTAAAAAAAAAAAAGAACCTCCCCTACACTATCCAAAATGTAATAAGTGTTAGCTGCAGATCTAATTTAATTTTAAAGCTCAACTTTTAAGGCACAACCTTTTTATTAATTTTACATAGGCTTGGGAAGTTTAAATAGTTACATGGATGGTCAGGTGACAAAAGGTCCAATAAACCTGCAGTGAATTCAGACAAAGACAAAAAATCCCTTATAAAGCATAGTCCATTTTATTCTAATAGTGGACATTTCCTTCCTGAACTCCTAAGGCAAATGAATACTCCCTGAACCATCAATCTACAGTAGACATTCTTATCCACTTCATTACCGTGCTATAGCCGAAAGGCAGCCTCTTTCGTTCTGGGAGGGCGTCCATGGACATCCTCTCAGAATCACACCCCCTGTGTCCTTTGCGGCACACATCTGGCATGCTCTGTGATTGCAGTAAAGGGTCAATCACAGCGCCCCTTTACCATGTGATCAGATGTGTTCAATCACAGCTGGTCACATGTAAACAAACTTGCTGGTTATTGGCATTCCTTTCCTTTGAGGAGAAAAGAGACAGTACACGGCAGGTGTGACAGGGGACATTTACACAGATAATCAGAGCTCTGATCATCAGTGCTTTGATTATCAGTGCAGCCCCATCAGTGGCAATCAGTGCCCATCAATGCTGCCTACCAGTGCCTCCTCATAAGTGCTGCCTATCAGTGCCCATTAGTGTCGCCCATCAGTACCTCCTCATCAGCAGTGATGTAAGTAAGTTACGGAGTTACTTAACGCATTTACTAGAGGGTAATAAGTAATCTAACTGAGTACTCTTCCCCTCATGGTAACACCGTTCCCATTACTTGGGTGGTGTTACCGCAAATTACAACCTGTCTGGTCCTTTTGAAATGAACGAACTTGCCCACATACGGAGTAAAGTCTGTTAATTTTGAACATGACTCCAGGTAGACAGGACTAGCGAAGGAAGTGAATGTCGCCGCCTCCATCGGCGAGATTGACACCTCATGAGCCCCGTCGCTTGGTATGGATTTAAAGGGGAACCCCTACACCAAAAAAACGGCGTGGGCGTCCACCCAAAGTCCATAACAGATCCTTATCCTGAGCACGCAGCCCGGCCGGTCAGGAAAAGGGGTGGGGATGAGCGAGCACCCCCCTCCTGAACCGTACCAGGCCACGTGCCCTGAACATGGGGGGTGCTTTGGGGAAGGGGTCCCTGCGGCCCCCCCACCCCAAAGCACCTTGTCCCCATGTTGATGAGGACAAGGGCCTCTTCCCGACAACCATGACTGTTGGTTGTCAGGGTCTGCGGGTGGGGGGCTTATCCCCCGGGGCTGTGACATAAGGGACGGGGTCACCATTTGACATCACCCAGTGACCCCGCCCCCTATGCCTATATAAGTCGCCGCACAACGTGTCCCTGCCATTACGGCTGGAGAGAGCATTGTGTCAACATCGGAAGGAAGAAGAAAAAAAAAAAGAAGAAGAAGGCAGCAGCGACAGCAACAAGTGACAGTGACAAGACCCGGGCCAGCGCTAGTAAAAGAGTTGTAAGAAGATAGCGGAGGCCTGGCAGAAGAAGCGAAGAGCGGGCAAGACCCCCGAAGTCGGAAAAAGACCCCCGGACGGCAGCAGCGACGAAGGAGAAAGCCGGAATCCTCCGCTAGTAAAAGCGCTAGCGGTAAAAGAGCAGAAGATAGCGGAGGGGCCCGGCAAGAAGACCACTGAACTTGGAAGAAGACCCCCGGAGCTGTCTAATAAAGTACTTTAAAAACCTGTGTTGTGTTTTTTATTAACACTTTTTTCCCCAGGTGAATGGGTAAGGATACATCGTACCCCATACTCATTCACATAGGGTAGGGGGCCGGAATCTGGGGGCCCCCTTATTAAAGGGGGCTTCCGGAATCTGATAAGCCCCCCGCCCACAGACCCCGACAACCAACGGCCAGGGTTGTTTGGAAGAGACCCTTGTCCTCATCAACATGGGGACAAGGTGCTTTGGGGTGGAAGAAAGCACCTTCCAAAGCACCCCCCCATGTTGAGGGCACACGGCCTGGTATGGCTCAGGAGGGGGGGCAATCGCTCGTCCCCACCCCCTTTCCTGACTGGCCGAGTTGCATGCTCAGATAAGGGTCTGCTATGGACTTTGGGGGGACCCCCACGCAGTTTTTTCGGTGTAGGGGTTCCCCTTTAAATCCATACCAGGTGACGGGGCTTGCGAGGTGTCAATCTCGCCGATGGAGGCGGTGACATTGACTTCCTTCGCTAGTCCCGTCTATAGAATATAAAAAAAAAGTCACAGTTACTTTGCTGAGTAACTAATTACTTTTCAATGTAGTAACCGAGTTACTAACGCAATTACTTTTTGGGAGAAGTAATTTGTAACTTAACGAATTACTTTTTTAAAGTAAGATGACCAACACTGCTCATCAGTGCCACCTAATCAGTGCCTATTAGTGCTACCCCATCAGTGCTTATCAGTGCAGCCTATTAGTGCTCATCAGTGCAGCCTCATCAGTGAACAAAACATTTTATAACAGAAACAAAAATTTTGGGTCTTTTTTTGTTTGTTTAGCAAAACATTAAAAAACTGTTGTAATTAAACTACCAGAAAGAAAACTCTATATGTCTCAAAAAAAATGTTGTGCATATGTACAGTGTTGCATGACCATGCAATTGTCATTCAAAGTGTGATAGCGCTGAAAGCTGAAAACTGGCCCAGTATTTAAAACAGAACTAAACCTTCCAATCTTTTCAGCCAAGGAAGCTGCTTTGATGTGCAACTGCGATGGTGATCGGTTATGACTTCAGCCATTAGATGACTTGGGCAGTTTGGTTGAAAGCACAAGTAAATGTGACAGCATTCATGGCATGCCAGGAATATACAGTCAGGTCCATAAATATTGGGACATTGACACAATTCTAATCTTTTTGGCTCTATACACCACCACAGTGGATCTGAAATGAAACGAACAAGATGTGCTCTAACTACATACTTTCAGCTTTAATTTGAGGGTATTTACATCCAAATCAGGTGAACGGTATAAGAATTACAACAGTTTGTATATGTGCCTCTCAATTTTTAAGGGACCAAAAGTAATGGGACAGATTAACAATCATCCATCAAACTTTCACTTTTTAATACTTGTTTGCAAATCTTTTGCAGTCAATTACAGCCTGAAGTCTGGAACGCATAGACATCACCAGACGCTGGGTTTCTGCTTGCTCTTGGGGCATTTTACATTCAGTTTTGTCTTCAGCAAGTGAAATGCATGCTCAATCGGATTCAGGTCAGTTGATTGACTTGGCCATTGCATAACATTCCACTTCTTTTCCTTAAAAAACTCTTTGGTTGCTTTCACAGTATGCTTCGGGTCATTGTCCATCTGCACTGTGAAACGCTGTCCAATAAGTTCTGAAGCATTTTGCTGAATATGAGCAGATAATATTGGCCAAAACACTTCAGAATTCATCCTACTGCTTTTGTCAGCAGTCACATCATCAATAAATACAAGAGAACCAGTTCCATTGGCAGCCATACATGCCCATGCCATGACACTACCACCACCATGCTTCACTGATGAGGTGGTATGCTTTGGATCATGAGCAGTTCCTTTCCTTCTCCATACTCTTCCCTTCCCATCACTCTGATACAAGTTGATCTTGGTCTCATCTGTCCATAGGATGTTGTTCCAGAACTGTGAAGGCTTTTTTAGATGTTGATTGGCAAACTCTAATCTGGCCTTCCTGTTTTTGAGGCTCACCAATGGTTTACATCTTGTGGTGAACCCTCTGTATTCACTCTGAAGTCTTCTCTTGATTGTTGACTTTGACACACATACACCTACCTCCTGGAGAGTGTTCTTGATCTGGCAAACTGTTGTGAAGGGTGTTTTCTTCACCAAGGAAAGGATTCTTCGGTCATCCACCACAGTTGTTTTCCGTGGTCTTCCAGCTATTTTGGTGTTGCTGAGCTCACCGGGGCGTTCTCTCTTTTTAAGGATGTTCCAAACAGTTGATTTGGCCACCCCTAATGTTTTTGCTATCTCTCTGATGGGTTTGTTTTGTTTTTTCAGCCTAATGATGGCTTGCTTCACTGATAGTGACAGCTCTTTGGATCACATATTGAGAGTTGACAGCAACAGATTCCAAATGCAAATAGCACACTTGAAATTAACTCTGGACCTTTTATCTGCTCCTTGTAAATGGGATAATGAGGGAATAACACACACCTGGCCATGGAACAGCTGAGCGGTCAATTGTCCCATTACTTTTGGTCCCTTAAAAAGTGGGAGGCACATATACAAACTGTTGTAATTCCTACACCGTTCACCTGATTTGGATGTTAATATCCTCAAATTAAAGCTGAAAGTCTGCAGTTAAAGCATATCTTGTTCGTTTAATTTCAGATCCATTGTGGTGGTGTATAGAGACAAAAACATTCGAATTATGTCGATGTCCCAATATTTATGGACCTGACTGTGTTTTTGTGAAGCAATTAAATTAATGGGTTTGGTTCCGCATTAACTTTTTTAACATGAAGGAACCTCTGAAACAACTTTCAGGGCTCAGGGAACCCCTGCTAATAAATATCATAGCTACAGCTTATGAGACATTAGCATGAAAGGTTGTAGATGTACTGTTAGTATAAGTAAAAGAATAAGGAATGTAATGTGCTTAAGATTGTTGTACACTGTATATTCAGTAATAATAATAAATGAAACAAATGATAATAATGGCTAAAAGACAAACAAAACTAAACGTGTACTTTTCCCTTACATTAGTGAGAAATAAGTGGAAAAGTGACTCCTTACATTGATGGTCATGGGTAAAGTGTCTCTTTACATTCGGGGCAGCGGGTGGAATTATCCTCACATTGTTAGTCAATGGTAAAATTCTCTATACATTGGGAGTCAGTGGGAAGAATGGAGTTGATTTACTAGAAGTGGAGAGTGCAAAATATGGTGCAGCTGTGCATGGTAGCCAATCAGATTCCAGGCATTTTTTTGTTAAAGCTTAATTGAACAGCCTGGCATTAGAAGCTGATTGGCTACCATGCACAGCTGAACCAGATTTTGCACTCTCTAATTTCCCCGATGGTGGTGAGGGGGAAGAACTGTCCATACATTGGTGGTCAGTGAAATTAACGTTCTTTACATTGGTGGTCAGTGGCAAAAATACCCCTTACGTTGGTTGTCAGTGGGAAGAATGGCCCTTACATTGGGGGTCAGTGAAAATAATGACTCTTACATTGGGGGGTCAGAGGAAAGAATGCTCCTTACATTTGTGGTCAGTGAGAAGAATGGCTCTTACATTGGTGGTCAGTGAGAAGAATGACCTCCTTTCAGATACCTGAAAAGATCATTGGTGTCTGTAGCAGTTTTTCTTGAGAGGCAGAAATTGCTCGTTGCTCAAGGAACCCCAAGCAATCTTTGGAGGAACTCTACGGGTCCACTCAACCCTGGCTGACAAAGGCTGATCGAAAATGTTCTTACTAAAAAAAATCTAATTTAATCTATTCCTATTTCACAGCTTTTACTGTAAAAAGTCATTTAATATGCAGAAGTCAAAGCTCATTCCCACCAGGCATAAAAGTATTCCCTTGGCATCTGCAAGGACCTTAGAATGACTTTACACCATCAACTCAACTGTCAAGTTTTTATCACTGTCATTGAGATTTTACTTTATCTGTCTCTGTGACAGCTGGACAAGAAATGAAAAACCCTAATCCTCAAAATGAAGTGCTTTGTTGACTTCTCCACTGGAGAGATTTCTGGTTACTTCCCCCCTAATAGGAAGTTAGGTGATTTTAATTGGGCCACAGACTACAGCAAAATCCTGATAGAGGTAGCTGCTTTTCCCACTCTGTCCAAAATAAAAAAGAAATGGTAGTTATAGGATGTAAAGTATAATTAAAGTCAAAGTGTTTTTTGTTTTTTCTTTGTGTATACAGGAGGGATTAGAACACCTTCCAGTTTTTTTGTTTACTGTCTGTGTTTCTATTAGCGAGATTCAACCTCTCTATTTTTCCTGTTTACGGTTATCATCAAAAGTGAGAATAAAACAAAATCACACATTTTTGGTTGACACAAGAAAAATAAAAAAGAAGAAATCTTCCAATGGGGACACCTGTTCTGGTGATCTGGTGACACACTGGGATTCCCCCGCTTTGGAGGGATTTTCTCTCACTTCCTGTTTCACCTATGGGACAGTTCCCCTATGGCAGTGGTCATCAACCCTGTCCTCAGGGCCCACTAACAGGCCAGGTTTGCAAGATAACTGAAATACATTACAGGTGATATCATTTGCTGCTCAGTGATTGCCGTATTCTAGTCTGCATCTCCCCAAGGTAATACATAAAACCTGGCCTGGCCTGTTAGTGAGCCCTGAGGACAGGGTTGATGACCACTGCCCTATGGGACACAGATGGCAAAAAAAATCTCACTGTGGTTTTAACCATCCTTTCCCAAAATGAGAAACAAAGCTCTTGCCTTTAGTTACACTTTATTTGTGGCATATATTACAGAATGCACATGTCAGAATTACTAATATGATGTATAAATCCATTTACAAACGTTACTAATGCTTGACAGCACACTTATTTTCTCTCTTTCATCTTTTCAGGTTAACTTGTTTTTCCTTCTGAACATTGTACTAGTGCTTGTGACGAAGTTACGAGACACGCATCGGGCGGAGTCCAACATGTACATGAAAGCAGTACGAGCCACGTTAATTCTGGTGCCATTATTAGGGATCCAGTTTGTTATATTTCCATGGCGGCCAGAGAACCGACTGGCTGGGGAAATTTATGATTATATCATGCACATATTGATGCATTATCAGGTACTGGATACTTGTCTTTTTTCTTCTTTTTTTGTTTGTTTTAATCAAATGACAGTATATACAGTGCCTTTAAAAAAGGATTCATATCCCTTGAAATGTTCCACATTTTGTCATGTTACAACCAAAAACATCAAATTTATTTTATTTGGATTTTATGCGATAGACCAACACAAAGTGGCACATAATTGTGAAGTGGAAGGAAAATGATAAATGGTTTCCTATTATTTTTATAAATAAATATGTGAAAAGTGTGGCGTCCATTTGTATTCAGCCCCCCTTTCCTCTGATACCCCTAACTAAAATCTAGTGGAACCAATTGCCTTGAGAAGTCACCTAGTTAGTAAATAGTTACAAAGTTAGTAAGGTTGAATAAAGACACCAGTCCATCCTGAGTGTCTCCAATTGTCCATATCCCTGTACATCGCACACTCACATCGGTCCCTACCCTCAAGAAGCCCACAATCTAAGGTCCCCATTCATATACTAGGACCAATTTTGGACAGAAGCCAATTAGCCTACCTGCATGTCTTTGGAGTGTGGGAGGAAACCAGAGCACCCGGAGGAAACCCACACAGGCACAGGGAGAACATGCAAACTCCAGGCAGGTAGTGTCATGGTTGGGATTTGAACCAGCAACCCTTTTTACTGCTAAGTGAGAGTGCTAACCACTACACCACTGTAGGGTAATAATAATATTAAAGATGTTCTGGGAAGCCCTCAGAGATTCGTTAGAGAACCTTAGTAAACAAACAACATCATGAAGGCCAAGAAACACACCAGAAAGGTGTGGGATAAAGTTATAGAGAAATTTAAAGCAGAGTTAGGTTATCAAAAAATATCCCAAGCTTTAAACATCTCACAGAGCACTGTTCAATCCTTCATCCAAAAATTGAAAGAGTAAGGCACAACTGAAAATCTACCAAGACATGGCCGTCCGCCTAAACTGACAGGGCAAGGCCAAGGCCAAGGAGAGCATTACTCAGAGAAGCAGCCAAGAGGCCCATGGTAACTCTGGAGGAGCTGCAGAGATCCACAGCTCAGGTGGGAGAATCTGTCCACAGGACAACTATATGACGTGCACTCCACAAATCTGGCTATTAAGAATGAAAGGTGCCTTCTAGGTTTGGACAAACCCACGTTCTTCACTAATAGCATTTATCTGTGTTGAAAGTCGTATAATATTTTACCTATGTTGAGCAAGTCATTCAGTGGTCCATTTCTGGGTCCAACATTATACCATGTGTCTCGTGACAGCTTATTGTTGTGGGCATCAATGTCATCAGAGTCTTTGAAGTCTTTGCTAACATAAACTCCCTAGTGCATCAGGTGTACAAGAACAAGAACACGGCAAGACCTACATGACAAAGTGGACAGCAATTATCTGTGTTGAGATCTGGACAGGTATATTTTTAGAAATGTTTAACACCTCTACCCACGCTGATGAAAAATGGACAAAGAAAGAGCAAAAAAGAACTTTCCTGCAAAATATCAAGAAAACTAAGGTTATAACAAAAAGAAGGACAGCTAATGTCAGAGTTGACGTTGAAGACATAGAAGTAATAGACAGCATCTGCTTCCTTGGATCAATTATTAACATCAAAGGATCCAGCAGTCAAGATATGCTTCATAGACTGGTACTTGGAAGAGCAAGGATGAATGATTTAGAAATGATCTTTCAAAGTACGGATGTGCCTACAAAGATCAGAAGTGCACACGCTGTGGCATTTTCTGTCACTCTCTGCGGATGTGAAAGTTATACAATGAAAAAGCAGAACACGAAATGTATTTATGTCTTTGAAATTTGTTATTGGCAAAGGATTCTAAGAATCTCATGGACAGCAAGGAAATCAAATAATCAGCACAGCAAGCCCAGCCTTTCATTAGAAGCCCAGACCACTAGGCTGAAGCTGTCATATTTTCGACATTTGAGAAGATTTGAGAATACTTACCGAAAAAAAGACAAAAATGCCTGTAAAGGTTGGAACATGCCATTGCAAAGACTAGCGGTTGAACTAAGGTTCAGGCCAAACTCGGTTCAGTCTGGA